>NW_028270169.1:57185715-57495711 GCF_037043375.1 Chiloscyllium plagiosum
AGAAAGAGAGAGAGAGAGAGAGAGACTGGGCGCGCGATCGAGAGAGAGAAACTGGGCGCGCGATCGAGAGTGAGAGAGAGAGAGAGACTTGGCACACGATCGAGAGAAACTGGGCGCGTGTTCGTGAGAGAGAAAGAGAGAGTGAGAGAGAGAGAGAGATAGAGAGAAACTGGGCAGATGATCGAGAGAGAGACTGGGGACGCGATCGAGAGAGAAACTGGGCGCGTGCTCGTGAGAGAAAGAGAGAGAGAGAGAGAGAGACTGGGTGCGTGATCGAGAGAGAGAAAGAGAGAGTGGAGAGAGAGAGAGAGATAGAGAGAAACTGGGCAGATGATCGAGAGAGAGACTGGGGACGCGATCGAGAGAGAAACTGGGCGCGTGCTCGTGAGAGAAAGAGAGAGAGAGAGAGAGAGACTGGGCGCGTGATCGAGAGAGAGAGAGAGAGAAACTGGGCACGCGATCGAGAGTGAGAGAGAGAGAGAGACTTGGCACACGATCGAGAGAGAAACTGGGCGCGCGATCAAGAGAGAGAGAGAGAGAGTGAGAGAGAGAGAGAGATAGAGAGAAACTGGGCAGATGATCGAGAGAGAGACTGGGGACGCGATCGAGAGAGAAACTGGGCGCGTGCTCGTGAGAGAAAGAGAGAGAGAGAGAGAGAGACTGGGCGCGTGATCGAGAGAGAGAGAGAGAGAGAAACTGGGCGCGCAATCGAGAGTGAGAGAGAGAGAGAGAGAGAAACTGGGGCGCGCGATCAAGAGAGAGAGAGAGACTGGGTGCGCGATCGAGAGAGAGAGAGAGAGAGAGACTTGGCACACGATCGAGAGAGAAACTGGGCGCGCGATCAAGAGAGAGAGAGAGAGAGACTGGGACGCGATCGAGAGAGAAACTGGGCGCGTGTTCGTGAGAGAAACAGAGAGAGAGAGAGAGACTGGGCGCGTGATCGAGAGAGAGAGAGAGAGAAACTGGGCGCGCAATCGAGAGTGAGAGAGAGAGGAGAGAGAAACTGGGCGCGCGATCAAGAGAGAGAGAGAGACTGGGTGCGCGATCGAGAGAGAGAGAGAGAGAGAGAGAGAGAGTGGGCAGATGATCGAGAGAGAAACTGGGCGCGTGTTCGTGAGAGAGAGAGAGAGAGAGAGAGAGAGAGAGAGAGAGAGAGAGAGAGAGACTGGGTGCGTGATCGAGAGAGAGATAGAGAGAAACTGGGCAGATGATTGAGAGAGAGAGAGAGACTGGGCACGCGATCGAGAGAGAAACTGGGTGCGTGTTCGTGAGAGAGAAAGAGAGAGAGAGAGAGAGAGAGAGAGAGAGAGACTGGGTGCGCGATCGAGAGAGAGAGAGAAAAACTGGGCAGATGATCGAGAGAGAGAGAGACAGACTGGCACGCGATCGAGAGAGAAACTGGGCGCGTGTTCGTGAGAGAGAGAGAGAGAAAGAGAGGGAGAGACTGGGTGCGCGATCGAGAGAGAGAGAGAAACTGGGCAGATGATCGAGAGAGAGAGAGAGAGACAGACTGGGCACGCGATCGAGAGAGAAACTGGGCGCGTCGTGAGAGAGAAAGAGAGAGAGAGAGACTGGGCTGTGATCGAGAGAGAGAGAGAGAGAGAGAGAGAGGGAGGCTGGGGCGTGTGATCGAGAGAGAGAGAGAGAGAGAGAGAGAGAGACTGGGCGTGTGATCGAGAGAGAGAGAGAGAGAGAGAGAGAGAGAGACTGGGCACGTAATCGAGAGATAGAGAGAGAGAGAGAGAGAGAGACACAGAAGAGAGAGAGAGAGAGAGAGAGAGAGAGAGAGACTGGGTACGCAATCGAGAGGGAGAGAGACAGACTGGGCACGCGATCGAGAGAGAAATTGGGCGCATGTTCGTGAGAGAGAGACTGGGCGTGTGATCGAGAGACAGAGAGAGAGACTGGGCATGTGATCGAGAGAGAGAGAGAGAGAGAGACTGGGCACGTGATCGAGAGGGAGACTGGGCGCGTGATAGAGAGATAGAGAGAGAGAGAGAGACTGGGCGTGTGATCGAGAGACAGAGAGAGAGAGAGAGACTGGGCATGTGATCGAGAGGGAGACTGGGCGCGTGATAGAGAGATAGAGAGAGAGAGAGAGAGAGAGAGACTGGGCAAGCGATCGAGAGGGAGACTGGGCGCGTGATAGAGAGATAGAGAGAGACACAGAGAGAGAGAGAGAGAGAGAGAGACTGGGCGTGTGATCGAGAGAGAGAGAGAGAGAGAGAGACTGGGCACGTAATCGAGAGGGAGACTGGGCGCGTAATAGAGAGATAGAGAGAGAGAGAGACACACAGAGAGAGAGAGAGAGAGAGAGAGACTGGGCACGTAATCGAGAGGGAGACTGGGCGCGTAATAGAGAGATAGAGAGAGAGAGAGAGACACAGAGAGAGAGAGAGAGAGAGAGAGAGACTGGGCAAGCGATCGAGAGAGACTGAGCGCCTGATCAAGAGAAAGGGAGAGGGGGAGAGAGAGAGAGACCGGGCGCACTCGATCGCAAGGGGCAGACCGGGCGCACTCGATCGCGAGGGGCAGACCGGGCGCACTCGATCGCGAGGGGCAGACCGGGCGCACTCGATCGCGAGGGAAGACCGGGCGCACACGATCGCGAGGGGCAGACCGGGCGCACTCGATCGCGAGGGGCAGACCGGGCGCACACGATCGCGAGGGGCAGACGGGCGCACACGATCGCGAGGGGCAGATCGGGCGCACTCGATCGCGAGGGGCAGACCGGGCGCACTCGATCGCGAGGGGCAGACCGGGCGCACACGATCGCGAGGGGCAGACCGGGCGCACACGATCGCGAGGGGCAGACCGGGCGCACACGATCGCGAGGGGCAGACCGGGCGCACACGATCGCGAGGGGCAGACCGGGCGCACACGATCGCGAGGGGCAGACCGGGCGCACACGATCGCGGAGGGGCAGACCGGGCGCACACGATCGCGAGGGGGACAGAGTGTGCGATTAAGAAGGAGAGAGAGACTGGGCGCGCAAATGAGAGAGAGAGACAGAGAGAGACTGGGCACGCGATCGAGAGAGAGAGAGAGAGAAAGAGAGACTGGGCACGCGATACTGAGAGAGAGAGAGAGAACAGGTGCACGAGCGGGAGACAGAGGGAGAGAGGAGAGGGAGAGAGGAGAGGGAGGGAGGAGAGGGAGGGAGGAGAGGGAGGGAGGAGAGGGAGGGAGGAGAGGGAGGGAGGAGAGGGAGGGAGGAGAGGGAGGGAGGAGAGGGAGGGAGGAGAGGGAGGGAGGAGAGGGAGGGAGGAGAGGGAGGGAGGAGAGGGAGGGAGGAGAGGGAGGGAGGAGAGGGAGAGAGGAGAGGGAGAGAGGAGAGGGAGAGAGGAGAGGGAGAGAGGAGAGGGAGAGAGGAGAGGGAGAGAGGAGAGGGAGAGAGGAGAGGGAGAGAGGAGAGGGAGAGAGGAGAGGAGAGAGGAGAGGGAGAGAGGAGAGGGAGAGAGGAGAGGGAGAGAGGAGAGGGAGAGAGGAGAGGGAGAGAGGAGAGGGAGAGAGGAGAGGGAGAGAGGAGAGGGAGAGAGGAGAGGGAGAGAGGAGAGGGAGAGAGGAGAGGGAGAGAGGAGAGGGAGAGAGGAGAGGGAGAGAGGAGAGGGAGAGAGGAGAGGGAGAGAGGAGAGGGAGAGAGGAGAGGGAGAGAGGAGAGGGAGAGAGGAGAGGGAGAGAGGAGAGGGAGAGAGGAGAGGGAGAGAGGAGAGGGAGAGAGGAGAGGGAGAGAGGAGAGGGAGAGAGGAGAGGGAGAGAGGAGAGAGGAGAGGGAGAGAGGAGAGGGAGAGAGGAGAGGAGAGAGGAGAGGGAGGGAGGAGAGGGGAGAGAGAAGAGGGAGAGAGAAGAGGGGAGAGAGAGAGAGAGAGAGAGAGAGAGAGACCGGGGGCGCGAAGTGTGGACGGGGTGCGCAGAGTGTGGCGCGGGGGTGGAGTGAGAGGGTGGGGCGGTGTGTGAGGGGGCAGAGTGAGAGAGATATTGTGAGAGAAAGGGATTGTGTGTGTGAGAGAGAGAGAGAGAGATACACTATTCTGTATCTTCAAAATTTTCCTTATTGTCCTATTTTGACAGCATCAACTTTGATAAATTTTTATGATCTCTCTACCTTAATTAGTTGGAAATTAAAAATCAGGTAACACTAGGTTATAGTTCAACAGGTTTATTTGGAAATACAAGCTCTCGGAGCGCTGCTCCTTCATCAGGTGGTTAAAGGAACAGCGCTCCATAAGCTAGTTCTTCCAAATAAACCTGTTGGACTATAACCTGGTGTTGTGTGATTTTCATCTTTGTCCACCCCAGTCCTACACTGGTGTCTCCAAATCTTAATTAGTTTGTACAGTTTTGGATTACTTATTACACTCTGACGGGCACACTCTTTCTCACACATGCACATATACTCCCTGACACTCTTAATCAGTCCAAACTTGCACCTCCTTTCAAACAGCATTCTCCATCAGCCGTTTTTAAGTTTGTTCACTCACTTACACCAATTGTATGATCCTTTGATCTCTGTGTGTTGGTGTGCCCTCTCTGCATCTGATGAAGGAGTGTCGCTCTGAAAGCTTGTGATTTCAAATAAAGCTGTTGGACTATAACCCGATTTTGTATAATTCTTTTACTTTGGTCTACCCTAGTCCAACACTGGCACCTCCACATCATAGTGGACAGTGAAGGAGGTTATCTAAAGAGTATTCATGTATCCTGGTCAACTTGGCCAGTGTACTGAGGAATGGCAGATGGAACTTAATTTGGATAAATGCCAGGTGCTGCATTTTTGTAAAAGAAATCAGGTCAAGATTTACAGTTAATTAAAGGCCCTGGGAGTATTTTCCAATAGAAAGACCCTGGGGTTCAGGTGCTCAGTTCCTTGAAAGTGGTTCACAGGGTGGGGAAAGCAGTGTTTGGCACGCTTGCTCTAACCATCAGAGCACTGAGTACAGGAATTGGGATGTCATGTTTCAGCTGTACAACGCACTAGCAAGGCCACATCGAGAGTACTGCACACAATTCTGGTCGCACTGCTATAGAATGTAATTAAACTGGAAAAGGTGCAAAACAGATTTATTAGGGTATTGTTAAGACTGGAAAACTTGAGTTATAAAAGAGAAGCTGGATAGGCTGAGGTTTTATTTGCTGGAGCACATGAGGCTTATGGGTGACCTTATCGAATTTATAAAGAGGGGCATATATAACGTGAAAAGCCACGGTCTTTTTCTAGGGTAGGAGAGTTCAAAACATAGGTTAAGGTGAGGGCGCATGAATTTAAAAGAGACCCAAGGGACAGAGGGTACTTCATATGTAGATTGAGTTGCCAGAGAAGTGTAGAGGGGTAGGATTACAATATTTAAAAGACATTTTTAAACATAGACAGGAAAGGGTTTAAAGAAATATGGTCCAAACACAGGCAAATGGGACTAGTTCAGTTCAGGAACCTGGTCAGCATGGTGGCTCAGTGGTTAACAACCGCTGCTTCACAGTGCCAGAGACCCCGGTTCGATTCCAGTCTTGGGCAACTGTCTGTGTGGAGTTTGCACATTCTCCCAGTGTCTGAATGGGTTTCCTCTGGGTGCTCCAGTTTTCTCCCACAGATGTGCAGGTTAGTTGAATTGGCCATGCTAAATTGCCCATAGTGTTCAGGGATGTCTAAGTTAGGTAGGTTAGGGAGGGGAATATGTCTGGGTGGGATACTCTTTGGAGGGTTGGTGTGGATGTGTGGGCCAAATGGCCTGTTTCCACACTGTAGTGGTTTTATGGCATGGATGAATTGAGCCAAAGGGTTTACTTCTGTGCTGTATGACTCTAAAAGCAGACCCGATGTAAGATAGTGTTGCAAGAGTAGAGCTCACATACAAAAAGCATGGAGCTGGAGAATAATAAAGGCAGGAAACACAGAGGTTTGCATGAAATGTGAAAGGGAGCATATGCATCTTGCATGTCACATCCCTGGGATACATGAACCCTAACAAGGGCCGGTGTTATGAGTGGACATACCATGGTACAAAGTAAGAACGACAATGCAGCAATCCAGCCAACTTGTACTTTATCAAAATGAAGCTGAGAACCGCAATAAGGGTAGTTTTAGAGAATTGGAGCTAACAGGAGATAATACAGTGGATTATGGCCCTTAACTGGGTGCATTGGGGGAGGTGGGGGATCAAGAGATGAAGTATTGAGAAACTGTTCTATAATTTGTAGATGGAAATAGTTGGAGTGACTAATTGGCAGTGAGAGAAGGAACTGCGCTCAGAGTAACAGGAATTCTCAGAGGTCCGTAACCTCTGGATTCAGCTTCAGGTTGATTGCACCAGACCTGGGCACTTCTCAGATAGGTGGTGTTTGGGCACAAAAAGGATGATTTTAGATCTGTCATTATTAAGAGTGGGAGAACTCTGCCTCATTCAGGTATTCAGATAAACACAAAATAGGACAGGTGGTTAACTTTGAAAATTGTTGTCCACAAACAAGTAAATAGACTGGGTTGTTTGATACTAAATAGAAACTAGTGCAGAGAGATCTGAGATGACACACATTAATTGTAAGTATAAGTAAAGGAGTATGCGAAATGGAGCAAAAGTAACTTCAGAATTCTAGGTTTTATAAGTCGTAATAATTTCACTTTGCTTTAGCATTCAGTAAGATGCTAAATTCAGAAAATTGAAAATAAATTCAGACAACATTGCAAAATAGGTTGGCCAGTCAGCATGTGAAGAGAAGACAGTCTGCGGCATTTCAGAGGTATACTCTTCATCAGACTGGTAACTAGGTGATGTAATGCTAAACCCCTATAAATCATTGACCAGCCTACAGTAAGAAAATGGTGTCCCGTTTTAGGCACCTTATGAGGAGCAATGTCAACAGCAAGTTGATATTAATGTTGATATTAGGAGTAGAGGAAGATAACAAGATATCGGATATAGAAAGTTTTGACAATATAAATTAGAAAAAAAGAATTTCCAAAAATATAGTCAGTAATTCAGGGTATACAATTGAGATCAATACCAAAAGAAGATAGATATTGGTATGACCACCTAAAACAGAATCTATAAATAGAAATGAGAAATGGAAGTGGATAAATATTTGAAAGAGGTTTTTTGCTAAACAAGTAAAGAGATTGGATATTGGAATAGAAATTTGCTGATGTTTTCAGAGAGCTGGCTCGTGTGTGATGGACTACATGGACTCTTGCCAGAGATGTAATAATCTATTTGTCAGAGCAAGATCACAGGTGCTTATAAGGCTCAAACAAATCAGTTCCAGAGTTGACTGAAAGCAAGTGACAGCAGAGTTCTTTGGGCATTTGTCAAGTGGCATTGTGTCCTCCACTGGACCAGAAAGCCACAGTTCAAGCTCCAAAGCTATGTTACAACATGCCTGAACGCGTAGGTTAAACATACTCAACAATCAAGTTCTAAATTTGGCGGTTTGATAACTTGGTAATGGTTTCTTTTTTAAATTAAAAAAAAGTGAGTTCTACACTCCTATCCATTTTGATCCGTTGTTTCGCTCCCAGGTGTGTGTTCGGGGGCATGTTTATTAATTTGAAAAATTGCCAAATTGGCATTGGGTTTCTTAAAAAAAAACTGAGCTCTTAGGAAGGCCCGAATGATGCAGTGGTGACTCAACCTCTAGGCCTGAAGATCAGGGTTGAAGTCCCTGTGGCTTGGAGAGGTACCATACTGTTTATGAACAGATTAAAACATTTACTGGAGCTCTTGTGGTGGTAGTGACTCGATCCCTATCTGAATCAGACGTGCTTCTTCGTACATTGGGAGAAAGTGAGGACTGCAGATGCTGGAGATCAGAACTGAAAATGTGTTGCTGGAAAAGTGCAGGTCTTCAGGAAGGGCTCATGCCCGAAACGTCGATTCTCCTGTTCCTTGGATGCTGCCTGACCTGCTGCGCTTTTCCAGTAACACATTTTCAGCTTCTTCGTACATTGAACAAGTTGATTTAAGTAGCTGAAAACTGAGGTTTTCCTCAGTGAAGTGTTGACTTCTGCACAGGGAAAGATGGAAGCAGACGTTTGTTCTATACTGTAAATTTACAATAAAACTTAAATAAACTATTAATCTGAATGCTTTTTGAAGCCTAATACACCTAATATATGGATATCCCCGAATTAAGAACTATCAACCAATGAAGACACAAGCTTCATAGCGAAACCAGAAGGAAGCAGTAAATGTCATCAAAAGCTGACCCCATGAGCAGTATGTGGAGATGGGGCAATGACAGTGCACCCATCTCCACATTTCTTGTTTCTTTGCCACATTTACCTGTGGCATAGCAATAGGAAATCTTGGGACTGCTCGGCAGGTCTGACAGCAGCTGTGGAGAGAAACATGATATTTTGGGTTGGTGATCTATAATTTTCATTACGCATAAGTTATTAATGGTTTCTCATGGAGTCAGTGATACTTCACTGTACTGTACTACAATAATACATGAACTGCTGCAATGCTTAGGTGAAAAATATTGGAACCTATTCTCAGGGCTAAGTTTGAGCATCATTCATTCAATTTCTAAGAATTTACACAACAGTGTAATGTAATTTGTACTGATATCTCTACATTTTGGGATACAGCAATAAACTGCTAGAAAACAACTTACTCAGGCATTTGACATCTTCCTAAGGCTGCAACTGCCATAGAGACAGAGTTAGAGAGGTTCACAGCACAGAGGAAAGCCCTTCAGCCCACTGAGTCTGTGCCAGTCTAACATAAGCACCAACTATTCTAATGCCATTTTCTAGGACTTAGGTTATAGCCTTGTCTGACTTGGTATCACAAGGGCACATCTAAATCCTTCCTAAATGTGACAAGGGTTTCTGTCTCTACTACCCTACAGACAGCGAGTTCCAGATTCCCACCACCCTCCAAGTGAAAAATAGTTTTTCTCATATCTCTCTAAACATTCTGCCTCATATCTTAAATCTATAAACAATGAATAAATATCAAATAGCCAATAGATCACTGAGAAAGCAATTCTCTGATTTTTAGAGTCATAGAGTCCCACAGCACAGAGACAGGCCCTTTGGCCCAAACTGGTCCATGCTGACAAAAAATGTTTACTTACACTAAAACCATTTCCCTGCATTTGGCCCATATCCTTTTAAACCTTTACTTTTCACGTATTTGTCCAAATGCCTTTTAATGTTGTTGATGTACCCGTCAACAACCTCCGCTGGCAGCTCATATAATACGCGTACCATCCTCTGTGTAAAAAAGTTGCCCCTCAGGTCCCCTTTTATTATTTCCCCTCCAACCTTAAACTGATGCCCTCTAGTCCTCGAATCCCCAACCCTGGGAAAAAGACTGAGTGCATTCACCCTATCCATGCCTTTTACGATCTTATACACCCTCCATAAGCTCCCCTCTCACTCTCCTATGCTCGAAAGAAAGGAGTCCTAGCTTGTCCAACCTCTCCCTATAACCCAGACCCTTGTAAATTTCTTCTGCATTCTTTCTAGTTTAATAACATCCTTACTATAGCAACGTGACCAAAACTGAACTTAATACTCCAACTGAAGCCTCACCAACATCCTATACAACTGCAACATAACTCCCCAACTTCTACACTCAATGCTCTTCACTGCCTGTGTTGACCTGTGACTTCACTTTCAGAGAACCGTGCACCTGAACTCCAAGATCCCACTGTTCCACAACACTCCTTAAGACCCTACCATTCACCATGAAACTCCTACTTTAATTTGACTTTCCAAAATGTAAGACCTCACACTTATCGAAATTAAACTCCATTTGCCATTTCTCGGTCCACTTCCCCAGCTAATCAAGGTCCTGCTGCAATTTCTGATAACCTTCTTCATTGTCCACAATACTGTCATCAGCAAACTTACTAATCACACCTTGTACATTCTCATCCAAATCATTGATATAGATAACAAACAGCGACGGGCCCAGCACTGGCCCCTGAGGCAGTCATCCAGGTCTCCAGTCTGACAAGCATCCTTCCACTATTACCCTCTGCTATTACCTACTGTGTACCCAATTTGCAGGCTCCCCCTCAATTCCATGCGATCTAACCTTCCAGAGCAGTCTAGCATGTTGAACGTTATCAAAGGCCTTACTGAAATGCATACAGACTACATCCATCACCCGCCCTCGCCAACCTTCCTGGTCACTTCATCAAAGAAGTCTAATAAACTTGTGAGGCATGATCTCCCACGCACAAAGCCATGCTGACTATTCCTAATCAAACTGTGTCTTTCCAAATGCATGTATATCCTATCCATCAGAATCTTCTCAAGTAACTTACCCACTACAGATGTGAAGCTCACTGGTCCACAGTTCCCAGGATTTTCTTTGCAGCCCTTTTGGAATAAGGGCACAACATTTGCTACCCTCCAATCTTCCGGGACCTCACCCATGGTTAACGATGATGCAAAACTATCAGCCTGGGCCTTCACAATTTCTTCTCTAGCCTCTTACAGGGCTCTTGGATATATCTGGTCAGGACCAGGAGATTTATCCACCTTCATGCATTCTAGTATGTCCAACACCTCCTCTGTGATATGGACTGTCCCCAAGATATGACCACTAACTTCCCCAAGTTCCCAAGTCTTCATGCTTTTCTCCACTTTTCTACTTGCTGCTTTTTTAAATAGTCGCTGAGTTAAATACATCTGTTATGCTGCATTGCATTTCAAGATGGGCTTGCCTCAGTATATTGAGAATTCATTTCCTGTTGCTGCTGTCATAAGTTATTCACTAATAGCAATGCTGAAATCAAATGTTGAAGATTTTGATACCCCACGGCAGGTGGGAGCTAGGAATCAAAAACTTCAATCTCCCTCAGTAATCACTCTGCTAATGTACAAAAGCTGTTCAGAACAGTTTGCCTTCACACAGTCACATGACCATCAGCTGTTCTAGACAATTCAGTAAACAGACAGGGAAGTGATCATGCCAAGACAGCCCCCTAGACCTTAAGAACCGGAGTTCAAAAATTTAAGTGAACTTTCCTATTCCGGGGCACTCAGCTAGTAGATGAGATCAGAGTGGAAGAAATTGTGGAAAACTCATGAATATTTAACTTCCACCAGCTTCTTCCATTCTATGGCATCTCAGCTCAGGGTGAAATGAGATCAAATCAATACCAGAAATTTAAAATCTGAATCAAGATTCAAATATAATCAGGAGATCCAGATACTTAATAATTCAAGCAATATTATCAATGAAAATTCAGCAGAATATATTAAAACATAGTCCTTCAACACATCGCTTTCGACTGTGTAAGATACTCAGTAATACAATTTGAAATTTCCTGTTCATCTAACAGAGAAAAATTATTACTAATGGTGGAAGAGATGCAAGTAATCCAAGGAGATACATTCCCAGTAACAGGAAAGAGGTTTATTAGCTTAAGTGCATTTTCACCTCCATTCTGATACACTAAAATAAGCCTGCGATAACAGCAGAATCTTTCATGCCATAGACACAAACTAAAGTTGAAGAATCTCAATCAGAACCTATTCTAAAAATCAAAGTTGTTACAATACCAAACACATTTTTATTAAAACAGAGTAATGCATATACTAGGAAAGGATGCTGGGAAAAGATCAAATGGCAACTTTTAGAAGAGAATTTGATGAACAAATGAAAGGGAATAACACACAGGGCTATGATACTTTCAAAGAGCTGATACAAACATAATGAGCTGATGACTTCCCTCTGTTTTGCACCATCCCATGATGGAAAATGGAAATACTGGCCCATATCAATTATTGGATCTTATGGGCTGAGGAAAAAAATGGATTTGCAATTAATAATATATGAGCACTGAAGCATTCCCAAGTAAATGACCATCTCTTACTCAAGTTTATCCGCAGTCATTTTGATTCCATTAGCACTCATGCTGAACCAAAATATTCTTCCTTTCACTCAAGCCACTATCCACCATGTTTTAGCACAACTATATTAATAGGATTTTGGAAGTTTGTAAAGAATGAACATAGCTTTTCTCAGAGTGATACCTTTACTTTAAAAAGCTTTGGGTCACACTGATATTACTGAGGCTTAATAATAACCTCAGCACAAGGTTTCTTCTGAAACAGATCCTTTTCAAATCTAAATCTCTTTTAACATCAAAACCACACTACATTGTTGTGCTGCAGACCTCAATAAACTGCTGGAATAAAGCCATCTCATTCCACAGAGAACGTAACAAGTTACCACCATTTGATACTGAGCATGTCTATCAATGCTAAACAGACACAGATAGTAAATAATAAAGACAATTCGTTTTTTGGCATATGCTCTCGCATCCTAGATTAAAAATTTACAAGTTAATTAGCTTGGATATCAGCTCAGAATCAGCTTGACACAGTTGGTTGTACACCTTAAGAGTTAGAGAAGTTACAGATTTAAAATCCAATTTCCGGCTTGAAGTATTATGAAAATAGAGAATCAATAAACTGAACTGCTGCATTTATTTTGTTGTTGTAACCTGTTAAAAAAAATCAATCTAGTATTTTCTGCTTGAATATTGTAGCCTGACAGAATGATGCTTCCTGCCTTTCAGAGTGGACTGCAGAGCTGAGTGATTAGCTTGTGTAGAAAGACTGCTGTAAAACAATAATTATTAATTGTGTGACATGACATGTATAAAAGTGTAAGTCCTCAGCAGTAGAAGGCATGGATCTAAATTGAATATGTTGCGAATACACAAGAAAAGACTAAGAGCCTCGTATAAAAGTTAAATACTGCGGTTGTTGAAAATCTGAAATAAAAACAAGATGTCGGAGAAACTCAGACTGGCACCATCTGTGGAGAAAGAAAGAGTTAACATTGAGTCCGATGTGACTCTTCTTCAGAATCAAATCAGACTTGAAATGTTACCTCTATTTCTCTCTCCGCAGATGCTGCCATTCTCTGGCATTTTGCTGACTTTCCCCAGCATTTTATGTTTTTATTTCTGAAAGAGTTTGGTAATCAGGCACATTTGTTTGAACTCCCAGAGTTCAAATCAGCAGCTTTGATTTGGAGGTAAGAATTGCCTTAACTGAGTTAAAGCATCACAGTTCAAGCTCTACTCTAGAAACTTGAGTGTGTAATTTTGGCACACATTCTACACTGTTTGAAAGACAATTTCTGGTTTAAGGTATTATGAAAATCAGGCATCAATAAACTGGTCTGCTGTATTGCTTTTTTACAGAACTGTAAGTTCTTATCTGATTTGAGTCATGTTCAGTGGAACCTCTTATTTCACAAAACTCAGAACTTAACTCTTTTCCTACCTGTTTATACCTTATACATATTCTCAGGTCTATCTCTGCTCCTAATTTATATTTGTAAAATATTATGCTAATTTAAAAGTAAAGGTTTGTAATATTAAGCATGGTGTGAATTAACTATTAAGGAATCGTAATGAGGAAAGGACAATGAGGACAACTCAAGCTACACAAGGCAATCTTTTAACAACTGTCTTCATTGAGGAGACTGCCAGTAAAATTGCCTCCTCACTGTCTCAATGACAGTGGCAAATGTAGGTGTCCACTGGCTCTGTGAAGGAATAGCAAAAGAAGCTTTAGAATTATTAACTCTTTTTAATTTTTATTACTGAAGAAATATTGATGCTCAGAATCAAATTCTGAAATTTTGTATTCAAAGCAGGGAGAGGTTTATTTTCTGTTTTTGGATATATTTTTCCACATAAGATTTGCACACTAAGACATTTTGCCTGCTGAAGGGTGCTTTCGTGGATACAATGCCATGAACCTTTTTCGGACATGTCTACGTTCTATTTTATTTACATCAAGTATATAATTAATTATTAAAAGTTATGCAGATGTTGGAGAGAAAGATAGTAACTCTCTTTAAGAGCTGAACTTTTGTGTTTGTTTTTAGGCTATCATCTGGTCATAGGCTGTGTATGAATGTTCAGTTTTTTTCATCGGTTCACTGTCATATCAATGGTAATTTGGCTGTGTTATGTCTGCTTCTTCATAGCATTGCTAACTGAATTCACCTGGCATTCTTTTGCAATTACATGTTAGAATTAGTAACTGAACTGTTCATCTCACAAATATAATCACAGATTTTCTTGCAAATCTTTTCTGTCATTTGGCCTTGGCACAAATAATTTCTGATCCATTTCTCAGTGTTGATTGAAGTCATATTGTGGTTGGTTCGCAAGTTCACATGGCAAAGTGAACATGCATTATATCATGCTTTTTATGTTCTCAGCAACTTTCAAGGTGTTTCAGAGGTCATGAAGTACTTTGGTAATGTTGATGTTGTAATAGCATCAGGCAATTTGTTTATAGTGAGTTACCACAAAAAATAATGAGATAACTGGCAAGATTCAAAATGAGAAGGTAATTTTTTTGGGGATACCAGGCAAAGGTTTCCCTGCTTTCTTTGAATACTGCTGTGAATTTAGTTTTGTCCACTGGCAACACAAGCAGGATTTCAGTTTAACACTGGAAGTTGTATTTAAGCAAAAGTTAATAAATTGCTTTTTTACAGATGCAGCAACAAAATAAATACAGCAGACCAGTTTATTGATGCCTGATTTTCATAATACCTTAAACCAGAAATTGTCTTTCAAACAGTGTAGAATGTGCGCCAAAATTACACACTCAAGTTTCTAGAGTAGAGCTTGAACTGTGATGCTTTAACTCAGTTAAGGCCGCTCTTACCTCCAAATCAAAGCTGCTGATTTGAACTCTGGGAGTTCAAACAAATGTGCCTGATTACAGTAACAATGGGGTGCTGCAGGTATAACAAGGGGGAAAAGCATTCACTATGTAGAGCCATTTAACAATACTGCAACCATTCAGTATTAGCGAGCTTTGAGAAGATTTGTAGCTCAGGTTGAGGTTCTGGATGTAGGTTTGCTCGCTGAGCTGAAAGGTTCATTTTCAGACATTTTGTCACCATACTTGGTAACATCTTCAGTGAGCCTCTGTACGAAGCACTGCTGATGATTCCTGCTTTCTATTTATATGTTTGGGTTTCTTTAGGTTGGTGATGTCATTTCCTGTTCTTTTCCTCAGGGGATGGTAAATGGAGTCCAAGTCAATGTATTTGTTGATAGAGTTCCGGTTGGAATGCCATCTTAGAAACCTTCAAGGCCATCAATAATACTCTTACTGGCATAAATTGCACTAAAAAGGAGGAAAACAACAACAAACTGCCATTACTAGATGTCGCAGTAGAGCGAACAGCCAATGGGGAGCTTCAAACCAGCGTCTACAGGAAAACAACACAATACAGACCAAATATTGAACTACAAAAGCAATCATCTCAACATCCACAAACGAAGCTGCATCAGAACATTATTTCAATGAGCCCACACATACTGCACTACAGAGAAACTATGCAGAGCAGAGGAAAACCACCTATATAGTGTATTCAAAAAGAATGGGTACCCAATGAACACAGTCCGCCAATTTCTCAGCAACAAACCCAAACAAGCAGACAAAAACCATGTCCAGAAACCCTAGCCACTCTCCCTTACATCAAAGACATCTTAGAAATGACTGCCAGACTACTCAGACTCTTTGACATCATGGTAGCCCACAAACCCACCAACACACTTAAACAGCAGCTAATGAATTTCAAAGATCCTAGACAGACAACAAGCAAAACTAATTTCATTTACAAAATACCGTGCAAGAACTATAACAAACACTACATTGGACATACAGACAGAAAACTAGCCACCTGGATATATGAACATCAACTAGCCAGAAAACGACATGACCCTCTCTCACTAATATCCTTACATACAGATAAGGGAGGACACCACTTCGATTGGGACAACACATCCATCCTAGGACAAGCACGAAAATTCCGAGAAGCATGGCATCCAACTGGAACTCTTATCAACAAACACATTGACTTGGACCCCATTTACCATGCCCTTGAGAAAAAGAACAGGAAATGACATCACCGAACCAAGGAAACCCAAACATATAAATAGAAAGCAGGAATCATCAGCAGTGCTTCACCCAGAGGATGACCGAAGATGTTACCTAGTAGGGTGACAAAACATCTGAAAATGAATCTTCCAGCTCAGTGAGCAAACCTACATTTACCATTCAGTGTGAGGTCAGTTTAACAAGGTGAAAGTATTCATTACATGAAGCCAGTTATTCATTGTATAACAGCAAATGGCTTAATCTTTACTATTGATATTTGTTGATTGTAATGGTCACCCAATTAATATATATGTTGCCTTATCTGGATGTGTCCCCCTGTAAAATGACTAGATAGTTCATTGAGAAACTGCTCTTCCAGAGAAGACTGTGAACTCACATCTCTGTGCACGTGGGCAATCGTTCTCTCTCCCTCCAGTGTCTAGACTAAAGATGAAGGAGGTAAAACTATACTGTCTCTGAGTGTTTTGCTTTGACTGAGGGGGGCAATGGGACAACAGACCATTCAGTCTGTCAAGCCTACTCCACATAGTTATTCTGCTAGTAACTCACCTCCACATTTCTGCCTACCCAGAAATCCTTTGACTCCATTAGTCAAAAATGTATCTACCTCTGCCTTAAAAATACTTAATCACAAGGCTTCCACCATTCTCTCAGGAAGAGAGTTCCAAAGACACTTAGCCCTTTTCTTCATCTTCATCCTAAATGGAACACCCTTAATTTTAATTGGTGGTGCTGGCTCGAAGGGCAGAATGGCCTACTCCTGTCTATTGTCTTAAACTGTGCCCATAATAAAACTGTACGCAGTACTCCAGATATGATCTAAACAACATCACTACAGCTGTGGCAAAACAACTCATATATTCCTCTTGTAATAAATGACCTCTTTTTGTCTTCCAAATCACTTGCTGAATAGCAACATTTTATGATTCATGTACCAAGACACTCATATGCCTCTACACGTCATTATCTTGAGGTTGTACAAGATGTTGGTAAAGCCTGTTCTGGAGTACTGTGTCCAGTTCCGGTCTCCCTGTTATAGGAAGGATATTATTATGCTGGAGAGGGTTCAGAAGAGTTTTACCAGAATGTTGCCAGGAATGGAGGGTATGAGTTACAAGCAGAGGCTGGGACTTTTTCTACTAGAGTGTAGGAGGTTGAGTGGTGACCTTATGGAGGTTGAACAATAATGAGGGATAAAGGTATTTTGAATGGCAGATGTCTTTTCCCCCCAGAGATTTCAAGACTAGGGTGCATATTTTTAAGATGAGAAGAGGAAGATTTAATAAAAGAGGCGGCAATTTTTTTATATAGAGTGTGGCTCGTGTGTGGATTGAACTTCCAGAGGAAGTGGTGGATGCAGATACAGTTAAAACATTTAGAAGACATTTAGATAAGTGAGTGAATAATAAATGTTTGGAGAGATATGGACCAGGCAGGTGGGACTAGGTCAGGTTGGGATGGATTGGTTGGACTGAAGAGTCTGTTTCTGTGCTGTATGACTATGACCTCAGAGTTTTGCAAACTCTCGTTTTAAATAATACACTGCTTTTCTGTTTTTCCTGCTAAATTGGACAAGTTCATATTTTCCTACATTATTCTTATGCCGTTTTTTCCATTCACTTAACTTTATCTCTCTCTCTCTCTCTTTATAGATCCCTGATGGCAACTTACATTCCTACATATTTTTTGCATCAACAGTAAATTTAACAACCATCATTCCTTGGGGGCTCTTATAGTGCAGGGGCAGAGTCCCACCTGCTCCAAAGGTGTGTGATAACATCTCTGACTAGGCTGATTAGAAAATACCTAAATTTGGCTCCTCTACTCAAGGGATTAATATAAATAATAAATAGTCAAAGCCCTGACACTGATCCTTGTGTCCCTGCACTTGTCACATGCCAACCCAAAGCTAACCGAGTCTCTATCCCTGTGACAATGTCATTTTCAACATTATTAGTTTTATTTTGCATAGTAACCTTTGTTACACCTTGTCAAATATCTTCTGCAAATCTAAGAACACTGCATCCTTCATCCACATTGTTTTTAAATCATCAAAAAGTTTCAATAATTCAGTCAAACGTGATTTCCCTTTCACGAATCAATGTTGAGTGTGCCTGATTGCATAGTGATTCTCCAACTGTCCTACTAAATCCTGCTTAATAAAATATTCCAACATTTTCCTATGAACGCTTTCAACAAAGAGCTTGTAATTACATGGTTGTTTAACTGGTACAACCAAGAAACTGCACAGGCAAAATTCTTTGAAAGACACAGGAAGGAACATGTATGAAACTACCACTTCAGTTATAACTCAATGGTCGAACAAGGGAAGTTCATGTATTATTGCCACACTAAAAATGTAGGTGAGGAAGCAGCCACTAGGTGAATATAATACAAATGTACAGTTTGCCATTGTAATTTTAGATTCCTTGAGTGATTACAAACATTTATGCCATGGTACTAAACAAATAAAAATAGAAGTAAGTGGGTGGCCACTGTCAGGTACAATATGATATTAAATCCAAACGGCAATGTTGAAGTAGGCAGCCAACTACATTTGACAAAGGTAAAGAGTTGACATATCAACTCTTTACCTTTGGAAATACTCTTCCCATAAACAACACAAGCACATCTGATCTGCAGGAAAGCCACATCACAGCTCTCCTATAGTTAAGATTTCAAACATCTTTTAGTAAAATTCTATCCAGCAATGTAACTGGAAACATAAAAAGATTTTCGGAAATACAATATGTCTAATCTCTTACAGCAGTTCTCAATTTTTCTCATGGTTGCTTACGTAGAAAAGAATGATGGCATTAGGTGGTGCAGGAAGTGGTAGGCAAGATCACAAGAGGGAATAAAGAATTAGGATAAACAGGAAATAGCTATTTCCACGTAAGGAATTAACTGAAGTATGACTGCACTATCTAAAGACTATATACAAGTTTATAAAAATTAAACACCTCTTCAACAATCCACCACCCCTTGCACCACCAATGCCATCATTCTTTTCTACGTTAGCAACCATGAGAAAAATTGAGAACTGTTGTAAGAGATTAGACATATTGTATTTCCGAAAATCTTTTTGTTATGTTTCCAGTTACATTGCTGATAGAATTTTACTAAAAGACGTTTGAAATCTTTAATTAACGATAGGAGAGCTGAGATGTGGTTTCCCTGCAGATCAGATTCTGTGCTGTGCTTGTGTTGTTTATAGGAAAAGTTTCTGCAGAAGTGTCGTTGGACTCTGCATCCTCTCCCCAAATGCTGCCAGACCAACTGAATTTCTTCAGCAATTTTTGTTTTTGTAAGGGAATTTAGAGTTCTGTATATCTGTTGGTTGAAAAATTTAATTGATTTTAACAAATTCTTAAAATTCAGAATGCCTCAAACTGGAGTGAATCTTCCAGTGTGAAACGGCACTAAGTCAAAAAGGTCAAACCATGCAGATGCAGTGACAAGATGTAAAACCACAGCCTAACCTCTGACATTAGATAGGTACAAAGGGTATAGTTTGTGGTGGAACCACAGTGGTGTGGCAAGGGAGATCCTGGATACCCTGAAAACTGGGAAGGAGACTCAAAATGGAATTTAGCAACCTAAATATATTACAAACAATACCTAGAAAAACCAAAGTGGAGGACAAACTTGGATGACCCCAATGTCACCTGGTGACAGGCTGTTTGCAAGCTAAAGCTGGAAAAAGATATTTTATATTCCAATCTAAAATGTTCAGATAGGAAATCGTCATAGTTACTAAAGGGCTCACCTTAAAATATAAACAAACAATGATGTATGAATTAAGCTAAATATGTGTAATTGCAAGCCATACACAAGAATTACCTAAAATATTTACATACACAAGAAGGCAATATCTACATTTGATGAATTACTATTCCAGACAAACTGAGTGTCATCATTTATTGAATTGTATGCCTGTCCAAGTGTCAGTGCATTCATGTCACACAGACTTAAAGACAGGAAGTTGTGTCACTGTTTATTATTTAGGTTTTGGATTGAACTGAGTGCAAAGGATTGAGAGCAAACTATTATACAAGGGAAAAATGAAGCTGCAAATGATTGAGTTAAGTGCCTGCCAAATTGTTTTTGAATTTCTGAGTTAGGTTTGTTTTCAAACTACCTCAAAATGTACTACTTGTGATTTAATTACATTCACCAATTACTTGGTCTACTATGATTCCTGTTTAAGCAGTATGATGATTCGTCTCATGGCTTAGTCCTCCTCCGGTCTCAGGATCCACCTTCAATCTCACAACCCTGTTAAGGTTTGTGATCCCTTGCCCATTTCAGATTTTAATCACTTCATGCCACGCTTCCAAGCTCTCAATCCCTCTCTAAACCTCACTGCCTTTCTTTTAACTATTAAGGCCACACCTTATAAACTACTGTTCTGACTAAACTTTTGCTCATCTGTTTAATATGGTAGTATCAAATGACATTGTATAATTTGTGTTCCACTAGTGAAGGTGGCTATAAAAATGAATTAACAGAAATTGTTATTGGGGTAATAATAGAAGAGAAAAAGATGGCTGACAACTGAGCAGGGCTCAGAGCTTATCTGTACAAAGTCAAGAATCACACGACATCAGGTTATAGTCTAATAGGTTTATTTGAAACTGCAAGCTTTCAGAGCCCCCGCTCCTTTCTCAGGCAGTTAGTGAGAGAGAATACATTGGATGCAGAATTTATAAGTAAAAGATCAAAGGGTCATACAACTTATGTGAATGTATTGGACAACCTAGATGGCTATTAAGTTTTTACTCAGTTTAAATGGAGATACACATTTCAATTGATCAATATGCAAATCCCAGAATTTATTTCAAGTTACTGCCCCAAGATAACTTCAGGTTTTTATCAGAATAAAAGTCACACCTCAGATCAGACAATGCATTTTAGGTGTGAGGACATGTTTCAAGTCTGTTTATATCTCAGCCTGGAGTCAGACTGACTTTATTTCCAAAGTAGGAATTTATAAAATGCTACACTGACTGACAGTCTATAGATCATTCACTTTTTGAACAACATAGAATGTATCTGCAAATACAAATTTGCAAATGCAAATTCATCTCATAGATATGCGTTTGTGTGCACATGTGGGGGGGAGGGAGGGATGTAAGAGAGTGTGTGCGCATGTGTGAGGGAGAGTGGGGGAGTGTGTGTTGGTGTGTGCTTGAGACAGAGTGTGCGCGAGTTTGAGGAGGTATATGCCTATCAGGGAGTGAGTGTGCAAGTGTGTGTGTGTGTGTGTGTGTGTATGTATATGAATGAGAGAGGGTCGGTGTGAGTGCATGTTTGTGTGAGAGAGTGTATGTGTCCTTGATGGCTGAAGTGCTCCCTCACTGGGAGGGAACATCCCTGTTTGGCGATTGTCGTGCGATGTCCACTTGGGTACAGCAGGTACTCAGGTGACTCAGCCAATGTTGTCTATCTCGTACACTGCAGGCAAGGATGCCCCAAGGCATAGTATATTGGCAAGAAAAACAGATGCTACGACAACAGATGAATAGATACCGGCAATACTGGCAACAATTGCCAGTTCCCTCCCAGTGGGGGAACACTCCAGCCGTCAAGGACATTCAGCTTCGGACCTTCAGGTAAACGTCCTCCAAGGCGGACTTTGGGACATTCAAAAACACAGAGGCTGATAGCGATGTCCCAACCGGGATCCTGGGTTCATGTCACATTGCAGGTGACGGCACCACACTCACACACAGACACCAATGCACACTCTCTCACACAAACACATAGTCATACAAACCCTCTCTTAACCACACATACTTACACTCTCACTCTCTGACAGGCATAAACTCCCTCACACTCGCGCACACTCTTTCTCAAGCACATAAGCGCGCACACAGTCTGTCAAGAGTGCGTGCACACACACACCCTCTCTCTTAGAAGTTCATGCACCCACACGTGCGCTCTCTCTCTCTTCTTCTCTCCCCCCCCCCCCCCACACACACACATACATAATATATAAAGTTAAAAATCACAACACCAGGTTATAGTCCAACAGGTTTAATTGGAAGCACACTAGCTTTCGGAGCGATGCTCCTTCATCAGGTGATTGTGCATAACACTAGATGTAAAAATGCCTAAGCTCTCACTAGTTCCATAAAAGTCGCTTTGAAAAACTGTCTCATATACACTCCAGGAAATCTTTACCCACCACATTGGTATCCATTGTACTTACCCATTCTACATGCAGATTGAAGTCAACTATAATTACTGCATTCTCCTTGCTACATGAATCTCTAATTTCTGATGTACACCACAATCACCTGATGAAGGAGCGTCGCTCCGAAAGCTAGTGTGCTTCCAATTAAACCTGTTGGACTATAACCTGGTGTTGTGTGATTTTTAACTTTGTACACCCCAGTCCAACACCGGCATCTCCGAAACATTATATTTATTTATATATCTGACTCCAGGCTGAGATACAAACAGACTTGAAACATGTCCTCACAACTAAAATGCATTGTCTGACCGGAGGTGTGACCTTCATTCTGATAAAAACCTGAAGTTATCTTGGACAGTGACTTGAAAGAAATTCTGGGATTTGCATATTGATCAATCGAATCTGCACCACCATTTTAACGGAGTGAAGGCTTAATAGCCATTCACGTAAGTTGTGTGACCCTGATCTTTTATTTCTAAATTCTGTGTCCAATGTATTTTCTCTCACTAACTGCCTGAGGAAGGAGCAGGGGCTCTGAAAGTTTGCAGATTCAAATAAACCTGTTAGAAAATAACCAGATGATGTGTGGTTTTTGACTTTGTCCACTCAAGTCCAACACCGGCACCTCCACATCATAGTTTGTGTAATCAAAGTTATGGCACACTAACTTTACAGAATGCACAAGGATCAAACAAAGATATGGAATACATTAGCATGGGATTATTTGTTTTGGCTCAGTGATCCAATATCACCATTTTGCTTAATTTTCCAACTACAAGATAACAATGACAGCTGCTATATGCCCAAACCAAAACAAGACTGCACCTGGTAACATGTGCATGGATAGATTTCAACCGTAAGACCAAGGTGAATGAGCTTTAAAATTGTGTGTACAGCTGATAATAAATGATGGGATTAGTGTATTAGTGAGTTATGTTCACGAATCAGAAAAACAGAGGCAAAATCTTTTTGGATGGAGCTAAGAAAAGCAAGGGCTGAAAACATTGGTAGAAGTGATTTACAGACCACCAAACAGTGGTAGTAATGTAGAGTGTGGTGTACATCAGAAATTAGAGGTTCATGTAGCAAGGAGAATGCAGTAATTATAGTTGACTTCAATCTGCATGTAGAATGGGTAAGTACAATGGATACCAATGTGGTGGGTAAAGATTTCCTGGAGGGTATATGAGACAGTTTTTCAAAGCGATTTTTATGGAACTAATGAGAGCATAGGCATTTTTACATCTAGTGTTATGCAGTCAGAAAAGCCTCATATCTCAATATAACAGAACCTTTTGGGAATTGGGACTGTAGTATGATAGAATTGTGCATTGATCTGTATCTTTTTCAGACTCAAGCCAAAACTATGGTCTTATATCTAAACAAAAGTAATTATGAAGATACAAGGAAGATGTTGCCTGTCGTGGATTGGAAAGCCATATACAAATGTTTGACTGTAGGTAAACAATGTTAATTCTTTAAAGACTAGCCAATTACTTTCCAAAAACACACACTCCTATAAGGCAAAAATACCCAACAACAAAAAAGAGAGAGCACTCTGGCTAACATTGAAAGTTACATTAGATCAAAACAAATGATTTGTAAAGTTGCCCAAAAAGGTTGTAAGCCTGTGCATTGGGAAAACTGTGGAAATCAGCGAAGGGATTACAAAGAAATTGATAGAGAGAATAGGTATGAATGTAAAATAGCAAAAACAGATTGTAAAAGATGGTAATTTTTTTTAACATACCTATATATAGAAAAGACAAATTTTAACATAGGGTCATAGAATTTTACAGCAGAAAAAGAGGCCTATCAGCTCATGGTGCACCTGCCGGTCATCAGACACCCATGTACTCTAATCCTTAAAGAGGATACACAGAGATTCACCAGGATCTTGCCTGGTTTGGAGTGATTCAGCTATGCAGAAAAACTAGATCAGCAGAATGGCTGACAGACACATGATTGAGGTATACAATACTATGACAGGCAAAGGAAGGTAGATAGGAAGATGTTGTTCTGCTTAGCAGAGGTTATACTAACTGGAGGGTATAAATTTAAGGTAAAAACGATGTTTAGAAGGGATTAAAGAAAAAAGATTTAATCACCCAGAAAGGTGGTAGGTACCTGGAAGTCACTTCCTGAAAGGTTGATAGAGGCAGAAACATGACATTTAAGTATTTAGATGATCACAAAGTGCCATAACATGTCTAATAATGTTCAAAGTAAAAAAATCACAAAACACTATGTTATAGACCAACAGATTCATTTGGAAGCACTAGCTTTTGGAGCACTGCTCCTTCATCAGGTAGCCCTCATCAGGTAATAATGTTCACACATTTGTTAATAGTGAACATAATAGGATGAAGCTAATGGGGTATTTGAAACAGCTACTAAGATTCTAGACTGTGTTTGAAGTTGATTTTAATATGATGAGAGAGAAAATCTCCAAAGAAATGAGACAAATTTGTTAATGGACAGAATAAATCAGGTGTTGAAAAATAATTTGATAGATACAGAACAGTCTATACTCTTAAGAGTATACTCTGCTATTAAAAATACTGATGTCTATTGAGATACAAGAAACAAGTTCAAACTGTAAGAAAAAGCATAAAAATGCAAAAAGGAAAGCAGATTCATGTAAATGGAGATAGGAAGGTGACAAAACAGATGGCAAGAGATACAAGAAGAATACAAGCATGAAAAGAAACTTGCAAAGGATGTGAATACAAGTACTATTTTTCTAAACAACAAAACAAAGAGGGTGGTCAGGAGCAATAGTGATTGTTAAAACTGATAACAGTGGTACTGTGAATAAAAATGAATATATAGTAGATATGCTAACCAATTACTTTGAATTAGTATTTTCAGCAGAGTTGGCTTACTGGACACCACAAAGAAGCTCACATTAAATTAGAGACTGGGAATCACCAAAATTTGCTTTATCCATTACTATATATTTTTAAAGTTATGTGCAAGAAATCCCCAGATCAAGACGGCTTCTAACCAAGGATTTTGTCACAGTTGCCCTCACTATCATCTTCCAAAGTTCTCACAGATTGGAACATGACACATGTGACTCAGTTACTTCAGCAAGATGATGGGGAAAACAGAGAATTATAGACAGGTTAGTCTAACATTTGTTGTTAGGAAATTATAATAGTCTATGTATGGTTAGCATAGCATTGAAAGCCTAGAAAATGGTTAGCTGGTCAGAGACAGCCAATCTGTATTTGTAAAGGGTAGGTTATTCCTGATAAAGCTGATTCAACGTTTTCAACAGGTGACTGAAATGAAGGAGAGAGAAATGGCTAGTGATGTTATTTGTATGGATTTCCAGAAGGCATTTGATAAAGTTCTTCACAAGAGACAATTAGCTAAACTTGAAACTCATTGAACTGAAGGCAAATTAATGACCTGGATGGGAAATTGGCTGAATGCAGGAAATAACAAGTAATGGGAAGGTACTCAAATTGGCAAGATGTAACTAGTGATGTTCCACAATGAGCTGTTTTGGACTCTCAACTCGTCAACATGTTAATTAATGACTCAATGATAGGATAGAAAGCCATATATCTAAGTTTGCTGACAGCATTGTATTCAGTGTATGTTGTACCGTAAAACTGTAAAGACATTGCTTAATACATTAAGTAAATTGGCAGAACTGTGGCAAATAAATTTCAATCCAAGAAAATATGATACTTTCCAAATAGTGAAATGCTAGAAATAGTGGGTGGCCAAAGAGACTTGGGGTGAGCTCACTAAAATATTGTAACAGGTACAGAAAGTAATCGAAAATAAATACAGAGAAAATAGAAGTGGGAGAAAATCATTTTGGTCTTTGAACTTGCTGTGCCCTACAGGATCATGGCTGTTTTTCCACTCAACTCTACCTTTCTGCACTCTATATCCACTAATCCCTTCAGAACTCAATTTTGGTACAGAATCCCAAATATCCACAGCACTGATTGAAAATATCTCAATCTTCATTGACTAGCCATTATTGTAAAGCTATGAATCAATGTTCTAGATTCCCCAAACACAGGAAACATTTTATCACCATCTATTTGGCCAAGCCCCTTAATATTTTTATATTGGTGGCTCTAGGATCCTGAAGGATATTAGAGTCATAGAATTATAGAGACGTACAGCACGGAAGCAAACCCTTTGGTCCAACCCATCCATGCCGACCAGATATCCCAAACCAATCTAGTCGCACCTGCCAGCACTCGGCCCAAACCCTTCCTATTCATATACCCATCTAAATGCCTTTTAAATGTTGTAATTGTACCAGCCTCCACCACTTCCTCTGGCAGCTCATTCCATACATGTACCACCCTCTGCGTGAAAAAGTTGCCCCTATATCTTTCCCCTCTCACCCTAAACCTATGCCCTCCAGTTCTGGACTCCCCGACCCCAGCGAAACACCTCGTCTATTTATCCACTCATGCCCCTCATAATTTTGTAAACCTCTATAAGGTCACTCCTCAGCCTCCGACACTCCAGAGAAAACAGCCCAGCCTGTTCAGCCTCTCCCAATAGCTCAAATCCTCCAACCCTGGCAACATCCTTGTAAATCTTTTCTGATCCCTTTCAAGTTTCACAACATCTTTCCAATAGGAAGGAAACCAGACTTGCACGCAGTATTCCAACAGTGGCCTAACCAATGTTAGGTCCTGTACAGCCGCAACATGACCTCCCAACTCCTGTACTCAATACTCTGACCGATAACAGAAAGCATACCAAACTCCTTCTTCACTATCCTATTGACCTGTGACTCCACTTTTTTGAATTGAGCCAGTATGAACGTAAACCAAATAGATGCTGTGTGTCCTTTATGACACTATATATCAATTAATTTAACTAATTATTCTAACCTTCAGAAAATATAAGCTTAGTTTGTTGATTCTACCTTCAAAGAACATTCCCCTCACCACATGAACCAAGCTAGCGAAGCATTATTGTACTCTCTCAGACAGTTATATCCTTCCTTAAGCAAGGAAATCAACACTGCACACATCATAATTGTATTGAAATTTTGTCACTCTTTGCCTCCAAACTCTAAAATAAAAGCTAACCTAGAACTTGCCTTACTAATTATTTGCTCCACTTGCCCTTCCTGAAGAAGGGCTTATGCCCGAAACGTCGATTCTCCTGTTCCCTGGATGCTGCCTGACCTGCTGCGCTGTTCCAGCAACACATTTTCAGCTCTGATCTCCAGCATCTGCAGACCTCACTTTCTCCACTCGCATGTTAACTTTGTGATTTATTCACAAGTTCACCCGTATAACTTTTACTGTCTCTTGCCATTCAAAAATAATCTTTTAAAAGGGTACCTTTTTTCCTATTAAAGTGACTATGTTTACACATTGCTGCAGAGCATTCCATCTGCCATATCCAATGGCAATATCCAACCTGCCTATGTCATTCTGCAGCTCCTTTGCATCTTATATAGTCATAGAGCTGTAGACCGATAGAGCACGAAAACAGACCCTTCAGTCTAACTTGTCCACGTTGAACAGATATCCTAAATTGATCTCGTACCATTTGGCCCATATCCCTCTAAACCCTTTCTATTCATGTATCCATCCAGGTGCCTTGTTAAATATTATAATTGTATCCATCCTCCAAGCCGCCTCTGGCAGCTTGTTCCATACAGACACCACCTTCTGGGTGAAAATGTTGGTGCTCAGGTGCCTTTTAAATCTTTTCTCTCTCCCTTTAAACCTATGCCTTCTAGTTTTGGACTCTCTGGGGGAAAAAAGACTTTGACCATTTACCCTAACCATGCCCCTCATAATTTTATAAACCCCTGTATGGTCACTCCTCAGTTTCCGACTCTCCAGGGAAAATAGCTCCAGCCAATTCAGCCTCTTCCGAAAGCTCTCAAACCCTCCAATCCAGGCAACATCTTCGTAAATCTTTTCTGACTCCTTTCAGGTTTAACAACATCTTTAGTCTTTTGTTTAAGTAAAGGAATTGAACTCATTGTTGTTGTCACTCTGCTTCGCAAACCAAGCGCCCCACCAAGTGAGCTTACCAAACCCCTCCATGCAACCACAGCTGATGACAGATGGCTCACCCAAAATATGCTTTTCTTTCCATTTTCTGTCCTTTAACCAATCCTCAAATCATACCAATACAGTACCCACAATTCCATCCATCATGTTTTGTTTAAAAATCCCCATCTAACTGTTGATCTTTACATCCAACAGTTGTATATAAAGATACATACAACCTCCATCTAGAGGAGTGAATGCAATGGGGTAGAAGTTAGGCAACAGCTACATAAATTCATGACAGAAAAGTACATCAGAATACTGTAAGCATTTCTTTGCACACTACTTCAGAGGGTTATACCTAGTTTTGGTGTGCCTGAACAATAGCTGGCTTCCAAGAGTAACATTACAAGAAGAGTTTACACAATCGTTAGAGTTTAAAGCACAGATGGCAGAGATAGAGAGATACAATGCAATTTGGAAAGTCTAGTACTAAGATGTATAACAGATCATTTAAGAATAAAGTTGAGAAACACATCAGCACACAAAAGGTACTGGAGATTTGGAACTTTCTTCCACAAAAGGAACGTGATCATAAGAAATGGGAACAGGAGGCCATTCGGCCCACTGAACTTGCTTCCTCCATTCAATATGATTGTAGCGGAACTGTGTGGTATTCACTCCACTTTTTTACCTATTCCACGTAGCCCTTAATTCCCTTGTAGATCACAAATCTGTCTAACTCAGCCTTGAAATTATTCAATGACCCAAATGTGCCAAAGACTTCTCCTCAGAGAGAGAAATTCCTCTTCACCTTAAATAAGAGACCTTTTATCCTTAAAACTGTGCCTCCTAATTCAAGATTTCCTCATGAGAGGAATCATCCTCAAATTTAAGTCCAACTGGTTTCTTGGCTTCCGAAAACTTCCGTGTCTTGCTTGGTGAAACAGTAAATTTTATGAGTAATAGTTAAGGAGGCAAACTTAAAATGAAACACTCTGCTGAATCAGAGAGTAAGTAACTGCAACCTAAAGTGAAGGAATCAAACAATGCTTCCACACCCATAAAACCAAGTCTGCATGTGTGTGTTTAACTTATATGAAAACAGCCACCTCACAATTATGTCTCCAGAAAACACTGAAGTAGTGGAAGGATTTGCAGAGCAATGAACCATGTAACAGGCTGTGATCTGAAAATTCCTTCCCTGGCCATCTAGACTATAATTAATCCTGTGGAGGTCTTGTGCTGCAATATTCTTGCCCGAGTCTGAAACTCCCATCTCAGAACATGACAGCCAAGTTCATAATGCAGATGAACAGATTTGAGTATCGACTTGTAAATCCTTTCAATATATGCCAAGAGCTTATAGTAAGATCAGGAGACATTCCTAAATGCAGAAAATAGAAACAGGAGGCGGCCATTCAGCCCCTTGAGCCTGCTGCCATTCAATATGATCACACCTGATCATCCATGTTCTCACTTTCACCCTACATCCTTTGATCCTTTTAGCCCAAAGAACTATATCTGTTTTCTTGACAACATAGAACATAGAACAGTAATGCACAGTACAGGCCCTTTGGCCCACGATGTTATGCGAAGTATTTATCTTAATCTAAGATCAACATAACCTACACATCCCTCAATTTATTGCCGTTCATGTACTTGTCCAGCAGTTGCTTAAATGTCCCTAATGTCTCTGATTCGACTACCACCACTGGCAGTGCATTCCACGCACCCACCACTCTCTGCATAAAGAACCTACCTCTGATATCTCCCCTATACCTTCCTCAAATCACCTTAAAATTATGACCCCTCATGAAAGCCATTGCTGCCCTGGGGAAAAGTCTCTGGCTATCTACTCGATCTATGCCTCTCATTTCCTTGTACACCTCTATCAAGTCACCTCTCTTCCTTTTTCTCTCTAGAGTGAAAAGCCCTAGCTCACTCAACCTCTCTTCTTAAGACAAGCCCTCCAATCCAGGCAACATTCTGGTAAATCTCCTCTGCACCCTGTCCAAAGCATCTACACCCTTTTTTATAAATGACCTGGATGAGGGCATAGAAGAATGGGTTAGCAAATTTGCAGATACACTAAAGTCGATGGAGTTGTGGACAGTGCCAAAGGATGTTGCAGGTTACAGAGGGACATAGATAAGCTGCAGAGCTGGGCTGAGAGGTGGTAAATTGAGTTTAATGCAGAAAAGAGTGAGGTAATTCAGTTTGGAAGGAGTAACAGGAATACAGAATACTGGGCTAATGGTAAGATTTTTGGTAGTGTGGATGAGCAGAGAGATGCCCATGTGCATAAGATCCCTGAAAGTTGCCACCCAGGTTGAGAGGGTTGTTAAGAAGTCTTAGTTTTTATCGTTACAGGGATTGAGTTTCGAAGACTTAAGGTGATGTTGCAGCTGTGCAGAACTCTGGTGTGGCCGCACTTGGAGTATTGTGTACAGTTCTGGTTACCGCATTATAAGAAGGATGTGGAAACATTGGAAAGAGTGCAGAGGAGATTTACCAGAATGTTGCCTGGTAAGGAGGGAAAGTCTTATAAGGAAAGGCTGAGGGACTTGAGGCTGTTTTCATTAGAGTGAAGGAGGTTAAGAGGTGACTTAATAGAGGCATACAAGTTGATCAGAGGATTAGATAGAGTAGACAGTGAGAGCCTTTTTCCTCAAATAGTGATGGTTAGCTTGAGGGGACATAGCTTTAAATTGAGGGTGATAGATATAGGACAGATGTCAGGGGTAGTTTCTTTACTCAGAGTAGTTAAGGGTGTGGAATGCTCTGCCTGCAACAATATTAGACTTGCCAACTTTAAGGGCATTTAAATGGTCACTGGATAAATATATGGATGATTTGTAATAGTGGGCTTTAGATTGGTTTCACAGGTCAGCGCTTCATCGACGGCCAATGTTCTATGTTATAAAAGGCATCTGGATGGGTATATAAATAGGATGGGTTTAGAGGATATGGATCAAGTGCTGGCAAATGGGACTAGATTAGATTAGGATATCTGGTAGGTATGGATGAGTTGTACCAAAGGGTCTGTTTCCATGCTGTACATCTCTATGACTCTAAGTCTCTACCACTGGTCCTGCCTCAGCTGAAATGGGAACAAACCCAAATTTGATCCAGACTGACCCCTCAAAGACTCTTGCGTTTTGTAGCAGCATAACTATTTCGCACCTGAAATGAGTCATTAGATTCTAACATTTGTTTCTGTCTACATAAAGGCTTCCAGCACTTTTGATTTTTGTGTTTATTTCAGATTTCCAGCATCTGATGTATTTTGTTTTTATTACACCTTTAGCATGTTGTAATCTGGAGCTACAGATAGTGATGGAGGAGACTCCAATTTCTTTCCTTCACCCGATGACTCTATGACTGATTATAAAACAGACTGGAAAACAGTGACAGGATTGGGAGGAGCCAGCAAAGATTAACGAAAGGGAAATCATGCTTTATAAATCCTTTGGAATTTTTCGAGGATGTAAGTAGTAGAGTTGAAGAGATTGGGGGGGTGGGGGGTGGTCTAGTGGATGTGGTTTCCTGGACTAACTTGCTATGATTTTACAGATTCTTGGTGAGACCATACCTGGAGTATTTTGTACAGTTTTAGTCTCTTTATCTGAGGAAAGATATTCTGGCTACGCTGGGAGTGCAACAAAGATTTACCACACTGATTCTTGAGAGAGCGGGACTGACTGATTTATGAAAGGAGATTGGATTTGTTAGAACTATATTCACTGGAGTTTAAAATAATGAGTAGGGACCCCTTATAAACTTTGAAATTCTAACAGCACTTGACTGGGTAAATGCAGGAAGGATGTCCCTGACAGCTGGGAGTCCAGGACCATGGGTCAAGTCTAACGAAACGGGGTAGTCCATTATGGCCCATTACCCAGACAGTGGTGAGCCTGTGGAATTCTCTGTCACAGAAAGTGGTTTGAGGCCAAGCTATTGGATGTGCCAGGGTCTGGAATGTTTCTGATTGTGCCTACAATATTCTGAAGGGAGAGGGTGAGCAGCCAGAAGTCATGGTGACAATGGGGTGGATTAAAAGTACGTCTGTTTCAATGCAAGGAGTGTTCGGAATAAGAGTGATGAACTTAGAGCATGGATCAGTACTTGGAACTATGATGTTGTGGCCATAACGGAGACATGGATTTCACAGGGCAGGAATAGTTGCTGGATGTTCCAGGGTTTAGATCTTTTAAAAAGAACAGGGAGGGGATAAAAGAGGAGGGGAGTAGCATTGTTAATTAGAGAGTGCACCACAACTGCAGAAAAGGAAATTGTTGAGGAGGGTTTGTCTACTTTGTCAGTATGGGTTGAAGTCAGTAACAGGAAAGGAGCAGTCACTTTATTGGGTGTTTTCTATAGGCTCTCCAATAGCAGCAGAGAGATGGAAGAACAGATTGGACAGCAGATCTTGGAAAGGTACAGATGTAACAGAATTGTTGTTATGGGTAACTTCAGCTTCCCCAGTATTGATTGTTTGTTAAAAGGCTTCCCATTTTCCAGCAGTCCATTTACCTGCGAACATCTGCCCCTAATCAACTTTTGAAAGCTCTTGCCTAATACTATCAAAATTGCACTCCAATTTAGAACTTCAATTTTTAGATCTGGTCTATCCTTTCCCATCACTATTTTAAAACTAATAGAATTATGGTCGCTGGCCCCAAAGTGCTCTCCCATTAATACCTCAGTCACCTGCTGGATTGTGGCATTGTGGACTAGACCTGACTTTGGACAAAGAACTAAAGAAGTATCAGCCATTTTTGCAGAAGGTCTTATGGGTTTCTAAAACTCATTTGATCAAGCGAGACAGCTCACCACTCTCATTGGACACGAGCAGCCTAATTCATGTTTCTAGTCCAACATATCACAAACCTAAGACTAGCTGCACCTCCTGACTCTGAGGTGGCTGGTTTGCTTCACTATACACCTAAACAATTGTACAGTGCACAACAATTCACAAAACACATTAAAACAGCCCATCAAGCGACACATTTTGATGCATTATTGCATACAGCGTAGCTCTTCACAACAAAAGAAACACAACAGCAGAAAACAATTTTCCTTCAATTGTTAAATGTTCATGATGTATGAAAGTGAACATTTATGCCAATAACTGAGCATGAATAATGACAGTGGCTGAATGGATTTATTATTAAACATGTTAGGTCATTTGAGGATTATGGTTTACCTCAGTAATGCTTTTAGGTCTAAAAGCACTTCCCACCTCATCTACCAAGGCGAGGCATGTGCCAATGGAAGGAACATTTATTTTCACTAGCCTACCACTATTTTCAGCAGACAAAATGATGGGAAATTATACTTCTGGTTTAAAGATGTGGCTAGTTGAATGGGAGAGTTGAACACTGTATTTTAAAAAAAAGCTAGGAAAGAAAGGATAAGGAGAGTTGGGAAATTAACTGGTATTATGCATATTAAATAAACCTTGCTGAACGATAAAGAAACATGCATCACAATCCTGAGGTTTTGTTCTACCTCACCTATCTGCTCTATTGATCTTTAGTTGCTTTTTGACAATTCACCAAAGGGAAAAAAAGGATCTTAGCATTGATCCTTTAAGTTCAGTTTAATATTTGAATTTTAAACACAGAGTTTAATGTATGTTCAGTTAATAAAGCCCAGAGAATATTCATACCCAGCAGAAGTCATACATTCATGATTAAGAGACCAAAGAGGTCAAGAATCAACTTGGATATGGCTTTAAGTGCAAACCGATTAAGTTTTTATTATGTATATATTATACAATTGCTATCTGTAATACATTTAGTACGTCAATACCAAGTGTGATCTCCATGTAGAGCACTTAGCAAGAGGAAGAAAATTGAACCAGCGTGACCAGATGTAATTCAGTCTCTACTTTAAAGTTAAGCAATTAATCTTTAGTTTTATATTTGCTTTAGAAATGTAAACAATCACATTTATAATGTGGTTTGATTATGCAAATTTAAGATGCTGTGATAGAAAATCCTTATATAGGCCAGGTGGCAGACTAATCACTTTAAACTCAGCAAATGAGGTTCTTCCTTGGCTTCAGAAATTTGCAATCACTAAATAAATAAACTAAATCTAATTCCAAGTTGTGACATTGCAGTGCATCCAAGGAAGAGTAGTGTGACACACTTAAACTGTCAATTCAAACATACAAAACAGGAACAGAAGTGGGCTTACTCTTATGAATGCTATGTGCATTCAGATATATAGCCTTTGGTTTTGTCTATTATCTTTGCACTATCTTGTATTGATTGTTGATGTACTCTTACGTTTCTTTTCCCCTGCTCCTCCTCCCTGCCATTCCTTGACCATCATTTCCCATATTTTCCTCTCTCAACTTGTCTCTCCTCTTTGAAGGGGGTCAGTTAGCTCAGTGGCTGGACAGCTGGTTTGCAACGTAAACGAATGAAAACAGGTGGATTCAATTCCTGCACTAGCTGAGGTTACCATGAAGGATTCTCCTTCTTAACCTCTCACCTTACCTGAGGCATGGTGACCCTCAGGTCAAATCACTACCAGACTTCTCTCTCTAATGAGAGAGTAGCCTATAGTTCAGTAAGACAACAGTGACTTTAATTTTACTCTTTGATACATACATTCATCATTCCACATATGATCCCTGACCCTAATTATTTAGGTTAAACCTGCTCGACTTCCCTAGTTATGTGATTCACAATAACACTGGTCCGAGCAAGTTCAGGTGTAGTCCATCCCAAAAGTAAGCTTCCACTTTCCCCAGTACTGGTGTAAGTAGCCCACAAATCAGAATTCCAATTACAAAAGCTGACAGAAGAATGTGTTAATTCATTTAATAGATTTCTGACATTGGATCACTTAGAGCGTCACATAGCATAGGGGACTGTCACCACAATGAATACTGGGGAGGATTGGGGTTGTTCATTTGTGAAATGGTAAACCATCTGTCTTCTTCAAGCACGTACAAAAAATTCCATGTCACTATCTTGACAAAAAGTAAGGAAGTTTTCCCCAGCATCCTGACTGTTATCCCTTAATCAACATTCCTAAAATGGCTATTGTAACATTAATATCACAAGGTCTGCAATCTTGTGTCATATCTGACAGGGGATTTTCTACTCAATGTTCAGCATGGTGGCTCAGTGGTTAGCACCACACAGCACCAGCGACCTGGGTTGGAATTCAGTCTCGAGCGACTGTCTGTGTGGAGTTTACACATTCTTCCTGTGTCTGTGTGGGTTTCCCCTCTCAGTCCAAAGATGTGCAGATTAGGTGAATTGGCCAAGCTAAATTGTCCATAGTGTTCAGGGATATGTAGGTTAGGTGCATTAGTCAGGGGTAAATGTAAGGGAATGGGTCTGGGCAGTTACTCTTTGCAGGGTCGGTGTGGACTTTGTTGGGCTGTTTCCACACTGTAGGAATTCTATTCTACAAAATATCTAGCTTCACTCCATCACCATAACCACCACCTTCAATAAAACAACAACATCTGGTCATTACCATGCTGCTGTTTGTTGGAGATTACTGTTTAAAAGATTTGCTGCCACATTCCCTGCATTACAATAGTGACCACGCTTCCAAAGTACTTAGATTAGATTAGATTCCCTACAGTGTGGAAACAGGTCCTTCGACCCAACAAGTCCACACCCACCCTCCGATCAGTAACCCACCCAGTCCCATTTTCCTCTGACTAATGCACCTAACACTATGGGCAATTTAGCACAGCCAATTCACCTGACCTGCACAACTTTGGACTGTGCGAGGAAACCAGAGCACCCAGAGGAAACCCACGCAGACACGGGGAGAACGTGTAAACTCCACATAGACAGTCACCAGAGGCTGGAATTGAACCTGGGACCCTGGTGTCGAGAGGCAACAGTGCTAACCACTGAGCCACCGTATTAGTTGACTGTAAAGAATTCTAAGACCTCGGTGATCATAAAAAGTATGACCATTTTACAACTGCTTGTTTCACACCCTGCCTCAGTTCATCTGCTGATGGGAATTTATACCTTTGTTACTTCTAGACTTCACTATTCCAATGCCTTCCTGGTAGGCCTCCATCTTCCATAACACAATCTTAGGCAATCCAATAATTCTGCTGCCTATAAAACAACTTGCACGAAATCCCATTCACCCCTAAGACCACAGAACGAAAAGACATAAGATGTAGGAACAAAATTCAGTCATTTGGGCCATCAGGTTCTGCTCTGCTATCCAGTTTCTGCTACCCACACTCCTGCCTTCACCTTGTAAACCTTAATCCCCTTAACAATCAGGAACCTGTCTTAAAAATACTCAATGATTTGGCTTCCACAGCTCCCTGCAGCAATGAGTTCCACAAATTAACTACCCTCTGGCTGAAGGAATTCCTCCTCATCTCAGTTCTAAAGGATTGTCCCTTCACTTTGAGGCTGAGCTTTTGTCTCCTAGTCTCTCCTAATGGTCAAAACATCTCTTCCATGTCCACTCTATTCAAGTCTCTCAGCATTCTGTACTTCCTCTCATCCTTCTAAACTCTGAGTACAAACCCAGACTCCTCAACTAGCCCTTCATCCTCAGGATCATTCTTGTAAACCTCCTCTGGACCCCCTCCAGTGCCTCCACATCCTTCCTATATACAAGTACCAAAACTGCTCACAACATTCCAAATGTGTTTTAACCAAACCCTTACACAGCCTCAGTAGAACATCTGTGCTCTTGCATTCTAGCCCTCATGAACTGAATGCTAACATTTGTGCTAGGAGCCTACAAATCAGAATTCTCATTACAAAAGCTGATAGAAGAATGGATTTTATTTAAAGCATTAATGGGAAATGCACTATATGCAAAATTCTTCATTCATTTAAAAGGTATCTGACATTGGATCACTGAGAGAATCACATAACACGGAAGACTACCATCATAGCAAGTATTGCCTTCCTAATTTCCAACTGAACCTGCAATGTTAACATTAAGAGAATTCTGAACTAGGACTAAGTCCTTCTGTGCTTCAGTTTTCCAAAGCCTTTCCCCATTTAAAAAGTAGCCTATGCCTCTACTCTTCCTACAAAAGTCCAAAACCTTACACTTTCCCATCTGTCATTTCTTTGCCCACTCACCCAATATATCCGAGTCCTTCTGCAGCCTCCCCATTCCTCAACACTACCTGTCTCTTCACCTATTTTGTGTTATCTGCAAAATTACTATACATACCAGAGTAATAGTCGAATATTTTTGACTACTTTTTAAGGGTACATTTATTACATGGATACTACTTTTGAGGGGCTGAAATTCATGCCCGTCAAAATTCATATCACATCATTAGCAGAAGCCCAATTGATCTCTCAACAAATGAGGAAAAAAATGAATTCTGATAATTCTGAAAACCCGGAGTGGAATTTAATAGTTAGCAGACTGGAAGACAGAGCAGAGTGGAACAACTGGTAGACTGCAAGGCAGAAGCGGGTTGTGATGGCCGGCGCACTGACTCATATACATTGATCGGTGATCTGTGAAAACCTAGGGTCACCTTTTACACAAGATATATGGAAAATTCCAGATTATTTGGCCAAAAATAGGGGGTCCACTTTTACATGAGATCAACTATTATTCAGGTATAGAGGGTAGCAACAATGCCCACAGTTCCTTCATCCAGTTTGATAATGTATAATGAGATGACCTTCCCATAGCCGGTCATTATAACATAGCGTCCCCCTTGCATATCTACATGTCCACCCTCAGCATGCTGCAGTGTTCCAGTGAATCCCAGCACAAACTGGAGGAACAACATCTCATCTCCACACGAGGCACTTTACAGCCTTCTGGACTTAACATTGAATTCAACACCTTCAAATTGTGAACATTTCTTCCCTTTCTTTTAGCTTGTTATCATGTCCTCCCCATCTCCCATACCACTTATTGTCCCTTTCCAGTCTGGCAGGAGACACACCATTGGAATGTGAGAATGGCAGAACAATCACTTAATTTGAACTAACAATATATTTTCTCCATCAGCACCCTACACCTCCCTCCCCCCCAACTATAGTATAAATGTTGTCCCCTTCACACTTTACTTCAGCTCAGATGAAGAGTTATATCGATGAGAAACATTAGCTTGCAGGAAGGGGAACCTCTGTTCTCCATCTTGTCGGCGGTTCCATTGTGTGTACTTCCTGCGCAGAGGAGTTGGGTTGTTACAATCCATATGTATAACCCCCACATCCCAGCAGCTGATGTCCTGACCTTCCTGAGAAGATAGGTCCAGGTCAAGGGAGAAAGCACCGATGTGGTCAATCCTTTCGGGATCTGGACCAGCAAGCGGCGGGTCAGGGTAACCCTGAGGGTTGATGCCAGTGGGAACATCCTCCTCCCACCCTCCAGCTTCGCAATCGGAGGAAGCAGAGGTTACCTGACATACGCAGGGCAGCCGAAAGTGTGCCGTACCTGCGGGAAGTCAGGCCACATGGCGGCGGATTGTAAGGTGACCGTCTGTCGAAACTGCAAGCAGGAAGGCCACCTGACCAAGGAATGTAAAGAGGCCAAGAACTGTAATCTGTGCGGAGAGGCAGGCCACATGGACAAGGCCTGCCCAAGACGAGGGGCCACCATCTATGCACAGATGGCTGGAGGTGGCAACACGAGCTGTGGACCGCATCAGACCAGCAAGGTACCACAAAATAGCATGGGAACGGTGTCTGGGGGCACGCAGAAGGAAGGGCAGGCTGGAGCGGAGCAGACTGCAGACAGCGGGGAGGTGCAGCAGCCGATCCAAGCTCCTTCAAGACAGACTGAGGAAATGGAAGAGGAGGGAACAAAGGAGGCAGGGATTGGATTACTGTCAAAAGCAAGAAGAGGAAACATCGCCAGGCCCCCAAAGCCACCCAGCAAAGGGGGAAATGACACCTACATGACGAGGATACAGGCAGTTTTTCGGATGGTGAGGACGGGTGTAAGGAGGGTTGTCACCAGAGGAAGAGACAGAACGCCGCGGGGAAAAAGAAGGGCAGCACCGCCCAAACAGGAAAAGACTATCCCTCTGAGGGGACTGGTAAAGACCAACCCCAACCCGGTGAGAACCAAGAGGTACCCACTGCCGCACAGCTCCAGGTAACTGGTCCCAGTGTGGAGCTGGACAGTTACCTCAGCCTTGGGAGGGTCCAGCAGTTTGCCGTCACCTCGGGGATGCACACAGCCACCCCATAGAGGCAAGACCAGCAGCAAATGGACACTGGTAACCTCGTAAACTGTTAAAATGGGGATAAAAATTGCCAATATCAATGTGCGTAGCATCAAATCTGCTACACGATGTGTTTCTACGATGGCCTTTTTGGTCAACGTTAAAGCCGACGTCCTGTTCCTGCAAGAGTGTGGGATACAGTAAACTGGTCGCCACGTCCAGAGTCCTGATGGAAACGGTCAAAGATGCCAAGCTGCACAACGTCTTCAGCACCCCTGCAGACGGAGCGCAGCGTAGATACATCTGGTCATGGGCAGACGGGTCTATCCGCTCAAGGATAGATTATCTGTTTGTGTCCCGAACGCTCTCGGTCAGATCTACCGACGTCAAGCCGGTGTTCTTCTCTGACCACTGCCTCCTGCTGGCCGACTGTCACCTACAGGACGACCAGCGGGCTGGTAAGGGAACATGGAAGCTGAACACAAAGCTGTTGACCCCGGGAAAAATTGAGCAGCTCAAGAGGGACTACGCAGGTTGAAGAACTATGAAGCCCGTCTTTGAGTCCCCAGCAGACTGGTGGGAAACACTAAAAGGAAACATCAAGAGGTTCTTCATCCTCAAAAGTGTTCAAGAGGCGAGAGAGAAGCGGGGAAAACTCCAGCTCCAGGAAAGTATGCAGAACCTGCTCCTGCTGCAGACGATGGGGATCAATGTCACGGAGGACCTCAAGGAGGTGAAGGGCCAGCAAGCCTCGCTCTTTGCCTCGGAGGCCTCCAAGATAATCTTCCGGTCCAGGGTCCGCTCGGTGGAGCAGGACGAGACATGCTCACGTTTCTTCTTCCAGAAGGTGCACAAAGAGAGCTCCGTGCTCAGCAGCCTGAAGGAAGAAGATGGCTCAATAACGTCATCTCAGGCTGACATCATAAGGATCAGTAAATCCTTCTATGCCAGTCTGCATGACACGAAGCCGACCGACAGTGCGGCCTCCCAGTCGTTCCTGTCCTCTATCGTGGAGGTCTTAGGTCTTGGGAGAGGCTGGACCAGCCGCCATCTCTGGATGAGCTGACCAAGGCCCTCGAGTCCTTCGAAAAGAATAAAACTCCCAGAAGCGACGGCTTACTGGCCGAGCTCAATTCTGCTCTGTGGGACTTGATTGGCCAGGACCTGCTGGAGGTGTATGTCAGTATGCTTTGGGCAGGTACCATGAGTGAATCCATGAGGAAAGGCATCATCACCCTCATCCACAAGCGGAAGGGGGAGAGGGAGGAAGGAACTCAGAAATTGGAGATCAATCTCACTATTGAATGTGGATTACAATCTTGTGTCAAAGGTTATCACCAACCAGGTCAGGTCTGCTCTGGGGTCAGTGATTCACCCTGACCAAACCTGTGCTGTACCAGGCAGGAAGATCGCTGAGAGTCTCGCACTCCTCAGGGATACGATCGCCTATGTGCAGGACAGAGGGTCGGATATGTGCCTCATCAGCCTGGACCAGGAGAAAGCCTTTGACAGGATATCACACATGTATATGAGAGATGTTCTCTCCAAAATGGGCTGTGGGGAGGGAATCTGCAATTGGATCAGACTGCTTTACACCAACATTGTCAGTGCAGTCTCAATCAATGGGTGGGAATCAGATAGCTTCCCAGTCAGATCTGGAGTCAGGCAGGGCTGCCCTCTCTTTGCTGCCTTGTTTGTGTGCAGCATAGAGCCATTTGCCGAGTCCATCAGGAAGGATGCGAGCCTGAGAAGGGTGACTATTCCTGGCAGCGGGCCTACAAGTTAAGGCCTCCCTGTACATGGATAACGTCGCCGTTTTCTGCTTGGATCCGCGGTCCATGCACAGACTCATGTGCATATGTGACCAGTTCGAACGGGCTTTGGGGGCCAAAGTAAACAGAGGCAAGAGCGAGGCCATGCTCTTCGGGAACTGGGCCAACCAATCCTCGAGCCCCTTCACCGTCAGGACTGACCAATTGAAGGTGCTGGGTATTTGGTTTGGGGGGGCTGAGGCGTGCGCCAAGTCTTGGGAGGTGCGTATCAGCAAAGTGAGGTAGAAACTGGGCAGATGGAAGCTACGATCGCTCTCCATCGCAGGAGAAAACTTGGTCACCAGGTGTGAGGCATTTTATACGTGGCACAGGTCTGGCCTATTCCCAGAATCTGTGCCGCTGCAGTCACCCGGGTCATCTTCCATTTTATATGGAAATCAAAGATGAACCAGGTCCGAAGGGACTCGATGTATAAAGATCTGGGCAACGGGGTAAAAAACACACCCAACACCACCCTTACCCTGATGGCTACCTTTGTGTGTGGATGCATCAAGCTGTGCGTGGATCTCCGGTATGCAAACACCAAGTGTCACTACGTACTGAGGTTCTACCTGTCCCCGGTATTGCGAAGGATGGGCCTGGCCTCGCTGCCGCGGAACGCTCCAAGTAGTTGGACCGTTCCATATCACCTGTCCTTCGTGGAGAAGTTTATGAAGAAAAACACCTTTGACCACAAGTCCATTAGGAAGTGGTCAGCACATAGTGTCCTTGAGACCCTTCGGGAAAAGGAGAGGGTGGATCCTATCGAGCGGTTCCCTGAGCAGACTGTCAAAAGTCATTTGGCAGAATGCCTTATCGCCAGAACTTTCCAACAAGCACCAAGACATGGCTTGGCTGGTGGTGAGAAGGGCTCTGCCTGTGAGATTCTTTATGCAGGCCCGGACTCTCTGGCGCACCGCATGCTGCTCTCGAAGTGGCTGCGGGGGGGACGAGACTGTCACACACCTCCTTCTGGAATGTGCCTATGCAAAGGAAGCCTGGAGAGGAATGCAATGGTGTTTGTCGAGGTTCGTCCCAAGCAGCGCCGTGACGCGGGACTCCGTGCTCTACGGTCTGTTCCCCGGGACGCACACCGAGACGAACATCAACTGTGCCTGGAAGATCATCAACTCGGTGAAAGACGCTCTTTGGGTAGTCCGAAACCTGCTGATCTTCCAGCTGAAGGAGTTGACCCCGACTGAGTGTTGCAGACTGGCACATTCCAAGGTCCAGAACTACATGTTGAGGGACGCGCTGAAGCTTGGGGCAGCTGCCGCCAAGGCACGGTGGGAAAAGACCACCGTGTAACATCTGCCTTCCTAAAGAAGAACAGGGGGCCCACCCAGTCATTTGGGCTCCGCTGACGCCTCAGTAGAGGAACTGGATAGTCAATGTACAGACTTGCATATCTGGAAAATAAACTTCAATGTCTGTATGCAAAGCAATGTAATGTGTGCACAAGAATGGCATGACCAATTGTATAGTGATCCAAATAATTTTATGTATAAAGTATATTTTTGAAATAAAAAAAAGCTTGCTCTCTCTCCATGGATGCTGTCTGACCTGTTATGATATCCAGCATTTGCTGTTTTCATCCTCCCTCAGTTTATTTCTTCTTCCTTGCGATGAATTTCTGCTGTCTCCTCTGAATTACCCCCAGAAACTCCTGCCATTGCTGCTCCAACGTCTTCCCTGCTAGGCTCCTCTTCCAATCAACGCTGACCAATTTCTCCTTGTGTCTCTGTACTGTTACATCTGATTCAATCTCTCAGATTGCAGGATGAATGCTACCATTTTATGGTCACTGCCCCAATTGGTTCATTAACTTACAGCTCCCTTATCAAATCTGCCTCATCACCAAGTCAAGAATTGCCTGTTCCCTAATGGGGTCTACCACAGCTGTTCATAAAAAACATTGCACATACATTCCACAAATTCTTTTTCTTGAGATCTGCTACCAACCTGATTTTCCCAGTGCACCTGCACATTGAAGTCCCACGTGATTATTGTAACAGCACCTTTCTTATGTGCCTTTTCTATCTTCTGATTTATTTTCTGACTACTGCTAAGAGCCTGAACATAACTCCCATCATGATCTTTTTTTCCTCTGTGGTTGCTCAACTCTGCCTACACAGATTCTATGCCTTCTGACTCTCTGTTACTTCTTGCCATTGATTCAATTTCATTTCTTATTAACAAGGTAACCCTGTTCCTATGCCCATCTGCCTTTTCTTTAGATAGAATGTGTATTCTCGGATATTAAATTCCCAGCCCTGATCCTCTTACAGCCACATCTCTGTAATACCCACATCACACCTGCCAATTTCAATTTGCACTACAAGCTCTTTTACATTGTCTCGAATATTGCAGGCATTTAGCTGCAACACACTCTGTCCTGTATCAACAACTGCCCTTTCATGGTTGCCCCCTTATCTGCTGTGCTTGAAGTTAGATTCATGACCCCTTCCATAAACTCTGTCTTATTACTTGTTTTGGAAACTTTTACAACCTCTGCTGAGCACCCTCCCTTTAACTTTTTCCATAATTTTCTATGCAAGTGAACTCACCACCTACTGTTTAGTTTAATCCCCGAACAAAAGGCCTAGTTTTGCAATGCAATTTGCAAGCACAATTTAGGTGCGACCAGTCCCATTGGAACAGCTCCTTCCTTCACCAGTACTGGTGCCAATGTTCCATGAATTTAAACCTGTTTCTCCCATATCGATCTTTGAACCACGCTTTAATCTTGTTGACCTTGTGCCAATCTGTTTGGAGCTCAGGTAGTAATACAGAGACTACTGCTGAAAATGTGTTGCTGGAACAGCGCAGCAGGTCAGGCAGCATCCAAGGAACAGGAGAGAGAGGGAGGAAGAGAGCTTCTTCAAGGAAGGCATCCTTGGAAGAGGATTCGCAGTAGGTTAAAATCTTCGAGGAGAAAGTGAGGACTTCAGATGCTGGAGATCAGAGCTGAAAATGTGTTGCTGGAAAAGCGCATCAGGTCAGGCAGCATCCAAGGAACAGGAGAAGGGCTTATGCCCGAAACGTTGATTCTCCTGTTCCTTGGATGCTGCCTGACCTGCTGCGCTTTTCCAGCAACACATTTTCAGCTCTGATCTCCAGCATCTGCAATCCTCACTTTCTCCATACAGAGACTACTACCTATTTAGGTTTGCTTTCTAATTTAGCCCCTGGGCACTCATATTCCCTCAGCAGAATCACTTTCTACCTATATCACTGATACCTCTATGGACCATGATAACTGCATCTTTTCCCTCGCACTCCAAATTCTTCTGCAGCTCAGATGAGATATCCTGAACCTGGGCATCAGGCAGGTAACACAGCCTTTGGTACTCTCAATCCTGGCCACAGAACAGTGTCTATACTTCTGAGTATACCATCCCCAACTACAACTACATTTCTCTCTTCTCCCCCATCTTGAATGGCTCCCTGTAATTCAGTGTTATGCTCGGTTTGCTCCTTCTCCTTATAGCCCATGCACTCATCCACACTGTTGCAGTGCTCAAACCTCAGATTCTAGCTCATCAACTCTGAGCTGGTGTTCATGCAGAAGTGGCAGCACGGTGGCACAGTGGTTAGCACTGTTGCCTCACAGCGCCAGAGACCTGGGTTCAATCCCACCTCAGGCGACTGACTGTGTGGAGTTTGCACGTTCTCCCCGTGCCTGCGTGAGTTTCCTCCGGGTGCTCCGGTTTCCTCCCACAGTCTAAAAATGTGCAGGTTAGGTGAATTGACCATGCTAAATTTCCCGTAGTGTTAGGTGAAGGGGTAAATGGAGAGGAATGAGTCTGGTTGGGCTGCTCTTCGGAGGGTCGGTGTGGACTTGTTGGGCCGAAGGGCCTGTTTCCACACTAAGTAATCTAATCAAGTGGTCACTGTTAACCACAATGGGGTCCACCAGTTCCCTATCATTTCCTTCCTCAACATCTCCTTAAAAGAGGTCAAAATAATTGAGCTGTAAGCCCTACTGGGCTTCCCTTCAGATTTTCTTCAGGGCTAATTTTTGATTTTGTGTCTTTCTTATTCACTCTCCCTAATTATTTTTTATTAAGTGATATAGTAACTAGTAACAATACTCTGCTTTTGAGTTGCCATGTGGGGCATATGGATTCTCAGAAACAGAATTTAAAATAATCAATAATCTTCATTATCAAACACATCACTAAAGTTAAACCTATGTCCAATAAGGAAAATATTAAATTTCCTCGACATCGCAGCATTTCAATTCGTACAAGACAATAAGGATAACAAAATGTTTTTTTTTTCGAAATAACTGACATGTTTCTACTCAAAAAAGCTACCAGATGAAACACATCTTCTGCATATTCTCAAGGTCACAGTTAATGCGTTTTCATTGCACATGCCGGAATATTTTAAGCATGAGGTTTTTCTGCAACTTAGATCACAATCTCAGATTTAAATTTAACATCTAATACAGTGATAATTACAGTAGCACTGCAATATTTCTCCTCACACAGTACCTCCCGGGTTTATATAGTGTTAAGCTTAAAAAGATTAAAATTAAACTTCAAAGATTTCATTATCTCTGATTTAAAGTTTTCTTGGCCCCGGCTAGCTATTTTTTTGACAGGTTAAAACTGTTTTCTCTCCTTTGCAAACTCCTTCTACCCCATCTCTGCACTGCATCCACCTTCTGCTGCATGCCCTCCACCCTCTCAGATCCAACACCAGACTGCGGATCGGGCTTCCCATGCCAAACCACCAAAGTTTACTGACAAGTCACAGGCTCAACCCACCGCAAGCCACTTCGCTTCCTAGCTGCTCCTCCAATCACAGGCTGCTTCTCTCCCATACTTGGTGGTAGTAAACCTATCAACAGCAAATGTGTTTGTGAAGCGGCCGGTTATTGGAGGAACATGAGGAAAACAGAACCTCTAATTGGAGCAGTAGTTCCACACAGTCTCTGCTTCGCTTTCGTATGGGCGTTGCTCTGATTGGTTGTCCCTGTAACTGATTTACCCCCTGCCAGGTCTTTTGGGGGGCTGTCAGAGGTGAGTTCACCCACTGCCCCCGTGTATCCCTGTATCGAGTGTTGACTGCAATCCTTCCCGCTTCTCCTCTGCTTTCAAGAAGCTCCTTAGGAGCTCTGTCTTTGACCAAGCTTTCGGTCATCGGTTGATCCGAGTGATTCAGTGTCTGATTTTGTTAGATAATGTTGTGAAGCACCTCGAAACGTTTTAAATATAATATATAAATGCAGGTTGTTGCTCTTTGTGCCACCCCAACGTGTATAAAATGATCCTACTTTACAACAATTTCATTGGTTACAAAGCATTTTGGAGCATAATGTTGTAAATCATATATACATAAATATAAAATCAACACTGCTTATTTTGTTAAAATGAGTCTGTTTGAGTCTGAGTTAGCTCACCCTTTCTTAAATCTATATCAGTGAAGTAGTCACTGTCTGGTGGGATTGTGAGGATGAGGGGGTCATGGGCTTTTCTCTAAGGAGCCTTTACAGTTCCTTCATGTTAGCTACATTTGCATTTTTCTTCCATGCCAAGTTGCAAAATAATCCTGTCTAGATTTTCCAAAAAGAATAAAGCCAAAAGTTTTCTTAAATAATTTGTCACCTTTATATGCCAAAAGAGTGGAGCAAAGTATTCAAAAGTCAGAGTTGTGATTACAAATTACAATCACAGTGTCTTATTTTACTGTCCTATCTCAGTTCATTGTAGCTCCTTTTCATTTGCTTTGGACACACAAGTTTGTGGGGTGAATTTGTACTTGCAGAATTGTATTTTATTTTGCTCAAAGACTGCATGAATCCATAGAAGATTCTGTAAATCCCCTTTTTAGAAATAGAATCAGTCTGATCACTGGGGCACAGACAGCCCCACACAGGGCATCTCACATCCTCAATGCATTATCTGAGACAACATAGCATCTATTGTTAAAGTTCACTTGAGAATGCAACTTTTAAAAATGTTGAGATTTACAATATGAAAGAACTGAAACCAACATGGTCATTCTAAAAGATGAGAGACTTAAACAATCAGTTGCATCACACTATAAATGTTTGCTATAAATTGTGTGTTTTATGATCTTATACTCCACAACCACCTGAAGGAGCAGCACTCCAAAACCTAGTGCTTCCAAATAAACCTGTTGGACTATAACCTTGTATTTTTAAACTTTCATTTGCTATTAGCTCTTGTTTGCCTATAATAAGATTCGGGCTAACCACCATTAGCAGCTCATCCTACAATAATTTATATAACCTTTAACACAATGGAACCTAACAACAGGTTTCAAGGGTGGTATGTAAAATAATGACACTGAGACATTGGCTCAGTCAAAAAAGTAGGTTTAAGGAGTGTCCAAATGAAGAAAAACAATTGGAATGGTTTCAGAAAGGAATTCTAGGCTGAGACCATGCCATTGCCCCAGACCACAACATGGCAGGGCAATAATTAACATTATCAATTAATGGATATTATTGAAAATGTGAATGATCCCCCAGTTTAAATGAATTTAAACAAAACAAATCAGGCCTTGCCTTTTTAAAAAATTATCAGCAGATAATTTGAGCAAGAGTCTACAGATGAAGAGCACAATGTGCATTGCACAGTTAGCCAGAGTCTGTGAGTCTGAGTCTGACATAGATTAACAGATTCCTGCAAAGTTGTAGCTATGGTTTTGCAATGAAGTTTGGTAATATAGTCCACTTAACAGCCAGCCACCTGACTCTCCATTACATTGAAATCAGATGTGAATGGGCAGTCACATTTTAGTCTGTAAACATTCAAATGCAATCACAACACTGGACCACATCAAACACTCCCTTCCCCAACTGCATTACATTTTACCCATCACTAACCGACAAGATGCACAATCTGAGAGGATCAGGGTTAATAGAGACCTTAATGGGTTTTGAGCCTTAACTGCAAAGAAGAATAGGCTGAGGCTGTTTTCCCTGGAGCGTCGGAGGCTGACAGGTGACCTTATAGAGGTTTATCAAATCATGAGGGGTGTGGATAGGGTAAATAGGCAAGGTCTTTGCCCTAGGATGGAGGAGTCCAGAACTTGAGGGCATAGGTGTAGGATAAGGGGCAAAAGTTTAAGAGGGACCTAAGAGGCAACTTTTTATATGCAGAGTGGTGCATGTATGAAATGAACTGCCAGAGGAAGTGGAGGAGGCTGGTACAATTACAACATTTAAAAAGGCATCTGGATGGGTATATGAATAGGAAGAGTTTGCCAAGTGCTGACAAATGGTTAGTATTTTAGGGTATTTGGTTGACATGCACAAATTGGACCAAAGGGTCTGTTTCCGTGCTGTACAGCTCCGTGACTCCAAAAGTAAAGCAATTTACTTCCAAGCTTGTTTACATTACACCATTAAACCAATACAGCCAAACAGGTTGGCAGTGCCAGCCAGATAAAGTCAATTGCTAGATGACCAACTGGAATGGGAACTGCCCAACAAATTATGCAACTTAGGACACTGTTTAATCATGTCCAGGACATTAGAGGAAAAGTGAGAGGCATATCAGGTAGAATGGAAGATCCGACTGCATATCCAGTGACACTTGACAGTGTATGCAGAAGGAGTGAGATGTATCAGCATGCAACAGTTCAGTTAGCTGGGCGGAGGTGGATGGAATTCACATGATTTAAGGTCACCAAGGAAGGTGACTGCAGAATGACAGAATGACCATTGGAGGGGACAAGCAGGGGGCCTGGCTGGGAGAACAAGGAACAGGGTGCAATTGGAGGGGCAAACTGGATGGGGGGGGTGGGCAAGTGGGGTGGACAGAAATGGTAGGGAGATGGGGTAGAGGGTGGGTGGAGTGAGCAGGTCGAGAAATGAGGATGGAGGAGTTGGGGGGCATGGAGACGGGGGCAAGAAAGCAGAGGGTTGGGGGTGTTGAGAGGAGGGAGATGAGGGGGCGAGAGGACTGGGATGGGGGTGTGAAAGGGTGGGGGCATGGGGGTGTGAAAGGGTGGGGGCATGGGGGTGTGAAAGGGTGGGGGCATGGGGGTGTGAAAGGGTGGGGGCATGGGGGTGTGAAAGGGTGGGGGCATGGGGGTGTGAAAGGGTGGGGGGATGGGGGTGTGAAAGGGTGGGGGGATGGGGGTGTGAAAGGGTGGGGGGATGGGGGTGTGAAAGGGTGGGGGGATGGGGGTGTGATTGGACAGTGTGACTGCAGGGAGGTGGAGGGCGTGAGGGATATTGGTGGGGAGGGATATTGGTGGGGAGGGATATTGGTGGGGAGGGATGGGGTGCAGAGGAAGGAGGAAGAATGTGGAATGGGAGACGTGGGAGGGGAGTACAGGAGGTATGAGAACAGGAGGGGGGTATGGAAGGAGTTGGTGATGGGGTGTACAGAAGGGGATAGATATGTGGCAGAGTTTAGAAGAGCGATGCGAAAGTGGGAAAGATGTGGAGTTTGGAGGGTGTGGGTGGGTACAAAGGGTGGGAGTCTTGAGGGGAAGGGGATCTGAATGCGTGACAGGTTGGGGGTGGGGATTGGAAGTGTGAGGAAGGGGGAGGTGGGCGTTGGAAGTGTGAGGAAGGGGGGAATGGTGCTATTTGAGGGAGAGAGTTTGGAGGACTCAGACTGTGTGTAATGGGCATGAGTGTGGGTAAATTAGTGTGTAGGTTGGGGACTGAGGATTTGGAGAGTGGTGTGGGGGATGTGAGTGGGTGGTTTGAAGGTGGCCATGAGGTGTAAGGTGAGGGGTGTTGAGGTAGGTGAGTGGATTTGGGCAGAGAGCCTGTCTGCTCCGTGCTGGAGTTGATCAGTATTCTCTGGATACACTGCCTCCTCCAGAGAATACCTCCCCAACGGACAGGTACAGCCCCCATGTCTCCAAATCCCCCACCCATCGGGGGTAGCCCGCTGTCTCCACACCCCACCCCCCCATCCCCTGGGGGGAGCCTGCTGTCTCCACACCCCCCATCCCCCCGGGGGAGCCTGCTGTCTCCACACACACCGATCCCCCGGGGGGGCCCGCTACCTGCACACCCTCCAATCCCCCGGGGGGAGCCCATTATCTGCACATCCCCACCCTCAGGGGGAGCCCGCAATCTCCACGTCCCCTACACCGGGGGAGCCCACTATCAGCACACATCCCCACCTCCGGGGGAGCCCACCATCAGCACAACCCCCTCCCACCCCCGGGGGGAGCCCGCTACCAGCACACACCCCCACCCCCGGAGGAGCCCGCTACCTGCACACACCCCCACCTCCGGTGGAGCCCGCTACCAGCACACACCCCCACCCCCGGTGGAGCCCGCTACCAGCACACACCCCCACCCCCGGTGGAGCCTGCTACCAGCACACACCCCCACCCCCGGTGGAGCCTGCTACCAGCACACACCCACACCCCCGGGGGGAGCCCGCTACCAGCACACACCCCCACCCCCGGTGGAGCCTGCTACCAGCACACACCCACACCCCCGGGGGGAGCCCGCTACCAGCACACACCCCCACCCCCGGTGGAGCCTGCTACCAGCACACACCCACACCCCCGGGGGGAGCCCGCTACCAGCACACACCCCCACCCCCGGAGGAGCCCGCTACCTGCACACACCCCCACCCCCGGAGGAGCCCGCTACCTGCACACACTCCCACCCCCAGGGGGAGCCCACTATCTGCACACATCCCCATACCCGGGGGACCCCACTATCTGCACACTCGCCCCCCCCCCCCCGGGGGAGCCCACTACCTCCACACTCCCCCCCCACCCCCAGGGGGCGGGGGAGCCCGCTGTCTCCACACCCCCCAACACCCAGGGGGGGGGAAGCCCGCTATCTCCACACCGCCCGACCCCGGGGGAGCCCACTATCAGCACACACCCCCACCCCCGGTGGAGCCCGCTATCAGCACACACCCCCACCCCCGGGGGAGCCCGCTACCCGCACACACCCCCACCCCCGGGGGGAGCCCACTATCTGCACACTCGCCCACCCCCGGGTGAGCCCACTATCTGCACACTCGCCCACCCCCGGGGGGAGCCCACTATCTGCACACATCCCCACCCCCGGGGGGAGCCCACTATCTGCACACTCGCCCACCCCGGGGGAGCCCACTATCTGCACACTCGCCCACCCCCGGGTGAGCCCACTATCTGCACACTCGCCCACCCCCGGGGGGAGCCCACTATCTGCACACATCCCCACCCCCGGGGGGAGCCCACTATCTGCACACTCGCCCACCCCCGGGTGAGCCCACTATCTACACACTCGCCCACCCCCGGGGGGAGCCCACTATCTGCACACTCGCCCACCCCGGGGGAGCCCACTATCTGCACACTCGCCCACCCCGGGGGAGCCCACTATCTGCACACTCGCCCACCCCCGGGGGAGCCCACTATCTGCACACTCGCCCACCCCCGGGGGGAGCCCACTATCTACACACACCCACACCCCCGGGGGAGCCCACTATCTGCACACTCGCCCACCCCCGGGTGAGCCCACTATCTCCACACTGCCCACCCTAGGGGGAGCCCACTACCTCCACACTCCCCCACCCCCACCCCCGGGGGGGGGGGGGGGGGAGCCCGCTGTCTCCATACCCCTCATCCCCGGGGGGAGCCCGCTATCCCCACATCCCCGACCCAGGGGAGTCCACTATCAGCACACCCCACCCCACGCCTGGGGGGAGCCCGCTACCTGCACAGACCCCCACCCCCGGGGGGGGAGCCCACTACCTCCACACTCCCCCACCCTAGGGGGAGCCCACTACCTCCACACTCCCCCCACCCCCGGGGGGAGCCCGCTATCTCCACACCCTCCAACCCCGGGGGGAGCCCACTATCTCCACACCGCCCGACCCCGGGGGAGCCGCTATCAGCACACACCCCCACCCCCGGGGGAGCCCGCTACCTGCACACACCCCCACCCCCGGGGGGAGCCTACTATCTGCACACAACCCCACCCCCGGGGGGAGCCCACTATCTGCACACAACCCCACCCCCGGGGGAGCCTACTATCTGCACACACCCCCACCCCCGGGGGGAGCCCACTATCTGCACACACCCCCACCCCCGGGGGGAGCCCACTATCTGCACACACCCCCACCCCCGGGGGAGCCTACTATCTGCACACACCCCCACCCCCGGGGGGAGCCCACTATCTGCACACACCCCCACCCCCGGGGGGAGCCCACTATCTGCACACACCCCCACCCCCGGGGGAGCCCACTATCTGCACACACCCCCACCCCCGGGGGGAGCCCACTATCTACACACACCCCCACCCCCGGGGGAGCCTACTATCTGCACACACCCCCACCCCCGGGGGGAGCCCACTATCTACACACAACCCCACCCCTGGGGGGGGGAGCCCACTACCTCCACACTCCCCCACCCTAGGGGGAGCCCACTAGCTCCGCATCCCCGACCCCAGGGGTGTCCACTATCAGCACACCCCCCCACCCCCGGGGGGAGCCCGCTATCTCCACATCCCCGACCCCAGGGGTGTCCACTATCAGCACACCCCCCCCCACCCCCGGGGGGAGCCCGCTACATGCACACTCCCCCACCCCCGGGGGGAGCCCGCTGTCTCCACACCCCCCCACCCCCGGGGGGAGCCCCCTGTCTCCACACTCCCCCACCCCCGGGGGGAGCCCGCTGTCCCCACACTCCCTCACCCCCGGGGGGAGCCCGCTGTCCCCACACTCCCTCACCCCCGGGGGGAGCCCCCTGTCTCCACACTCCCCCACCCCCGGGGGGAGCCCGCTGTCCCCACACTCCCTCACCCCCGGGGGGAGCCCGCTGTCTCCACACTCCCCCACCCCCGGGGGGAGCCCGCTGTCTCCACACTCCCCCACCCCCGGGGGGAGCCCGCTGTCTCCACACTCCCCCACCCCCGGGGGGAGCCCCCTGTCCCCACACTCCCCCACCCCCGGGGGGAGCCCCCTGTCTCCACACTCCCCCACCCCCGGGGGGAGCCCGCTGTCTCCACACTCCCCCACCCCCGGGGGGAGCCCGCTGTCTCCACACTCCCCCCACCCCCGGGGGGAGCCCGCTGTCCCCACACTCCCCCACCCCCGGGGGGAAGGGGGGCACACTCCCAGCGGGATCCAGGGCCTCAGCCTCACGCCGATCCTGCAGCCACAGTCGGCGGGGTGTGTACTTACTTTCCAGCTCCTCCGAGGGTTGCGGCTCGGCCATGGCTCTGGCGAATGCAGAAACAGTGAAGGATGTGCGGGCGGCGCTGTCAGCGGGAGGAGGGAACTCGATCCCGGATCCCGGAGCCGGGCCAGCGCCAGCCCCAGCCCGCCGCCATATTGACAGGAGCGAGTGCGCAGGCGCGGGGCCGGGCCCGGGAAACGGGAGGGGGGGGGGGGTATGTGATGGAGGGGGGAGTGTGTGATGGTGGGGGTGGGTGTGATGGATGGAGGTGTGTGATGGAGGGGGGTTTGTGTGATGGCTGTGTGTGATGGAGGGGGGGGTGTGATGGGGGAGTATGTATGATGGAGGGAGTGTGTGATGGAGGTGGGGTGTGTGATGGGGGTGTGTGTGATGGAGGGGCGTGTGTGATGGAGGGGGGTATGTGATGGAGGGGGGGTGTGTGATGGAGGGGGGTGTGTGATTGAGGGCGGGTGTGATGGAGGGGGGTGTGTGATGGAGGGGGGTGTGTGATGGAGGGGGGAGTGTGATGGAGGGGGGGTGTGTGATGGAGGGGGGTGTGTGATGGAGGGGGGTGTGTGATGGAGGGGGGTGTGTGATGGAGGGGGGTGTGTGATGGTGGGGGTGTGTGTGATGGAGGGGGGGGTGTGTGATGGAGGGGGGTGTGTGATGGAGGGGGGTGTGTGATGGAGGGGGGTGTGTGATGGTGGGGGGTGTGTGATGGAGGGGGGTGTGTGATGGAGGGGGGTGTGTGATGGTGGGGGGTGTGTGATGGAGGGGGGTGTGTGATGGAGGGGGATGTGTGATGGAGGGGGGTATGTGATGGTGGGGGTGTGTGATGGAGGGGGGTGTGTGATGGAGGGGGGTGTGTGATGGTGGGGGTGTGTGTGATGGAGGGGGGTGTGTGATGGAGGGGTGTGTGTGATGGAGGGGGGTGTGTGATGGAGGGGGGTGTGTGATGGAGGGGGGTGTGTGATGGAGGGGGGTGTGTGATGGAGGGGGATGTGTGATGGAGGGGGGTATGTGATGGTGGGGGTGTGTGATGGAGGGGGGTGTGTGATGGAGGGGGGTGTGTGATGGTGGGGGTGTGTGTGATGGAGGGGGGTGTGTGATGGAGGGGGGTGTGTGATGGAGGGGGTGTGTGTGATGGAGGGGGGTGTGTGATGGAGGGGGGTGTGTGATGGAGGGGGGTGTGTGATGGTGGGGGTGTGTGTGATGGAGGGGGGTGTGTGATGGAGGGGGGTGTGTGATGGAGGGGGGGTGTGTGATGGAGGGGGTGTGTGTGATGGAGGGGGGTGTGTGATGGAGGGGGGTGTGTGATGGTGGGGGTGTGTGTGATGGAGGGGGGTGTGTGATGGAGGGGGGTGTGTGATGGAGGGGGATGTGTGATGGAGGGGGGTATGTGATGGTGGGGGTGTGTGTGATGGACGGGTATGTGTGATGGAGGGGGGTATGTGATGGAGGGGGATGTGTGATGGTGGGGGTGTGTGATGGAGGGGGGTATGTGTGATGGAGGGGTATGTGTGATGGAGGGGGGTGTGTGATGGAGGGGGTGTGTGTGTGATGGAGGGGTATGTGTGATGGAGGGGGGTATGTGATGGAGGGGGGTGTGTGATGGTGGGGGTGTGTGTGATGGAGGGGTATGTGTGATGGAGGGGGGTATGTGATGGAGGGGGGTGTGTGATGGTGGGGGTGTGTGTGATGGAGGGGTATGTGTGATGGAGGGGGGTATGTGATGGAGGGGGGTGTGTGATGGTGGGGGTGTGTGTGATGGAGGGGGGTGTGTGTGATGGAGGGGTATGTGTGATGGAGGGGGTGTGTGTGATGGAGGGGTATGTGTGATAGAGGGGGGTATGTGATGGAGGGGGGGGTGTGATGGTGGGGGTGTGTGTGATGGAGGGGGGTGTGTGATGGAGGGGGGTGTGTGATGGAGGGGGGGTGTGTGATGGAGGGGGTGTGTGTGATGGAGGGGTGTGTGTGATGGAGGAGGGTGTGTGATGGAGGGGGGTGTGTGATGGAGAGTGGTGTGTGATGGAGGGGGTGTGTGTGATGGAGGGGGGGGTGTGTGATGGAGGGGGGTGTGTGATGGAGGGGGTGTGTGTGATGGAGGGGGGTGTGTGATGGTGGGGGTGTGTGTGATGGAGGGGGGAGTGTGATGGAGGGGGGTGTGTGATGGAGGGGGGTGTGTGATGGAGGGGGGTGTGTGATGGAGGGGGGTGTGTGATGGAGGGGGGTGTGTGATGGAGGGGGATGTGTGATGGAGGGGGGTATGTGATGGTGGGGGTGTGTGATGGAGGGGGGTGTGTGATGGAGGGGTGGGTGTGATGGATGGAGGTGTGTGATGGAGGGGGGTTTGTGTGATGGGTGTGTGTGATGGAGGGGGGTGTGTGATGGGGGAGTATGTATGATGGAGGGAGTGTGTGATGGAGGTGGGGTGTGTGATGGGGGTGTGTGTGATGGAGGGGCGTGTGTGATGGAGGGGTGTGTGTGATGGAGGGGTATGTGTGATGGAGGTGTTGTGTGATGGAGGGGGGTATGTGATGGAGGGGGGTATGTGATGGAGGGGGTGTGTGTGATGGAGGGGGGTGTGTGATGGAGGGGGGTGTGTGATGGAGGGGGGAGTGTGATGGAGGGGGGGTGTGTGATGGAGGGGGGTGTGTGATGGAGGGGGGTGTGTGATGGAGGGGGGTGTGTGATGGAGGGGGGTGTGTGATGGTGGGGGTGTGTGTGATGGAGGGGGGGGTGTGTGATGGAGGGGGGTGTGTGATGGAGGGGGGTGTGTGATGGAGGGGGGTATGTGATGGAGGGGTATGTGTGATGGAGGGGGGTGTGTGATGGAGGGGGTGTGTGTGTGATGGAGGGGTATGTGTGATGGGGGGGTATGTGATGGAGGGGGGTGTGTGATGGTGGGGGTGTGTGGGATGGAGGGGTATGTGTGATGGAGGGGGGTATGTGATGGAGGGGGGTGTGTGATGGTGGGGGTGTGTGTGATGGAGGGGTATGTGTGATGGAGGGGGGTATGTGATGGAGGGGGGTGTGTGATGGTGGGGGTGTGTGTGATGGAGGGGGGTGTGTGTGATGGAGGGGTATGTGTGATGGAGGGGGTGGGTGTGATGGAGGGGTATGTGTGATGGAGGGGGGTATGTGATGGAGGGGGGGTGTGATGGTGGGGGTGTGTGTGATGGAGGGGGGTGTGTGATGGAGGGGGGTGTGTGATGGAGGGGGGGTGTGTGATGGAGGGGGGTGTGTGTGATGGAGGGGTGTGTGTGATGGAGGAGGGTGTGTGATGGAGGGGGGTGTGTGATGGAGAGTGGTGTGTGATGGAGGGGGTGTGTGTGATGGAGGGGTATGTGTGATGGAGGGGGGTGTGTGATGGAGGGGGGTGTGTGATGGAGAGGTATGTGTGATGGAGGGGGTGTGTGTGATGGAGGGGGGTGTGTGTGATGGAGGGGTGTGTGTGATGGAGGAGGGTGTGTGTGATGGAGGAGGGTGTGTGATGGAGGGGGGTGTGTGATGGAGTGTGGTGTTTGATGGAGGGGAGTGTGATGGAGGGGTGTGTGTGATGGAGGGGTGTGTGTGATGGAGGGGGGTGTGTGATGGAGGGGGGTGTGTGATGGTGGGGGTGTGTGTGATGGAGGGGGTGTGTGATGGAGGAGGGGGTGTGTGATGGAGTGGGGGTGTGTGATGGACGGGTGTGTGTGATGGAGCGGGTGTGTGATGGAGGGGGGTGTGTGTGATGGAGGGGGTGTGTGATGGAGGGGGGTGTGTGATGGAGGGGTATGTGTGATGGAGGGGGTTTGTGTGATGGAGGGGTATGTGTGATGGAGGGGGGTGTGTGATGGGGGGGGGTGATGGGGGAGGGTGTGTGATGGAGGGGGGTGTGTGTGATGGAGGGGGGTGTGTGATGGAGGGGGGGTGTGATGGAGGGGGGTGTGATGGAGTGGGTGTGTGATGGAGGGGTGTGTGTGATGGAGTGGGGGTGTGTGATGGGGGGGGGGTGTGATGGACGGGGTTGTGTGATGGAGGGGGATGTGTGATGGTGGGGGTGTGTGTGATGGAGGGGGGTGTGTGATGGAGGGGGGTGTGTGATGGAGGGGGTGTGTGTGATGGTGGGGTATGTGTGATGGAGGGGGGTGTGTGATGGAGGGGGGTGTTTGATGGAGGGGGGTGTGTGATGGAGGGGGGCGTGTGTAATGGAGGGGGTGTGTGTGATGGAGGGGTATGTGTGATGGAGGGGGTTGTGATGCGGGGGGGCTTTGATGTAGGGGTATGTGTGATGGAGGGGGTGTGTGTGATGGAGGGGGTGTATGTGATGGAGGGGTATGTGTGATGTAGGGGGTTGTCTGATGGAGGCGGTGTGTGTGTGTGATGGAGGGATGTGTGATGGAGGGGGGTGTGTTATGGAGGGGGATGTGTGATGGAGGGGGGTGTGTGATGGAGGGGAGTGTGTGATGGAGGGGGGGTGTGATTGAGGGGGTGTGTGATGGAGGGGAGTGTGTGATGGAGGGGGGTGTGTGTGATGGAGGGGGTTGTGTGTGATGGAGGGGGTAGTGTGTGATGGAGGGGGGTGTGTGTGACGGAGGGGGGTGTGTGATGGAGGGGGTGTGTGATGGAGGGCTGTGTGTGATGGAGGGGGGTATGATGGAGGGGTGTGTGTGTGTGAGATGGAGGGGTGTGTGTGGATGGAGGGGTGTGTGTGATGGAGGGGTGTGTGTGATGGAGGGGTGTGTGTGATTGAGGGGTGTGTGTGATAGAGGGGTGTGTGTGAGGAAGGGGGGTATGATGGAGGAGTATGTGTGATGGAGGGGTGTGTGTGATGGGGGTGTGTGTGTGTGATGGAGCGGGTGTGTGTGATGGAGGGGGGTGTAATGGAGTGGGGTGTGATGAAGGGGGTGTGTGATGGAGCGCGGTGTGTGATGGAGGGCGGTTTGTGGGATGGGGGTGTGTGACGGAGGGGGTGTGTGTGATGGAGGGGGATTGTGTGATTGATTGGTGTGTGTGATCGAGGGGGTATGTGATGGTGGGGGGTGTGATGGGGGAGTGTGTGTGATGGAGGAGTGTGTGTGACGGTGGGGGTGTGTGATGGAGGTGTGTGTGATGGGGGTGTGTGTGTGATGGAGGGGTATGTGTGAGATGGAAGGTGGTATGTGTGATGGAGGAGGGGTGTGATAGAGGGTGGTGTGAAGGAGGGGGGTGTGTAATGGAGGGGGTGTGTGATGGAGGGGGTGTGTGTGATGGAGGGGGGCGTGTGGTAGAGGGAGGTGTGTGTGATGTAGGGGTATGTGTGATGGAGGGGGGGTGTGTGATGGAGGTGGGGTGTGTGATGGAGTGGGGTGTGTGATGGAGGGGTATTTATGATGGAGGGGGGTGTGTGTGATGGAGGGGGTGTGTGATGGGGGTGTGTGATGGTGGGGGTGTGTGTGTGATGGGGGTGTGTGTGTGATGGAAGGTTGTGTGTGTGATGGAAGGTTGTGTGGGTGATGGAGGGAGTGTGTGTGATGGAGTGGGGTGTGATGGAGGGGTATCTGTGATGGAGGGGGTGTGTGTGATGGAGGGGGGTGTGTGATGGAGGGGTATGTATGATGGAGGGGGGTGTGTGTGATGGAGGGGGGGTGTGATGGGGGTGTGTGATGGTGGGGGTGTGTGTGTGATGGGGGTGTGTGTGTGATGGAAGGTTGTGTGTGTGATGGAAGGTTGTGTGTGTGATGGAGGGAGTGTGTGTGATGGAGTGGGGTGTGATGGAGGGGTATCTGTGATGGAGGGGGTGTGTGTGATGGAGTGGGGTGTGTGATGGAGGGGTATGTATGATGGAGGGGGGTGTGTGTGATGGAGGGGGGGTGTGATGGGGGTGTGTGATGGTGGGGGTGTGTGTGTGATGGGGGTGTGTGTGTGATGGAAGGTTGTGTGTGTGATGGAGGGAGTGTGTGTGATGGAGTGGGGTGTGATGGAGGGGTATCTGTGATGGAGGGGGTGTGTGTGATGGAGGGGGGGGTTGTGTGGTGGAGGGGTATGTGTGATGGAGGGGGTGTGTGTGATGGAGGGGGGTATGATGGAGGGGGTGTGTGTGATGGAGGGTGTGTTTGTGGTGGAGGGGGTGTGTGTGATGGAGGCGGGGTGTGATGGAGGGGTTGTGATGAAGGTGGGGTGTGATGGAGGGGTATGTGTGATGGAGTGGGGGTGTGTGATGGAGGTGTATGTGTGATGGAGGGGGTGTGTGTGATGGAGGGGTATGTGTGATGGAGGGGGGTGTGATGGTGGGGGTGTGTGTGATGGAGGGGGGTGTGTGATGGAGGGGGGTGTTTGATGGAGGGGGATGTGTGATGGAGGGGGGTGTGATGGTGGGGGTGTGTGTGATGGAGGGGGGTGTGTGATGGAGGGGGGTGTGTGATGGTGGGGGTGTGTGTGATGGAGGGGGGTGTGTGATGGAGGGGGGTGTGTGATGGTGGGGGTGGGTGTGATGGATGGAGGTGTGTGATGGAGGGGGGTTTGTGTGATGGGTGTGTGTGATGGACGGGGGTGTGTGATGGAGGGGGTGTGTGATGGAGGGGGGTGTGTGATGGAGGGGTGTGTGTGATGGAGGCGTTGTGTGATGGAGGGGGGTATGTGATGGAGGGAGTGTGTGATGGAGGGGTATGTGTGATGGAGTGGGGGTGTGTGATGGAGGAGGGTGTTTGATGGAGGGGGGTGTGTGATGGAGGGGTATGTGTGATGGAGGGGGGTATGTGATGGAGGGGGTGTGTGATGGAGGGGTATGTGTGATGGAAGGGGGGTGTGTGATGGAGGGGGGGTGTGTGATGGAGGGGGGTGTGTGATTGAGGGCGGGTGTGATGGAGGGGGGTGTGTGATGGAGGGGGGTGTGTGATGGAGGGGGGTGTGTGATGGAGGGGGATGTGTGATGGAGGGGGGTGTGATGGTGGGGGTGTGTGTGATGGAGAGGGGTGTGTGATGGAGGGGCGTGTGTGATGGTGGGGGTGTGTGTGATGGAGGGGGGTGTGTGATGGAGGGGGGTGTGTGAAGAAGGGGGGTGTGTGATGGCGGGGGGTGTGTGTGATGGAGGGGTGTGTGTGATGGAGTGGGGTGTGTGATGGAGGTGTATGTGTGATGGAGGGGGTGTGTGTGATGGAGGGGTATGTGTGATGGACGGGGTGTGTGTGATGGAGGGGTATGTGTGATGGACGGGGTGTGTGTGATGGAGGGGTATGTGTGATGGAGGGGGGTGTGTGATGGAAGGTGGTGTGTGATGGAGAGGGGTGTGAGATGCAGGGGGGTGTGTGATGGAGAGGTATGTGTACTGGAGGGGGGGTGTGCGTGATGGAGGGGTATGTGTGATGGAGGGGGGTGTGTGATGGAAGGTGGTGTGTGATGGAGAGGGGTGTGTGATGCAGGGGTATGTGTGATGGAGGGGGGTGTGTGATGGAAGGTGGTGTGTGATGGAGAGGGGTGTGTGATGCAGGGGGGTGTGTGATGGAGAGGTATGTGTACTGGAGGGGGTGTGCGTGATGGAGGGGTATGTGTGATGGAGGGGTATGTGTGATGGTGGGGGTGTGTGTGATGGAGGGGGTGTGTGATGGAGGGGTGTGTGTGATGGAGGGGGTGTGTGATGGAGGGGGGTGTGTGTGATGGAGGGGTGTGTGTGATGGAGGGGGGTGTGTGATGGAGGTGTATGTATGATGGAGGGGGTGTGTGTGATGGAGGGGTATGTGTGATGGAGGCGGTGTGTGTGATGGAGGGGGTGTGTGTGATGGAGGGGTATGTGTGATGGAGGGGGTTGTCTGATGGAGGGGGGTGTGTGATGGAGGGGGGTGTGTGATGGAGAGGGTGTGTGATGGAGGGGTGTGTGTAATGGAGGGGTGTGTGTGATGGAGGGGTGTGTGTGTGATGGAGGGGTGTGTGTGGATGGAGGGGTGTGTGTGATGGAGTGGGTGTGTGATGGAGGGGTTTGTGTGATGGGGCGGGGTATGTGATGGAGGGGGTGTGTGATGGAGGGGTATGTGTGATGGAGGGGGGTGTGTGTGATGGAGGGGGGGGTGTGATGGAGGGGTGTGTGTGATTGAGGGCGTGTGTGATGGAGGGGTGTGTGTGATGGAGGGGGGTGTGTGATGGAGGGGGGTGTGTGATGGAGGGGGGTGTGTGATGGTGGGGGTGTGTGTGATGGAGGGGGGTGTGTGATGGAGGGGTGTGTGTGATGGTGGGGGTGTGTGTGATGGAGGGGGGTGTGTGAAGAAGAGGGGTGTGTGATGGCGGGGGTCTGTGTGATGGAGGGGTGTGTGTGATGGCGGGGGGTGTGTGATGGAGGTGTATGTGTGATGGAGGGGGTGTGTGTGATGGAGGGTTATGTGTGATGGACGGGGTGTGTGTGATGGAGGGGTATGTGTGATGGACGGGGTGTGTGTGATGGAGGGGTGTGTGTGATGGAGGGGTATGTGTGATGGTGCGGGGTGTGTGATGGAAGGTGGTGTGTGATGGAGAGGGGTGTGTGATGCAGGGGGGTGTGTGATGGAGGGGTATGTGTGATGGAGGGGGGTGTGTGATGGAAGGTGGTGTGTGATGGAGAGGGGTGTGTGATGCAGGGGGTGTGTGATGGAGAGGTATGTGTACTGGAGGCGGGTGTGCGTGATGGAGGGGTATGTGTGATGGAGGGGGGTGTGTGATGGAAGGTGGTGAGTGATGGAGAGGGGTGTGTGATGCAGGGGGGTGTGTGATGGAGAGGTATGTGTACTGGAGGGGGTGTGCGTGATCGAGGGTTATGTGTGATGGAGCGGTATGTGTGATGGAGGGGGGAGTGTGATGGTGGGGGTGTGTGTGATGGAGGGGGTGTGTGATGGAGGGGGGTGTGTGATGGAGGGGGTGTGTGATGGAGGGGGGTGTGTGTGATGGAGGGGTGTGTGTGATGGAGGGGGGGTGTGTGATGGAAGGTGGTGTGTGATGGAGAGGGGTGTGAGATGCAGGGGGGTGTGTGATGGAGAGGTATGTGTACTGGAGGGGGGTGTGCGTGATGGAGGGGTATGTGTGATGGAGGGGGGTGTGTGATGGAAGGTGGTGTGTGATGGAGAGGGGTGTGTGATGCAGGGGTATGTGTGATGGAGGGGGGTGTGTGATGGAAGGTGGTGTGTGATGGAGAGGGGTGTGTGATGCAGGGGGGTGTGTGATGGAGAGGTATGTGTACTGGAGGGGGTGTGCGTGATGGAGGGGTATGTGTGATGGAGGGGTATGTGTGATGGTGGGGGTGTGTGTGATGGAGGGGGTGTGTGATGGAGGGGTGTGTGTGATGGAGGGGGTGTGTGATGGAGGGGGGTGTGTGTGATGGAGGGGTGTGTGTGATGGAGGGGGGTGTGTGATGGAGGTGTATGTATGATGGAGGGGGTGTGTGTGATGGAGGGGTATGTGTGATGGAGGCGGTGTGTGTGATGGAGGGGGTGTATGTGATGGAGGGGTATGTGTGATGGAGGGGGTTGTCTGATGGAGGGGGGTGTGTGATGGAGGGGGGTGTGTGATGGAGAGGGTGTGTGATGGAGGGGTGTGTGTAATGGAGGGGTGTGTGTGATGGAGGGGTGTGTGTGTGATGGAGGGGTGTGTGTGGATGGAGGGGTGTGTGTGATGGAGTGGGTGTGTGATGGAGGGGTTTGTGTGATGGGGCGGGGTATGTGATGGAGGGGGTGTGTGATGGAGGGGTATGTGTGATGGAGGGGGGTGTGTGTGATGGAGGGGGGGGTGTGATGGAGGGGTGTGTGTGATTGAGGGCGTGTGTGATGGAGGGGTGTGTGTGATGGAGGGGGGTGTGTGATGGAGGGGGGTGTGTGATGGAGGGGGGTGTGTGATGGTGGGGGTGTGTGTGATGGAGGGGGGTGTGTGATGGAGGGGGGTGTGTGATGGTGGGGGTGTGTGTGATGGAGGGGGGTGTGTGATGGAGGGGTATGTGTGAAGAAGGGGGGTGTGTGATGGCGGGGGTCTGTGTGATGGAGGGGTGTGTGTGATGGCGGGGGGTGTGTGATGGAGGTGTATGTGTGATGGAGGGGGTGTGTGTGATGGAGGGGTATGTGTGATGGACGGGGTGTGTGTGATGGAGGGGTATGTGTGATGGACGGGGTGTGTGTGATGGAGGGGTGTGTGTGATGGAGGGGTATGTGTGATGGAGGGGGGTGTGTGATGGAAGGTGGTGTGTGATGGAGAGGGGTGTGTGATGCAGGGGGGTGTGTGATGGAGGGGTATGTGTGATGGAGGGGGGTGTATGATGGAAGGTGGTGTGTGATGGAGAGGGGTGTGTGATGCAGGGGGTGTGTGATGGAGAGGTATGTGTACTGGAGGCGGGTGTGCGTGATGGAGGGGTATGTGTGATGGAGGGGGGTGTGTGATGGAAGGTGGTGAGTGATGGAGAGGGGTGTGTGATGCAGGGGTGTGTGTAATGGAGGGGTATGTGTGATGGAGGGGGGTGTGTGATGGAAGGTGGTGTGTGATGGAGAGGGGTGTGTGATGCAGGGGGGTGTGTGATGGAGAGGTATGTGTACTGGAGGGGGTGTGCGTGATGGAGGGTTATGTGTGATGGAGGGGTATGTGTGATGGAGGGGGGAGTGTGATGGTAGGTGGTGTGTGATGGAGAGGGGTGTGTGATGCAGGGGGTGTGTGATGGAGAGGTATGTGTACTGGAGGGGGTGTGTGTGATGGAGGGGGTGTGTGATGGAGGGGGGTGTGTGATGGAGGGGGTGTGTGATGGAGGGGGGTGTGTGTGATGGAGGGGTGTGTGTGATGGAGGGGGGGTGTGTGATGGAGGTGTATGTATGATGGAGGGGGTATGTGTGATGGAGGGGTATGTGTGATGGAGGGGGGTGTGTGATGGAGGGGTATTTGTGATGGAGGGGGGCGTGTTTGATGGAGGGGATGTGTGTGATGGAGGGGTTGTGTGATGGAGGAGGGTGTGTGATGGAGGCGGGTGTGTGATGGAGGGGGGGGTGTGATGGAGGGGGGTGTGTGTGATGGAGGGGTGTGTGTGATGGAGGGGTATGTGTGATGGAGGGGGTATGTGTGATGGAGGGGGTGTGTGTGGTGGAGGGGGGTGTGTGATGGAGGGGGGTGTGTTATGGAGGGGGTGCGTGATGGAGGGGTATGTGTGATGGTGGGGGTGGGTGTGATGGATGGAGGTGTGTGATGGAGGGGGGTTTGTGTGATGGGTGTGTGTGATGGACGGGGGTGTGTGATGGAGGGGGTGTGTGATGGAGGGGGGTGTGTGATGGAGGGGTGTGTGTGATGGAGGCGTTGTGTGATGGAGGGGGGTATGTGATGGAGGGAGTGTGTGATGGAGGGGTATGTGTGATGGTGGGGGTGGGTGTGATGGATGGAGGTGTGTGATGGAGGGGGGTTTGTGTGATGGGTGTGTGTGATGGAGGGGGTGTGTGATGGAGGGGGTGTGTGATGGAGGGGGGTGTGTGATGGAGGGGTGTGTGTGATGGTGGCGTTGTGTGATGGAGGGGGGTATGTGATGGAGGGAGTGTGTGATGGAGGGGTATGTGTGATGGAGTGGGGGTGTGTGATGGAGGAGGTTTTGTGTGATGGGTGTGTGTGATGGACGGGGGTGTGTGATGGAGGGGGTGTGTGATGGAGGGGGGTGTGTGATGGAGGGGTGTGTGTGATGGAGGCGTTGTGTGATGGAGGGGGGTATGTGATGGAGGGAGTGTGTGATGGAGGGGTATGTGTGATGGAGTGGGGGTGTGTGATGGAGGAGGGTGTTTGATGGAGGGGGGTGTGTGATGGAGGGGTATGTGTGATGGAGGGGGGTATGTGATGGAGGGGGTGTGTGATGGAGGGGTATGTGTGATGGAAGGGGGGTGTGTGATGGAGGGGGGGTGTGTGATGGAGGGGGGTGTGTGATTGAGGGCGGGTGTGATGGAGGGGGGTGTGTGATGGAGGGGGGTGTGATGGTGGGGGTGTGTGTGATGGAGGGGGGTGTGTGATGGAGGGGCGTGTGTGATGGTGGGGGTGTGTGTGATGGAGGGGGGTGTGTGATGGAGGGGGGTGTGTGAAGAAGGGGGGTCTGTGATGGCGGGGGGTGTGTGTGATGGAGGGGTGTGTGTGATGGAGGGGGGTGTGTGATGGAGGTGTGTGTGTGATGGAGGGGGTGTGTGTGATGGAGGGGTATGTGTGATGGACTGGGTGTGTGTGATGGAGGGGTATGTGTGATGGAGGGGGGTGTGTGATGGAAGGTGGTGTGTGATGGAGAGGGGTGTGAGATGCAGGGGGGTGTGTGATGGAGAGGTATGTGTACTGGAGGGGGGGTGTGCGTGATGGAGGGGTATGTGTGATGGAGGGGGGTGTGTGATGGAAGGTGGTGTGTGATGGAGAGGGGTGTGTGATGCAGGGGTATGTGTGATGGAGGGGGGTGTGTGATGGAAGGTGGTGTGTGATGGAGAGGGGTGTGTGATGCAGGGGGGTGTGTGATGGAGAGGTATGTGTACTGGAGGGGGTGTGCGTGATGGAGGGGTATGTGTGATGGAGGGGTATGTGTGATGGTGGGGGTGTGTGTGATGGAGGGGGTGTGTGATGGAGGGGTGTGTGTGATGGAGGGGGTGTGTGATGGAGGGGGGTGTGTGTGATGGAGGGGTGTGTGTGATGGAGGGGGGTGTGTGATGGAGGTGTATGTATGATGGAGGGGGTGTGTGTGATGGAGGGGTATGTGTGATGGAGGGGGTTGTCTGATGGAGGGGGGTGTGTGATGGAGGGGGGTGTGTGATGGAGGGGTGTGTGTGATGGAGGGGTGTGTGTGTGATGGAGGGGTGTGTGTGGATGGAGGGGTGTGTGTGATGGAGTGGGTGTGTGATGGAGGGGTTTGTGTGATGGGGCGGGGTATGTGATGGAGGGGTGTGTGTGTGATGGAGGGGTGTGTGTGGATGGAGGGGTGTGTGTGATGGAGTGGGTGTGTGATGGAGGGGTTTGTGTGATGGGGCGGGGTATGTGATGGAGGGGGTGTGTGATGGAGGGGTATGTGTGATGGAGGGGGGTGTGTGTGATGGAGGGGGGGTGTGATGGAGGGGTGTGTGTGATTGAGGGCGTGTGTGATGGAGGGGAGTGTGTGATGGAGGGGGGTGTGTGATGGAGGGGGGTGTGTGATGGAGGGGGGTGTGTGATGGTGGGGGTGTGTGTGATGGAGGGGGGTGTGTGATGGAGGGGGGTGTGTGATGGTGGGGGTGTGTGTGATGGAGGGGGGTGTGTGATGGAGGGGTATGTGTGAAGAAGGGGGGTGTGTGATGGCGGGGGTCTGTGTGATGGAGGGGTGTGTGTGATGGCAGGGGGTGTGTGATGGAGGTGTATGTGTGATGGAGGGGGTGTGTGTGATGGAGGGGTATGTGTGATGGACGGGGTGTGTGTGATGGAGGGGTATGTGTGATGGACGGGGTGTGTGTGATGGAGGGGTGTGTGTGATGGAGGGGTATGTGTGATGGAGGGGGGTGTGTGATGGAAGGTGGTGTGTGATGGAGAGGGGTGTGTGATGCAGGGGGGTGTGTGATGGATGGGTATGTGTGATGGAGGGGGGTGTATGATGGAAGGTGGTGTGTGATGGAGAGGGGTGTGTGATGCAGGGGGTGTGTGATGGAGAGGTATGTGTACTGGAGGCGGGTGTGCGTGATGGAGGGGTATGTGTGATGGAGGGGGGTGTGTGATGGAAGGTGGTGAGTGATGGAGAGGGGTGTGTGATGCAGGGGTGTGTGTAATGGAGGGGTATGTGTGATGGAGGGGGGTGTGTGATGGAAGGTGGTGTGTGATGGAGAGGGGTGTGTGATGCAGGGGGGTGTGTGATGGAGAGGTATGTGTACTGGAGGGGGTGTGCGTGATGGAGGGTTATGTGTGATGGAGGGGTATGTGTGATGGAGGGGGGAGTGTGATGGTAGGTGGTGTGTGATGGAGAGGGGTGTGTGATGCAGGGGGTGTGTGATGGAGAGGTATGTGTACTGGAGGGGGGTGTGTGATGGAGGGGGTGTGTGATGGAGGGGGGAGTGTGATGGTAGGTGGTGTGTGATGGAGAGGGGTGTGTGATGCAGGGGGTGTGTGATGGAGGGGGTGTGTGATGGAGGGGGGTGTGTGATGGAGGGGGTGTGTGATGGAGGGGGGTGTGTGTGATGGAGGGGTGTGTGTGATGGAGGGGGGGTGTGTGATGGAGGGGTGTGTGTGATGGCGGGGGGTGTGTGATGGAGGTGTATGTGTGATGGAGGGGGTGTGTGTGATGGAGGGGTATGTGTGATGGACGGGGTGTGTGTGATGGAGGGGTATGTGTGATGGACGGGGTGTGTGTGATGGAGGGGTGTGTGTGATGGAGGGGTATGTGTGATGGAGGGGGGTGTGTGATGGAAGGTGGTGTGTGATGGAGAGGGGTGTGTGATGCAGGGGGGTGTGTGATGGATGGGTATGTGTGATGGAGGGGGGTGTATGATGGAAGGTGGTGTGTGATGGAGAGGGGTGTGTGATGCAGGGGGTGTGTGATGGAGAGGTATGTGTACTGGAGGCGGGTGTGCGTGATGGAGGGGTATGTGTGATGGAGGGGGGTGTGTGATGGAGGGGTATTTGTGATGGAGGGGGGCGTGTTTGATGGAGGGGATGTGTGTGATGGAGGGGCTGTGTGATGGAGGAGGGTGTGTGATGGAGGCGGGTGTGTGATGGAGGGGGGGGTGTGATGGAGGGGGGTGTGTGTGATGGAGGGGTGTGTGTGATGGAGGGGTATGTGTGATGGAGGGGGTATGTGTGATGGAGGGGGTGTGTGTGATGGAGGGGGGTGTGTGATGGAGGGGGGTGTGTTATGGAGGGGGTGCGTGATGGAGGGGTATGTGTGATGGAGGGGGTGTGTGTGATGGAGGGGGGTGTGTGATGGAGGGGGGTGTGTGATGGAGGGGTGTGTGTGTGATGGAGGGGTATGTGTGATGGAGGGCTGTGTGTGATCGAGGGGGGTGTGTGATGGAGGGGTACGTGTGATGGACGGGGTGTGTGTGATGGAGGGGTATGTGTGATGGAGGGGTGTGTGTGATGGAGGGGGTTGTGTGATGGAGAGGGGGGTGTGTGTGATGGACGGGTATGTGTAATGGAGGAGGTTGTGTGATGGAGGGGTGTGTTTGTGATGGATGGGTATGTGTGATGGAGGGGGGGTGTGTGATGGAGGGGGTTGTGTGATGGAAAGGTATGTGAGACGGAGGGGTTGCGTGTGATGGAGGGGGGTTGTGTGATGGAGGGGGGTTGTGTGATGGAGGGGGGTGTGTGTTGGACGGGGTGTGTGATGGAGGGGGGTTGTGATGGGGGGGTGTGATGGAGGGGGTTGTGTGTGATGGAGGGGGTAGTGTGTGATGGAGGGGGGTGTGTGTGATGGAGGGGTGTGTGTGATGGAGGGGGGGTGTGTGATGGAGGGGTGTGTGTGATGGCGGGGGGTGTGTGATGGAGGTGTATGTGTGATGGAGGGGGTGTGTGTGATGGAGGGGTATGTGTGATGGACGGGGTGTGTGTGATGGAGGGGTATGTGTGATGGACGGGGTGTGTGTGATGGAGGGGTGTGTGTGATGGAGGGGTATGTGTGATGGAGGGGGGTGTGTGATGGAAGGTGGTGTGTGATGGAGAGGGGTGTGTGATGCAGGGGGGTGTGTGATGGATGGGTATGTGTGATGGAGGGGGGTGTATGATGGAAGGTGGTGTGTGATGGAGAGGGGTGTGTGATGCAGGGGGTGTGTGATGGAGAGGTATGTGTACTGGAGGCGGGTGTGCGTGATGGAGGGGTATGTGTGATGGAGGGGGGTGTGTGATGGAGGGGTATTTGTGATGGAGGGGGGCGTGTTTGATGGAGGGGATGTGTGTGATGGAGGGGCTGTGTGATGGAGGAGGGTGTGTGATGGAGGCGGGTGTGTGATGGAGGGGGGGGGTGTGATGGAGGGGGGTGTGTGTGATGGAGGGGTGTGTGTGATGGAGGGGTATGTGTGATGGAGGGGGTATGTGTGATGGAGGGGGTGTGTGTGATGGAGGGGGGTGTGTGATGGAGGGGGGTGTGTTATGGAGGGGGTGCGTGATGGAGGGGTATGTGTGATGGAGGGGGTGTGTGTGATGGAGGGGGGTGTGTGATGGAGGGGGGTGTGTGATGGAGGGGTGTGTGTGTGATGGAGGGGTATGTGTGATGGAGGGCTGTGTGTGATCGAGGGGGGTGTGTGATGGAGGGGTACGTGTGATGGACGGGGTGTGTGTGATGGAGGGGTATGTGTGATGGAGGGGTGTGTGTGATGGAGGGGGTTGTGTGATGGAGAGGGGTGTGTGTGTGATGGACGGGTATGTGTAATGGAGGAGGTTGTGTGATGGAGGGGTGTGTTTGTGATGGATGGGTATGTGTGATGGAGGGGGGGTGTGTGATGGAGGGGGTTGTGTGATGGAAAGGTATGTGAGACGGAGGGGTTGCGTGTGATGGAGGGGGGTTGTGTGATGGAGGGGGGTTGTGTGATGGAGGGGGGTGTGTGTTGGACGGGGTGTGTGATGGAGGGGGGTTGTGATGGGGGGGTGTGATGGAGGGGGTTGTGTGTGATGGAGGGGGTAGTGTGTGATGGAGGGGAGTGTGTCTGATGGAGGGGGGTGTGTGATGGAGGGGGTTGTGTGATGGAGGGGGTTATGTGATGGAGGGGGGGGGTGTGATGGAGAGGGTGTGTGATTGAGGGGTGTGTGTGATGGACGGGTGTGTGTGTGATGGAGGGGTGTGTGTGGATGGAGGGGGCTGTGTGATGGAGGGGGTTGTGTGATGGAGGGGTATGTGTGATGGAGGAGGGGTGTGTGATGGAGGGGCGTGTGTGTGATGGAGGAGGTGTGTGTGATGGAGGGGTATGTGTGATGGAGGGGGTTGTGTGATGGAGCGGGTGTATGATGGAGGGGTATGTGTGATGGAGGGGGTTGTGATGCGGGGTGGCTGTGATGGAGGGGTATTTGTGATAGAGGGGGTGTGTGTGATGGAGGGGGGTTGTCTGATGGAGGGGTGTGTGTGATGGAGGGGGGTGTGTGATGGAGAGGGTGTGTGATGGAGGGGTGTGTGTGATGGAGGGGTGTGTGTGTGATGGAGGGGTGTGTGTGGATGGAGGGGTGTGTGTGATGGAGAGGGTGTGTGATGGAGGGGGATGTTTGATGGAGGGGTGTGTGTGATGGAGGGGGTTATGTGATGGGGGGGTGTGTGTGATGGAGGGGTATTTGTGACGGAGGGGTTTGTGTGATGGGGGTGTGTGATGGAGGGGGCTGTGTGATGGAGGGGGTTGTGTGATGGAGGGGTATGTGTGATGGAGGAGGGTTGGTGATGGAGGGGGGTGTGTGTGATGGAGGAGGTGTGTGTGATGGAGGGGTATGTGTGATGGAGGGGGTTGTGTGATGGAGCGGGTGTGTGATGGAGGGGTATGTGTGATGGACGGGGTTGTGATGCGGGGGGGCTGTGATGGAGGGGTATTTGCGATAGAGGGGGTGTGTGTGATGGAGGGGGGTTTTCTGATGGAGGGGGGTGTGTTATGGAGGGGGTGCGTGATGGAGGGGTATGTGTGATGGAGGGGGTGTGTGTGATGGAGGTGGGTGTGTGATGGAGGGGGGTGTGTGATGGAGGAGTGTGTGTGTGATGGAGGGGTATGTGTGATGGAGGGCTGTGTGTGATCGAAGGGGGTGTGTGATGGAGGGGTACGTGTGATGGACGGGGTGTGTGTGATGGAGGGGTATGTGTGATGGAGGGGTGTGTGTGATGGAGGGGGTTGTGTGATGGAGAGGGGGGTGTGTGTGTTGACCGGTATGTGTAATGGAGGAGGTTGTGTGATGGAGGGGTGTGTTTGTGATGGATGGGTATGTGTGATGGAGGGGGGGTGTGTGATGGAGGGGGTTGTGTGATGGAAAGGTATGTGAGACGGAGGGGTTCCGTGTGATGGAGGGGGGTTGTGTGATGGAGGGGGGTTGTGTGATGGAGGGGTGTGTGTGTTGGACGGGGTGTGTGATGGAGGGGGGTTGTGATGGGGGGGTGTGATGGAGGGGGTTGTGTGTGATGGAGGGGGTTATGTGATGGAGGGGGGGGGTGTGATGGAGAGGGTGTGTGATTGAGGGGTGTGTGTGATGGAGGGGAGTGTGTCTGATGGAGGGGGGTGTGTGATGGAGGGGGTTGTGTGATGGAGGGGGTTATGTGATGGAGTGGGGGGTGTGATGGAGAGGGTGTGTGATTGAGGGGTGTGTGTGATGGACGGGTGTGTGTGTGATGGACGGGTGTGTGTGTGATGGAGGGGGCTGTGTGATGGAGGGGGTTGTGTGATGGAGGGGTATGTGTGTTGGAGGAGGGGTGTGTGATGGAGGGGCGTGTGTGTGATGGAGGAGGTGTGTGTGATGGAGGGGTATGTGTGATGGAGGGGGTTGTGTGATGGAGCGGGTGTATGATGGAGGGGTATGTGTGATGGAGGGGGTTGTGATGCGGGGTGGCTGTGATGGAGGGGTATTTGTGATAGAGGGGGTGTGTGTGATGGAGGGGGGTTGTCTGATGGAGGGGTGTGTGTGATGGAGGGGGGTGTGTGATGGAGAGGGTGTGTGATGGAGGGGTGTGTGTGATGGAGGGGTGTGTGTGTGATGGAGGGGTGTGTGTGGATGGAGGGGTGTGTGTGATGGAGAGGGTGTGTGATGGAGGGGGATGTTTGATGGAGGGGTGTGTGTGATGGAGGGGGTTATGTGATGGGGGGGTGTGTGTGATGGAGGGGTATTTGTGACGGAGGGGTTTGTGTGATGGGGGTGTGTGATGGACGGGGCTGTGTGATGGAGGGGTATGTGTGATGGAGGAGGGTTGGTGGTGGAGGGGGGTGTGTGTGATGGAGGAGGTGTGTGTGATGGAGGGGTATGTGTGATGGAGGGGGTTGTGTGATGGAGCGGGTGTGTGATGGAGGGGTATGTGTGATGGAGGGGGTTGTGATGCGGGGGGGCTGTGATGGAGGGGTATTTGTGATAGAGGGGGTGTGTGTGATGGAGGGGGGTTTTCTGATGGAGGGGGGTGTGTGATGGAGGGGGCTTTGTGATGGAGAGTGTGTGTGATGGAGGGGTGTGTGTGATGGAGGGGTGTGTGTGTGATGGAGGGGTGTGTGTGGATGGAGGGGTGTGTGTGATGGAGAGGGTGTGTGATGGAGGGGGATGTTTGATGGAGGGGTGTGTGTGATGGAGGGGCTTATGTGATGGAGGGGGGGTGTGTGTGATGGAGGGGTATTTGTGACGGAGGGGTTTGTGTGATGGGGGTGTGTGATGGAGGGGTATGTGTGATGGAGGGGGCTGTGTGATGGAGGGGGTTGTGTGATGGAGGGGGTATGTGTGATGGAGGAGGGGTGTGTGATGGAGGGGGGTGTGTGTGATGGAGGAGGTGTGTGTGATGGAGGGGTATGTGTGATGGAGGGGTTTGTGTGATGGAGGGGGTGTGTGATGGAGGGGTATGTGTGATGGAGGGGGTTGTGATGCACGGGGGCTGTGATGGAGGGGTATGTGTGATGGAGGGGGTGTGTGTGATGGAGGGGGTGTATGTGATGGAGGGGTTCTGTGATGGAGGGGGGTGTGTGATGGAGGCGGGTGTGTGATGGAGGGGGGGTGTGATGGAGGGGGGTGTGTGTGATGGAGGGGTGTGAGTGATGGAGGGGTATGTGTGATGGAGGGGGTATGTGTGATGGAGGGGGTGTGTGTGATGGAGGGGGGTGTGTGATGGAGGGGGGTGTGTGATGGAGGGGGTGCGTGATGGAGGGGTATGTGTGATGGAGGGGGTGTGTGTGATGGAGGGGGGTGTGTGATGGAGGGGGGTGTGTGATGGAGGGGTGTGTGTGTGATGGAGGGGTATGTGTGATGGAGGGCTGTGTGTGATCGAGGGGGGTGTGTGATGGAGGGGTATGTGTGATGGACGGGGTGTGTGTGATGGAGGGGTATGTGTGATGGAGGGGTGTGTGTGATGGCGGGGGTTGTGTGATGGAAAGGTATGTGAGACGGAGGGGTTGTGTGTGATGGAGGGGGGTTGTGTGATGGAGGGGGGTTGTGTGATGGAGGGGGGTGTGTGATGGAGGGGGTGTGTGTGTGATGTAGGGGTATGTGTGATGGAGGGCTGTGTGTGACCGAGGGGGGTGTGTGATGGAGGGGTATGTGTGATGGACGGGGTGTGTGTGATGGAGGGGTATGTGTGATGGAGGGGTGTGTGTGATGGAGGGGGTTGTGTGATGGAGGGGGTGTGTGTGTGATGGACGGGTATGTGTAATGGAGGAGGTTGTGTGATGGAGGGGTGTGTTTGTGATGGAGGGGTATGTGTGATGGAGGGGGTGTGTGTGATGGAGGGGGTTGTGTGATGGAAAGGTGTGTGAGATGGAGGGGGTGTGTGTGATGGAGGGGGGTTGTGTGATGGAGGGGGGTTGTGTGATGGAGGGGGAGTGTGTGATGGAGGGGGTGTGTGATGGAGGGGGGTTGTGATGGAGTGGGGGTGTGATGGAGGGGGTTGTGTGTGATGGAGGGGGTAGTGTGTGATGGAGGGGGTAGTGTGTGATGGAGGGGGTTGTGTGATGGAGGGGGTTATGTGATGGAGGGGGGGTGTGTGTGATGGAGGGGTATTTGTCACGGAGGGGGTTGTGTGATGGAGGGGGTTGTGTGATGGAGGGGGTATGTGTGATGGAGGAGGGGTGTGTGATGGAGGAGCTGTGTGTGATGGAGGGGTATGTGTGATGGAGGGGGTTGTGATGCGGGGGGGCTGTGATGGAGGGGTATGTGTGATGGAGGGGGTGTGTGTGATGGAGGGGGTTGTCTGATGGAGGGGGGTGTGTGATGGAGAGGGTGTGTGATGGAGGGGTGTGTGTGTGATGGAGGGGTGTGTGTGGATGGAGGGGTGTGTGTGATGGAGAGGGTGTGTGATGGAGGGGTATGTGTGATGGAGGGGGTTGTGATGCGCGGGGGCTGTGATGGAGGGGTATGTGTGATGGAGGGGGTGTGTGTGATGGAGGGGGTGTATGTGATGGAGGGGTTCTGTGATGGAGGGGGGTGTGTGATGGAGGCGGGTGTGTGATGGAGGGGGGGTGTGATGGAGGGGGGGTGTGATGGAGGGGGGTGTGTGTGATGGAGGGGTGTGAGTGATGGAGGGGTATTTGTGATGGAGGGGGTATGTGTGATGGAGGGGGTGTGTGTGATGGAGGGGGGTGTGTGATGGAGGGGGGTGTGTGATGGAGGGGGTGCGTGATGGAGGGGTATGTGTGATGGAGGGGGTGTGTGTGATGGAGGGGGGTGTGTGATGGAGGGGGGTGTGTGATGGAGGGGTGTGTGTGTGTGATGGAGGGGTATGTGTGATGGAGGGCTGTGTGTGATCGAGGGTGTGTGTGATGGAGGGGTATGTGTGATGGACGGGGTGTGTGTGATGGAGGGGTATGCGTGATGGAGGGGTGTGTGTGATGGCGGGGGTTGTGTGATGGAAAGGTATGTGAGACGGAGGGGTTGTGTGTGATGGAGGGGGGTTGTGTGATGGAGGGGGGTTGTGTGATGGAGGGGGGTGTGTGATGGAGGGGGTGTGTGTGTGATGTAGGGGTATGTGTGATGGAGGGCTGTGTGTGACCGAGGGGGGTGTGTGATGGAGGGGTATGTGTGATGGACGGGGTGTGTGTGATGGAGGGGTATGTGTGATGGAGGGGTGTGTGTGTGATGGAGGGGGTTGTGTGATGGAGGGGGGGTGTGTGTGATGGACGGGTATGTGTAATGGAGGAGGTTGTGTGATGGAGGGGTGTGTTTGTGATGGAGGGGTATGTGTGATGGAGGGGGGGTGTGTGATGGAGGGGGTTGTGTGATGGAAAGGTGTGTGAGATGGAGGGGGTGTGTGTGATGGAGGGGGGTTGTGTGATGGAGGGGGGTTGTGTGATGGAGGGGGAGTGTGTGATGGAGGGGGTGTGTGATGGAGGGGGGTTGTGATGGAGTGGGGGTGTGATGGAGGGGGTTGTGTGTGATGGAGGGTGTAGTGTGTGATGGAGGGGGTAGTGTGTGATGGAGGGGGTTGTGTGATGGAGGGGGTTATGTGATGGAGGGGGGGTGTGTGTGATGGAGGGGTATTTGTGACGGAGGGGGTTGTGTGATGGAGGGGGTTGTGTGATGGAGGGGGTATGTGTGATGGAGGAGGGGTGTGTGATGGAGGGGGTGTGTGTGATGGAGGAGCTGTGTGTGATGGAGGGGTATGTGTGATGGAGGGGTATGTGTGATGGAGGGGGTTGTGATGCGGGGGGGCTGTGATGGAGGGGTATGTGTGATGGAGGGGTTGTGTGTGATGGAGGGGGGTTGTGTGATGGAGGGGGGTTGTGTGATGGAGGGGGGTGTGTGATGGAGGGGGTGTGTGTGTGATGTAGGGGTATGTGTGATGGAGGGCTGTGTGTGACCGGGGGGGGTGTGTGATGGAGGGGTATGTGTGATGGACGGGGTGTGTGTGATGGAGGGGTATGTGTGATGGAGGGGTGTGTGTGTGATGGAGGGGGTTGTGTGATGGAGGGGGGGTGTGTGTGATGGACGGGTATGTGTAATGGAGGAGGTTGTGTGATGGAGGGGTGTGTTTGTGATGGAGGGGTATGTGTGATGGAGGGGGGGTGTGTGATGGAGGGGGTTGTGTGATGGAAAGGTGTGTGAGATGGAGGGGGTGTGTGTGATGGAGGGGGGTTGTGATGGAGTGGGGGTGTGATGGAGGGGGTTGTGTGTGATGGAGGGTGTAGTGTGTGATGGAGGGGGTAGTGTGTGATGGAGGGGGTTGTGTGATGGAGGGGGTTATGTGATGGAGGGGGGGTGTGTGTGATGGAGGGGTATTTGTGACGGAGGGGGTTGTGTGATGGAGGGGGTTGTGTGATGGAGGGGGTATGTGTGATGGAGGAGGGGTGTGTGATGGAGGGGGTGTGTGTGATGGAGGAGCTGTGTGTGATGGAGGGGTATGTGTGATGGAGGGGTATGTGTGATGGAGGGGGTTGTGATGCGGGGGGGCTGTGATGGAGGGGTATGTGTGATGGAGGGGGTGTGTGTGATGGGGGGGTTGTCTGATGGAGGGGGGTGTGTGATGGAGAGGGTGTGTGATGGAGGGGTGTGTGTGTGATGGAGGGGTGTGTGTGGATGGAGGGGTGTATGTGATGGAGAGGGTGTGTGATGGAGGGGGTTGTTTGATGGAGGGGGGAATGTGATGGAGGGGGGGGTGTGTGATGGAGGGGTATTTGTGACGGAGGGGTTTGTGTGATGGGGGTGTGTGATGGAGGGCTGTGTGTGATGGGGGTGTGTGATGGAGGTGTGTGTGTGTGATGAAGGGGGTGTGTGATGGAGGGCGGTTTGTGGTATGGGGGTGTGTGATGGAGGTGTGTGTGTGATGGATTGGTGTGTGTGATGGAGGGGGTATGTGATGGAGGAGGGTGTGATGGGGAAGTGTGTGTGATGGGGGAGTGTGTGTGACGGAGGGGGTGTGTGTGATGGGGGTGTGTGATGGAGGGGGTGTGTGATGGGGATGTGTGATGGTGGGGGTGTGTGTGTTGGGGATGTGTGTGTGATGGAGGGGTATGTGTGATGGAGGGAGTTGTGTGATGGAGGGGGGTGTATGCTGGAGGGGTATGTGTGATGGAGGGGTGGTGTGTGATGGAGTGGGTGTGTGATGGAGGGGGGTGTGTGATGGAGGGGGGTGTGTGTTGGTGGGGTATGTGTGATGGAGGGAGGGGTGTGTGATGGAGGGGGGTTGTGTGATGGAGGGGGGTTGTGTGATGGAGGGGGGGTGTGTGATGGAGGGGTGTGTGTGATGGAGGGGGTTGTGTGTGATGGAGGTGGGGTGTGATGGAGGGGGTTGTGTGATGGAGGGGGTTGTGTGTGATGGAGGGGGGTGTGATGGAGGGGTGTGTGTGATGGAGGGGGTTGTCTGTGATGGAGGGAGGTGTGTGTGATGGAGGGGGGCTCTGTGATGGAGGGGGTTGTGTGTGATGGAGGTGGGGTATGATGGAGGGGTGTTTGTAATGGAGGGGTGTATGTGTGTGATGGAGGGGTGTGTGTGGATGGAGCGGTGTGTGTGATGGAGGGGTTGTGTGATGGAGAGGTGTGTGTGATGGAGGGGTGTGTGTGATGGAGGGGTGTGTGTGATGGAGGGGTGTGTGTGATGGAGAGGTGTGTGTGATGGAGGGGTGTGTGTGATGGAGGGGTGTGTGTGTGATGGAGGGGGTGTGTGTGATGGAGGGGGGTGTAATGGTGGGGGGTGTGATGAAGGGGGTGTGTGATGGTGGGCGGTGTGTGATGGAGGGCGGTTTGTGGTATGGGGGTGTGTGACGGAGGGGGTGTGTGTGATGGAGGCGGAGTGTGTGATGGAGGGGGGTGTGATGGGGTAGTGTGTGTGATGGAGGGGCTGTGTGTGATGGGGGTGTGTGATGGAGGGGGTGTGTGATGGGTGTGTGTGATGGTGGGGGTGTGTGTGATGGGGGTGTGTGTGAGATGGAGGGGTATGTGTGATGGAGGGTGTGTGTGTGAGATGGAAGGTGGTGTGTGTGATGGAGGAGGGGTGTGATGGAGGGTGGTGTGATGGACGGGGGGTGTGTGTGATGGAGGGGGGGGTGTGTGATGGAGGGGGGGTGTGTGATGGGGGGGTGTGTGTGATGGAGGGGTATGTGTGATGGAGGGGTGTGTGTGATGGAGGGGTTTGTGTGAGGGAGGGGATGTGTTTGATGGAGGGGTATGTTTGATTGAGGGTGTATGTGTGATGGAGGGGGGGTGTGATGGAGGGGGGTGTGTGGTGGAGGGGTATGTGTGATGGATTAGGTGTGTGTGATGGAGGGGGGTGTGTGTGATGGAGGGGGTGTGTGTGATGGAGGGGGTGTGTGTGATGGAGGGGGTGTGTGTGATGGAGGGGGTGTGTGTGATGGAGGGGGGGTGTGATGTAGTGGGGTGCGTGATGGAGGGGTATGTGTGATGCAGGGGTATGTGATGGAGGGGGGGTGTGTGATGGAGGCGTTGTGTGATGGAGGGGGGTATGTGATGGAGGGGGGTGTGTGATGGAGGGGTATGTGTGATGGAGCCGGGTGTGTGATGGAGGGGTGTGTGTGATGGAGGGGGGTGTGTGATGGAGGGATGTGTGTGTTGGAGGGCGGTGTGTGTGATGGAGGGGTATGTGTGATGGAGTGGGTGTGTGTGATGGAGGCGTTGTGTGATGGAGGGGGGGGTGTGATGGAGGGGGGGGTGTGTGATGGAGGGGGTGTGTGTGATGGAGGAGCTGTGTGTGATGGAGGGGTATGTGTGATGGAGGGGTATGTGTGATGGAGGGGGTTGTGATGCGGGGGGGCTGTGATGGAGGGGTATGTGTGATGGAGGGGGTGTGTGTGATGGGGGGGTTGTCTGATGGAGGGGGGTGTGTGATGGAGAGGGTGTGTGATGGAGGGGTGTGTGTGTGATGGAGGGGTGTGTGTGGATGGAGGGGTGTATGTGATGGAGAGGGTGTGTGATGGAGGGGGTTGTTTGATGGAGGGGGGAATGTGATGGAGGGGGGGGTGTGTGATGGAGGGGTATTTGTGACGGAGGGGTTTGTGTGATGGGGGTGTGTGATGGAGGGCTGTGTGTGATGGGGGTGTGTGATGGAGGTGTGTGTGTGTGATGAAGGGGGTGTGTGATGGAGGGCGGTTTGTGGTATGGGGGTGTGTGATGGAGGTGTGTGTGTGATGGATTGGTGTGTGTGATGGAGGGGGTATGTGATGGAGGAGGGTGTGATGGGGAAGTGTGTGTGATGGGGGAGTGTGTGTGACGGAGGGGGTGTGTGTGATGGGGGTGTGTGATGGAGGGGGTGTGTGATGGGGATGTGTGATGGTGGGGGTGTGTGTGTTGGGGATGTGTGTGTGATGGAGGGGTATGTGTGATGGAGGGAGTTGTGTGATGGAGGGGGGTGTATGCTGGAGGGGTATGTGTGATGGAGGGGTGGTGTGTGATGGAGTGGGTGTGTGATGGAGGGGGGTGTGTGATGGAGGGGGGTGTGTGTTGGTGGGGTATGTGTGATGGAGGGAGGGGTGTGTGATGGAGGGGGGTTGTGTGATGGAGGGGGGTTGTGTGATGGAGGGGGGTGTGTGATGGAGGGGTGTGTGTGATGGAGGGGGTTGTGTGTGATGGAGGTGGGGTGTGATGGAGGGGGTTGTGTGATGGAGGGGGTTGTGTGTGATGGAGGGGGGTGTGATGGAGGGGTGTGTGTGATGGAGGGGGTTGTCTGTGATGGAGGGAGGTGTGTGTGATGGAGGGGGGCTCTGTGATGGAGGGGGTTGTGTGTGATGGAGGTGGGGTATGATGGAGGGGTGTTTGTGATGGAGGGGTGTATGTGTGTGATGGAGGGGTGTGTGTGGATGGAGGGGTGTGTGTGATGGAGGGGTTGTGTGATGGAGAGGTGTGTGTGATGGAGGGGTGTGTGTGATGGAGGGGTGTGTGTGATGGAGGGGTGTGTGTGATGGAGAGGTGTGTGTGATGGAGGGGTGTGTGTGATGGAGGGGTGTGTGTGTGATGGAGGGGGTGTGTGTGATGGAGGGGGGTGTAATGGTGGGGGGTGTGATGAAGGGGGTGTGTGATGGTGGGCGGTGTGTGATGGAGGGCGGTTTGTGGTATGGGGGTGTGTGACGGAGGGGGTGTGTGTGATGGAGGCGGAGTGTGTGATGGAGGGGGGTGTGATGGGGTAGTGTGTGTGATGGAGGGGCTGTGTGTGATGGGGGTGTGTGATGGAGGGGGTGTGTGATGGGTGTGTGTGATGGTGGGGGTGTGTGTGATGGGGGTGTGTGTGTGAGATGGAGGGGTATGTGTGATGGAGGGTGTGTGTGTGAGATGGAAGGTGGTGTGTGTGATGGAGGAGGGGTGTGATGGACGGGGGGGTGTGTGATGGAGGGGGGGGTGTGTGATGGAGGGGGGTATGTGATGGGGGGGGTGCGTGATGGAGGGGTATGTGTGATGGAGGGGTGTGTGTGATGGAGGGGTTTGTGTGAGGGAGGGGGTGTGTTTGATGGAGGGGTATGTTTGATTGAGGGTGTATGTGTGATGGAGGGGGGGTGTGATGGAGGGGGGTGTGTGATGGAGGGGTATGTGTGATGGAGGGGGTGTGTGTGATGGAGGGGGAGTGTGTGATGGAGGGGTATGTGTGATGGACGGTGTGTGTGTGATGGAGGGGTGTGTTTGATGGAGGGTGTATGTGTGATGGAGGGGGGTGTGTGATGGAGGGGGCTGTGTAATGGAGGGGTATGTGTGATGGAAGGGGTGTGTGTGATGGAGGGGGTGTGTGTGATGGAGGGGGGGTGTGTGTGATGGAGGGGTATGTGTGATGGAGGGGGTGTGTGTGATGGAGGGGGGGGTGTGATGTAGTGGGGTGCGTGATGGAGGGGTATGTGTGATGGAGGGGTATGTGTGATGGAGGGGGGGGTGTGATGGAGGCGTTGTGTGATGGAGGGGGGTATGTGATGGAGGGGGGTGTGTGATGGAGGGGTATGTGTGATGGAGCCGGGTGCGTGATGGAGGGGTGTGTGTGATGGAGGGGGGTGTGTGATGGAGGGATGTGTGTGTTGGAGGGTGGTGTGTGTGATGGAGGGGTATGTGTGATGGAGTGGGTGTGTGTGATGGAGGCGTTGTGTGATGGAGGGGGGTGTGTGATGGAGGGGGGTGTGTGATGGAGGGGGGCTGTGTGATGGAGGGGGGGTGTGTGATGGAGGGGGGTGTGTGATGGAGGGGGGTGTGTGATGGAGGGATGTGTGTGTGATGGAGGGGTGTGTGTGATGGAGGGGTTTGTGTGATGGAGGGGTGTGTGTGATGGAGGGGTATGTGTGATGGAGGGGGTGTGTGTGATGGAGGCGTTGTCTGATGGAGGGGTGTGTGTGATGGAGCGGGGTGTGTGATGGAGGGGTATGTGTGATGGAGGGGGGGGTGTGTGATGGAGGGGGGTGTGTGATGGAGGGGGGTGTGTGATGGAGAGGAGTGTGTGTGATGGAGGGGTGTGTGTCATGGAGGAGTGTGTGTGATGGAGGGGTGTGTGTGATGGAGGAGGGTGTGTGATGGAGGAGGGTGTGTGATGGAGGGGGGGTGTGTGATGGAGGGGGGTGTGTGATGGAGGGGCGTGGGTGATGAAGGGGGTGCGTGATGTAGGGCGGGGTGTGTAATGGAGGGGTGTGTGTGATGCTGGGTGTGTGTGATGGTGGGATGTGTGTGTGATGGAGGGGTATGTGTGATGGAGGGCTATGTGTGATGGAGGGGGTGTGTGTGATGGAGGGGTATGTGTGATGGAGGGGTATGTGTGATGGAGGGGGTGTGTGTGATGGAGGGGTTTGTGTGATGGAGGGGTGTGTGTGATGGAGGGGGGTGTGTGATGGAGGGGGGGTGTGTGATGGAGGGGTGTGTGTGATGGAGGGGTAGGTGTGATGGAGGGGTGTGTGATGGAGGGGGGTTTGTGATGGAGGGGTATGTGTGATGGAGGGGGTTTAAGTGATGGAGGGGTATGTGTGATGGAGGGGGGTGTGTGATGGAGGGGGGGTGTGACGGAGCGAGGGTGTGTGATGGAGGGGGGTGTGTGTGATGGAGGGGGGTGTGTGATGGAGAGGGGGTGTGATGGAGGTGGGGTGTGATGGAGGGGGTGTGTGATGGAGGGGTGTGTGTGATGGAGTGGGGGTGTGTGATGGAGGGGGGTGTGTGATGGAGGGTGGTGTGTGATGGAGGGGATGTGTGATGGTGGGGGTGTGTGTGATGGAGGGGGGTGTGTAATGGAGGTGGGTGTGTGATGGAGGTGGTGTGTGATGGAGGGGGGTGTGTGTGATGGAGGGGTGTGTGTGATGGAGGGGTGTGTGTGACGGAGGGAGGTGTGTGATGGAGGTGTATGTGTGATGGATGGGGTGTGTGTGATGGAGGGGTATGTGTGATGGAGGGGTATGTGTGATGGAGGGGGGTGTGTGATGGAGGGGGGTGTGTGATGGAGGGGTATGTGTGATGGAGGGGGTTGTGATGCGGGGGGGCTGTGATGGAGGGGTATGTGTGATGGAGGGGGTTGTCTGATGGAGGCGGTGTGTGTGTGTGATGGAGGAGTATGTGTGATGGAGGGAGTTGTGTGATGGAGGGGCGGTGTGATGGAGGGGGGTGTGTGATGGAGGGGGGTGTGTGATGGAGGGGGTGTGTGATGGAGAGGGGGTGTGATGGAGGGGGGTGTGATGAAGGGGGTGTGTGATGGAGGGGTGTGTGTGATGGAGTGGGGGTGTGTGATGGAGGGGGGTGTGTGATGGAGGGGTATGTGTGATGGTGGGGGTGTGTGTGATGGAGGGGGGTGTGTGATGGAGGTGGGTGTGTGATGGAGGGGGTGTGTGATGGATGGGGGTGTGTGTGAGATGGAGGGGTGTGTGTGATGGAGGGGTGTGTGTGACGGAGTGGGGTGTGTGATGGAGGTGTATGTGTGATGGAGGGGTATGTGTGATGGAGGGGGGTGTGTGATGGAGGGGGGTGTGTGATGGAGGGGTATGTGTGATGGAGGGGGTTGTGATGCGGGGGGGCTGTGACGGAGGGGTATGTGTGATGGAGGGAGTTGTGTGATGGAGGGGCGGTGTGAATCGAGGGGGGTGTGTGATGGAGGGGGGTGTGTGATGGAGTGGTATGTGAGATGGAGGGGTATGTTAATGGAGGGGGGTTTGTGATGGAGGGCGCTGTGTGATGGAGGGGTATTTGTGATAGAGGGGGGGCGTGTGCGATGGAGGGGGGGTGTGTAATGGAGGGTTATGTGTGATGGACGGGGTGTGTGTGATGGAGGGGGTTGTGTGATGGAGGGGGGGTGTGTGTGATTGACGGGTATGTGTAATGGTGGAGGTTGTGTGATGGAGGGGTGTGTTTGTGATGGAGGGGTATGTGTGATGGAGGGGGGGTGTGATGGAGGGGTATGTGTGTGATGGAGGGGTATGTGTGATGGAGGGCTGTGTGTGATCGAGGGGGGTGTGTGATGGAGGGGTATGTGTGATGGAGGGGGTGTGTGATGGAGGGGTGTGTGTGTGTGATGGAGGGGTATGTGTGATGGAGGGCTGTGTGTGATCGAGGGGGTTGTGTGATGGAGGGGTATGTGTGATGGACGGGGTGTGTGTGATGGAGGGGTATGTGTGATGGAGGGGTGTGTGTGATGGAGGGGGTTGTGTGATGGAGGGGGGGTGTGTATGATGGACGGGTATGTGTAATGGAGGAGGTTGTGTGATGGAGGGGTGTGTTTGTGATGGAGGGGTATGTGTGATGGAGGGGGGGTGTGTGATGGACGGGGTTGTGTGATGGAAAGGTATGTGAGATGGAGGGGGTGTGTGAGATGGAGGGGGGTGTGTGATGGAGGGGGGTGTGTGATGGAGGGGGTGTGTGATGGAGGGGGGTTGTGATGGAGTGGGGGTGTGATGGAGGGGGTTGTGTGTGATGGAGGGGGTAGTGTGTGATGGAGGGGGTAGTGTGTGATGGAGGGGGTTGTGTGATGGAGGGGGTTATGTGATGGAGGGGGGGTGTGTGTGATGGAGGGGTATTTGTGACAAAGGGGGTTGTGTGATGGAGGGGGTTGTGTGATGGAGGGGGTATGTGTGATGGAGGAGGGGTGTGTGATGGAGGGGGGTGTGTGTGATGGAGGAGCTGTGTGTGATGGAGGGGTATGTGTGATGGAGGGGTATGTGTCATGGAGGGGGTTGTGATGCGGGGGGGCTTTTATGGAGGGGTATGTGTGATGGAGGGGGTGTGTGTGATGGAGGGGGTTGTCTGATGGAGGGGGGTGTGTGATGGAGAGGGTGTGTGATGGAGGGGTGTGTGTGTGATGGAGGAGTGTGTGTGGATGGAGGGGTGTGTGTGATGGAGAGGGTGTGTGATGGAGGGGGTTGTTTGATGGAGGGGGGTATGTGATGGAGGGGGGGGTGTGTGATGGAGGGGTATTTGTGACGGAGGGGTTTGTGTGATGGGGGTGTGTGATGGAGGGGTATGTGTGATGGAGGGGGCTGTGAGATGGAGGGGGTTGTGTGATGGAGGGGGTATGTGTGATGGAGGAGGGGTGTGTGATGGAGGGGGGTGTGTGTGATGGAGGAGGTGTGTGTGATGGTGGGGTATGTGTGATGGAGGGGGTTGTGTGATGGAGGGGGTGTGTGATGGAGGGGTATGTGTGATGGAGGGGGTTGTGATGCGGGGGGGCTGTGATGGAGGGGTATGTGTGATGGAGGGGGTGTGTGTGAGATGGAGGGGGTGTATGTGATGGAGGGGTATGTGTGATGGAGGGGGGTGTGTGATGGAGAGGGTGTGTGATGGAGGGGTGTGTGTGATGGATGGGTGTGTGTGTGATGGAGGGGTGTGTGTGGATGGCGGGGTGTGTGTGATGGAGAGGGTGTGTGATGGAGGGGTGTGTGTGATGGAGGGGGGGTGTGATGGAGGGGTGTGTGTGATGGAGGGGTGTGTGTGTGATGGAGGGGTGTGTGTGATGGAGGGGTGTGTGTGATGGGGGTGTGTGATGGAGGGGTGTGTGTGATGAAGGGGGTGTGTGATGGAGGGTGGTTTGTGGTATGGGGGTGTGTGATGGAGGTGTGTGTGTGATGGATTGGTGTGTGTGATGGAGGGGGTATGTGATGGAGGAGGGTGTGATGGGGTAGTGTGTGTGATGGTGGAGTGTGTGTGACGGAGGGGGTGTGTGTGATGGGGGTGTGTGATGGAGGGGGTGTGTGATGGGGATGTGTGATGGTGGGGGTGTGTGTGTTGGGGATGTGTGTATGATGGAGGGGGTGTGTGTGATGGAGGGGGTGTGTGTGATGCAGGGGTATGTGTGATAGAGGGGGTTGTGTGATGGAGGGTGTGTGTGTGTGTGATGGAGGGGTATGTGTGATGGAGGGAGTTGTGTGATGGAGGGGGGTGTATGCTGGAGGGGTATGTGTGATGGAGGGGTGGTGTGTGATGGAGTGGGTGTGTGATGGAGGGGGTGTGTGATGGAGGGGGGTGTGTGTTGGTGGGGTATGTGTGATGGAGGGAGGGGTGTGTGATGGAGGGGGGTTTTGTGATGGAGGGGGGTTGTGTGATGGAGGGGGGTGTGTGATGGAGGGGGTTGTGTGTGATGGAGGTGGGGTGTGATGGAGGGGGTTGTGTGATGGAGAGGGTTGTGTGTGATGGAGGGGGGTGTGATGGAGGGGTGTGTTGGATGGAGGGGGTTGTCTGTGATGGAGGGAGGTGTGTGTGATGGAGGGGGGTCTGTGATGGAGGGGGTTGTGTGTGATGGAGGTGGGGTATGATGGAGGGGTGTTTGTGATGGAGGGGTGTGTGTGTGATGGAGGGGTGTGTGTGTGATGGAGGGGTGTGTGTGGATGGAGGGGTGTGTGTGATGGAGGGGTTGTGTGATGGAGAGGTGTGTGTGATGGAGGGGTGTGTGTGATGGAGGGGTGTGTGTGATGGAGGGGTGTGTGTGATGGAGAGGTGTGTGTGATGGAGGGGTGTGTGTGATGGAGGGGTGTGTGTGTGATGGAGGGGGTGTGTGTGATGGAGGGGGGTGTAATGGTGGGGGGTGTGATGAAGGGGGTGTGTGATGGTGGGCGGTGTGTGATGGAGGGCGGTTTGTGGTATGTGTGACGGAGGGAGTGTGTGTGATGGAGGCGGAGTGTGTGATGGAGGGGGGTGTGATGGGGTAGTGTGTGTGATGGAGGGGCTGTGTGTGATGGGGGTGTGTGATGGAGGGGGTGTGTGATGGTGGGGGTGTGTGTGATGGGGGTGTGTGTGTGAGATGGAGGGGTATGTGTGATGGAGGGTGTGTGTGTGAGATGGAAGGTGGTGTGTGTGATGGAGGAGGGGTGTGATGGAGGGTGGTGTGATGGACGGGGGGTGTGTGTGATGGAGGGGGGGGTGTGTGATGGAGGGGGGGTGTGTGATGGGGGGGTGTGTGTGATGGAGGGGTATGTGTGATGGAGGGGTGTGTGTGATGGAGGGGTTTGTGTGAGGGAGGGGATGTGTTTGATGGAGGGGTATGTTTGATTGAGGGTGTATGTGTGATGGAGGGGGGGTGTGATGGAGGGGGGTGTGTGGTGGAGGGGTATGTGTGATGGATTAGGTGTGTGTGATGGAGGGGGGTGTGTGTGATGGAGGGGGTGTGTGTGATGGAGGGGTATGTGTGATGGAGGGGGTGTGTGTGATGGAGGGGGTGTGTGTGATGGAGGGGGGTGTGATGTAGTGGGGTGCGTGATGGAGGGGTATGTGTGATGGAGGGGTATGTGATGGAGGGGGGGTGTGTGATGGAGGCGTTGTGTGATGGAGGGGGGTATGTGATGGAGGGGGGTGTGTGATGGAGGGGTATGTGTGATGGAGCCGGGTGTGTGATGGAGGGGTGTGTGTGATGGAGGGGGGTGTGTGATGGAGGGATGTGTGTGTTGGAGGGCGGTGTGTGTGATGGAGGGGTATGTGTGATGGAGTGGGTGTGTGTGATGGAGGCGTTGTGTGATGGAGGGGGGGGTGTGATGGAGGGGGGGGTGTGTGATGGAGGGGGGGTGTGTGATGGAGGGGGGTGTGTGATGGAGGGGGGTGTGTGATGGAGGGATGTGTGTGTGATGGAGGGGTGTGTGTGATGGAGGGGTTTGTGTGATGGAGGGGTGTGTGTGATGGAGGGGTATGTGTGATGGACGGGGTGTGTGTGATGGAGGCGTTGTGTGATGGAGGGGTGTGTGTGATGGAGCGGGGTGTGTGATGGAGGGGTATGTGTGATGGAGGGGGGGTGTGTGATGGAGGGGGGTGTGTGATGGAGGGGGGGGGTGATGGAGGGGGGAGTATGACGGAGGGGGGGTGTGTGATGGAGGGGCGTGGGTGATGAAGGGGGTGCGTGATGTAGGGCGGGGTGTGTAATGGAGGGGTGTGTGTGATGCTGGGTGTGTGTGATGGTGGGGGGTGTGTGTGATGGAGGGGTATGTGTGATGGAGGGCTATGTGTGATGGAGGGGGTGTGTGTGATGGAGGGGTATGTGTGATGGAGGGCTATGTGTGATGGAGGGGGTGTGTGTGATGGAGGGGTATGTGTGATGGAGGGGTGTGTGTGATGGAGGGGGGTGTGTGATGGAGGGGGGTTGTGTGATGGAGGGGGGTGTGTGTGATGGAGGGGGTGTGTGTGATGGAGGGGGGTGTGTGATGGAGGGGGGTGTGTGATGGTGGGGGTGTGTGTGATGGAGAGGGGTGTGTGATGGAGCTGGGTGTGATGATGGAGGGGGTGTGTGATGGAGGGGGGTGTGTGTGATGGAGGGGTATGTGTGATGGAGGGGGCTGTGTGATGGAGGGGTATGTGTGATGGAGGGGGTGTGTGTGATGGAGGGGGGTGTGTGATGGAGGGGGGTGTGTGTGATGGAGGGGTGTGTGTGATGGAGGAGGGTGTGTGATGGAGGGGGGGTGTGATGGAGGGTGGTGTTTGATGGAGGGGGTGTGTGATGGAGGGGGGGTGTGTGATGGGGGGGTGTGTGTGATGGAGGGGTATGTGTGATGGAGGGGTGTGTGTGATGGAGGGGTTTGTGTGAGTGAGGGGGTGTGTTTGATGGAGGGGTATGTTTGATTGAGGGTGTATGTGTGATGGAGGGGGGGTGTGATGGAGGGGGGTGTGTGATGGAGGGGTATGTGTGATGGAGGGGGTGTGTGTGATGGAGGGGGGTGTGTGTGATGGAGGGGGTGTGTGTGATGGAGGGGTATGTGTGATGGAGGGGGTGTGTGTGATGGAGGGGGTGTGTGTGATGGAGGGGGTGTGTGTGATGGAGGGGGGGTGTGATGTAGTGGGGTGCGTGATGGAGGTGTATGTGTGATGGAGGGGTATGTGATGGAGGGGGTATGTGTGATGGAGGGGGGTGTGTGATGGAGGGGGGTGTGTGATGGAGGGGTATGTGTGATGGAGCCGGGTGTGTGATGGAGGGGTGTGTGTGATGGAGGGGGGTGTGTGATGGAGGGATGTGTGTGTTGGAGGGCGGTGTGTGTGATGGAGGGGTATGTGTGATGGAGTGGGTGTGTGTGATGGAGGCGTTGTGTGATGGAGGGGGGGGTGTGATGGAGGGGGGGTGTGTGATGGAGGGGGGTGTGTGATGGAGGGGGGTGTGTGATGGAGGGATGTGTGTGTGATGGAGGGGTGTGTGTGATGGAGGGGTTTGTGTGATGGAGGGGTGTGTGTGATGGAGGGGTATGTGTGATGGAGGGGGTGTGTGTGATGGAGGCGTTGTGTGATGGAGGGGTGTGTGTGATGGAGCGGGGTGTGTGATGGAGGGGTATGTGTGATGGAGGGGGGGTGTGTGATGGAGGGGGGGTGTGTGATGGAGGGGGGGTGTGATGGAGGGGGGAGTGTGACGGAGGGGGGTGTGTGATGGAGGGGCGTGGGTGATGAAGGGGGTGCGTGATGTAGGGCGGGGTGTGTAATGGAGGGGTGTGTGTGATGCTGGGTGTGTGTGATGGTGGGGGGTGTGTGTGATGGAGGGGTATGTGTGATGGAGGGCTATGTGTGATGGAGGGGGTGTGTGTGATGGAGGGGTATGTGTGATGGAGGGCTATGTGTGATGGAGGGGGTGTCTGTGATGGAGGGGTATGTGTGATGGAGGGGTGTGTGTGATGGAGGGGGGTGTGTGATGGAGGGGGGTTGTGTGATGGAGGGGGGTGTGTGTGATGGAGGGGGTGTGTGTGATGGAGGGGGGTGTGTGATGGAGGGGGGTGTGTGATGGTGGGGGTGTGTGTGATGGAGAGGGGTGTGTGATGGAGCAGGGTGTGATGATGGAGGGGGTGTGTGATGGAGGGGGGTGTGTGTGATGGAGGGGTATGTGTGATGGAGGGGGCTGTGTGATGGAGGGGTATGTGTGATGGAGGGGGTGTGTGTGATGGAGGTGGGTGTGTGATGGAGGGGGGTGTGTGTGATGGAGGGGTGTGTGTGATGGAGGAGGGTGTGTGATGGAGGGGGGGGGTGTGATGGAGGGTGGTGTTTGATGGAGGGGGTGTGTGATGGAGGGGGGGTGTGTGATGGGGGTGTGTGTGTGATGGAGGGGTATGTGTGATGGAGGGGTGTGTGTGATGGAGGGGTTTGTGTGAGGGAGGGGGTGTGTTTGATGGAGGGGTATGTTTGATTGAGGGTGTATGTGTGATGGAGGGGGGGTGTGATGGAGGGGGGTGTGTGATGGAGGGGTATGTGTGATGGAGGGGGTGTGTGTGATGGAGGGGGGTGTGTGTGATGGAGGGGTATGTGTGATGGAGGGGGTGTGTGTGATGGAGGGGGTGTGTGTGATGGAGGGGGGGTGTGATGTAGTGGGGTGCGTGATGGAGGGGTATGTGTGATGGAGGGGTATGTGATGGAGGGGGGGTGTGTGATGGAGGCGTTGTGTGATGGAGGGGGGTATGTGATGGAGGGGGGTGTGTGATGGAGGGGTATGTGTGATGGAGCCGGGTGTGTGATGGAGGGGTGTGTGTGATGGAGGGGGGTGTGTGATGGAGGGATGTGTGTGTTGGAGGGCGGTGTGTGTGATGGAGGGGTATGTGTGATGGAGTGGGTGTGTGTGATGGAGGCGTTGTGTGATGGAGGGGGGTGTGTGATGGAGGGGGGTGTGTGATGGAGGGGTATGTGTGATGGAGGGGGTTGTGATGCGGGGGGGCTGTGATGGAGGGGTATGTGTGATGGAGGGAGTTGTGTGATGGAGGGGCGGTGTGAATCGAGGGGGGTGTGTGATGGAGGGGTATGTGAGATGGAGGGGTGTGTGTGATGGAGGGGGGTTTGTGATGGAGGGCGGTGTGTGATGGAGGGGTATTTGTGATAGAGGGGGGCGTGTGCGATGGAGTGGGGGTGTGTAATGGAGGGGTATGTGTGATGGAGGGGGTTGTGATAGAGGGGTATGTGTGATGGAGGGCTGTGTGTGATCGAGGGGGGTGTGTGATGGAGGGGTATGTGTGATGGACGGGGTGTGTGTGATGGAGGGGTATGTGTGATGGAGGGGTAGTGTGTGATGGAGGGGGTAGTGTGTGATGGAGGGGGTTGTGTGATGGAGGGGGTTATGTGATGGAGGGGGGGTGTCTGTGATGGAGGGGTATTTGTGACGGAGGGGGTTGTGTGATGGAGGGGGTTGTGTGATGGAGGGGGTATGTGTGATGGAGGAGGGGTGTGTGATGGAGGGCGGTGTGTGTGATGGAGGAGCTGTGTGTGATGGAGGGGTATGTGTGATGGAGGGGTATGTGTCATGGAGGGGGTTGTGATGCGGGGGGGGCTGTTATGGAGGGAGGGGTATGTGTTATGGAGGGGGTGTGTGTGATGGAGGGGGTTGTCTGATGGAGGGGGGTGTGTGATGGAGAGGGTGTGTGATGGAGGGGTGTGTGTGTGATGGAGGGGTGTGTGTGGATGGAGGGGTGTGTGTGATGGAGAGGGTGTGTGATGGAGGGGGTTGTTTGATGGAGGGGGGTATGTGATGGTGGGGGGGGTGTGTGATGGAGGTGTATTTGTGACGGAGGGGTTTGTGTGATGGGGGTGTGTGATGGAGGGGTATGTGTGATGGAGGGGGCTGTGAGATGGAGGGGGTTGTGGGATGGAGGGGCTATGTGTGATGGAGGAGGGGTGTGTGATGGAGGGGGGTGTGTGTGATGGAGGAGGTGTGTGTGATGGTGGGGTATGTGTGATGGAGGGGGTTGTGTGATGGAGGGGGTGTGTGATGGAGGGGTATGTGTGATGGAGGGGGTTGTGATGCGGGGGGGCTGTGATGGAGGGGTATGTGTGATGGAGGGGGTGTGTGTGAGATGGAGGGGGTGTATGTGATGGAGGGGTATGTGTGATGGAGGGGGTTGTCTGATGGAGGGGGGTGTGTGATGGAGGGGGGTGTGTGATGGAGAGGGTGTGTGATGGAGGGGTGTGTGTGATGGATGGGTGTGTGTGTGATGGAGGGGTGTGTGTGGATGGCGGGGTGTGTGTGATGGAGAGGGTGTGTGATGGAGGGGTGTGTGTGATGGAGGGGGGGTGTGATGGAGGGGTGTGTGTGATGGAGGGGGGTGTGTGATGGAGGGGTGTGTGTGTGATGGAGGGGTGTGTGTGATGGAGGGGTGTGTGTGATGGGGGTGTGTGATGGAGGGGTGTGTGTGATGGGGGTGTGTGATGGAGGTGTGTGTGTGATGAAGGGGGTGTGTGATGGAGGGCGGTTTGTGGTATGGGGGTGTGTGATGGAGGTCTGTGTGTGATGGATTGGTGTGTGTGATGGAGGGGGTATGTGATGGAGGAGGGTGTGATGGGGAAGTGTGTGTGATGGGGGAGTGTGTGTGACGGAGGGGGTGTGTGTGATGGGGGTGTGTGATGGAGGGGGTGTGTGATGGGGATGTGTGATGGTGGGGGTGTGTGTGTTGGGGATGTGTGTGTGATGGAGGGGTATGTGTGATGGAGGGGGTGTGTGTGATGGAGGGGGTGTGTGTGATGCAGGGGTATGTGTGATGGAGGGGGTTGTGTGATGGAGGGTGTGTGTGTGTGTGATGGAGGGGTATGTGTGATGGAGGGAGTTGTGTGATGGAGGGGGGTGTATGCTGGACGGGTATGTGTGATGGAGGGGTCGTGATGGAGTGGGTGTGTGATGGAGGGGGTGTGTGATGGAGGGGGGGGTGTGTTGGTGGGGTATGTGTGATGGAGGGAGGGGTGTGTGATGGAGGGGGGTTGTGTGATGGAGGGGGGTTGTGTGATGGAGGGGGGTGTGTGATGGAGGGGGGTGTGTGATGGAGGGGGTTGTGTGTGTGATGGAGGGGGTGTGTGTGATGGAGGGGTGTGTGTGATGGAGGGGTATGTGTGATGGAGGGGGGTATGTGATGGAGGGGGGTGTGTGATGGAGGGGTATGTGTGATGGAGCCGGGTGTGTGATGGAGGGGTGTGTGTGATGGAGGGGGGTGTGTGATGGAGGGATGTGTGTGTTGGAGGGCGGTGTGTGTGATGGAGGGGTATGTGTGATGGAGTGGGTGTGTGTGATGGAGGCGTTGTGTGATGGAGGGGGGGGTGTGATGGAGGGGGGGTGTGTGATGGATGGGGGGTGTGTGATGGAGGGGTATGTGTGATGGAGGGGGTGTGTGTGATGGAGGCGTTGTGTGATGGAGGGGTGTGTGTGATGGAGCGGGGTGTGTGATGGAGGGGTATGTGTGATGGAGGGGGGGTGTGTGATGGAGGGGGGTGTGTGATGGAGGGGGGGGTGATGGAGGGGGGAGTGTGACGGAGGGGGGTGTGTGATGGAGGGGCGTGGGTGATGAAGGGGGTGCGTGATGTAGGGCGGGGTGTGTAATGGAGAGGTGTGTGTGATGCTGGGTGTGTGTGATGGTGGGGGGTGTGTGTGATGGAGGGGTATGTGTGATGGAGGGCTATGTGTGATGGAGGGGGTGTGTGTGATGGAGGGGTATGTGTGATGGAGGGCTATGTGTGATGGAGGGGGTGTGTGTGATGGAGGGGTATGTGTGATGGAGGGGTGTGTGTGATGGAGGGGGGTGTGTGATGGAGGGGGGTTGTGTGATGGAGGGGGGTGTGTGTGATGAGGGGGTGTGTGTGATGGAGGGGGGTGTGTGATGGAGGGGGGTGTGTGATGGTGTGGGTGTGTGTGATGGAGAGGGGTGTGTGATGGAGCTGGGTGTGATGATGGAGGGGGTGTGTGATGGAGGGGGGTGTGTGTGATGGAGGGGTATGTGTGATGGAGGGGGCTGTGTGATGGAGGGGTATGTGTGATGGAGGGAGTGTGTGTGATGGAGGGGGGTGTGTGATGGAGGGGGGTGTGTGTGATGGAGGGGTGTGTGATGGAGGAGGGTGTGTGATGGAGGGGGGGGTGTGATGGAGGGTGGTGTTTGATGGAGGGGGTGTGTGATGGAGGGGGGGTGTGTGATGGGGGGGTGTGTGTGATGGAGGGGTATGTGTGATGGAGGGGGTGTGTTTGATGGAGGGGTATGTTTGATTGAGGGTGTATGTGTGATGGAGGGGGGGTGTGATGGAGGGGGGTGTGTGATGGAGGGGTATGTGTGATGGAGGGGGTGTGTGTGATGGAGGGGGGTGTGTGTGATGGGGGGGTGTGTGTGATGGAGGGGTATGTGTGATGGAGGGGTGTGTGTGATGGAGGGGTTTGTGTGAGGGAGGGGGTGTGTTTGATGGAGGGGTATGTTTGATTGAGGGTGTATGTGTGATGGAGGGGGGGTGTGATGGAGGGGGGTGTGTGATGGAGGGGTATGTGTGATGGAGGGGGTGTGTGTGATGGAGGGGGGTGTGTGTGATGGAGGGGGTGTATGTGATGGAGGGGTATGTGTGATGGAGGGGGTGTGTGTGATGGAGGGGGTGTGTGTGATGGAGGGGGGGTGTGATGTAGTGGGGTGCGTGATGGAGGGGTATGTGTGATGGAGGGGTATGTGATGGAGGGGGGGTGTGTGATGGAGGCGTTGTGTGATGGAGGGGGGTATGTGATGGAGGGGGGTGTGTGATGGAGGGGTATGTGTGATGGAGCCGGGTGTGTGATGGAGGGGTGTGTGTGATGGAGGGGGGTGTGTGATGGAGGGATGTGTGTGTTGGAGGGCGGTGTGTGTGATGGAGGGGTATGTGTGATGGAGTGGGTGTGTGTGATGGAGGCGTTGTGTGATGGAGGGGGGTGTGTGATGGAGGGGGGTGTGTGATGGAGGGGTATGTGTGATGGAGGGGGTTGTGATGCGGGGGGGCTGTGATGGAGGGGTATGTGTGATGGAGGGAGTTGTGTGATGGAGGGGCGGTGTGAATCGGGGGTGTGTGATGGAGGGGGGTGTGTGATGGAGGGGTATGTGAGATGGAGGGGTATGTGTGATGGAGGGGTGTTTGTGATGGAGGGCGGTGTGTGATGGAGGGGTATTTGTGATAGAGGGGGGCGTGTGCGATGGAGGGGGGGTGTGTAATGGAGGGGTATGTGTGATGGAGGGGGTTGTGATGGTGGGGTATGTGTGATGGAGGGCTGTGTGTGATCGAGGGGGGTGTGTGATGGAGGGGTATGTGTGATGGACGGGGTGTGTGTGATGGAGGGGTATGTGTGATGGAGGGGTGTGTGTGATGGAGGGGGTTGTGTGATGGAGGGGGGGTGTGTGTGATGGAGGGGTATGTGTGATCGAGGGGGGTGTGTGATGGAGGGGTATGTGTGATGGACGGGGTGTGTGTGATGGAGGGGTATGTGTGATGGACGGGTATGTGTAATGGAGGGGGTTGTGTGTTGGAAAGGTATGTGAGATGGAGGGGGTTGTGATGGAGGGGTATGTGTGATGGAGGGGGTGTGTGATGGAGGGGGGTGTGTGATGGAGGGGGGTGTGTGATGGAGGGGTGTGTGTGTGATGGAGGGGTATGTGTGATGGAGGGCTGTGTGTGATCGAGGGGGTTGTGTGATGGACGGGGTGTGTGTGATGGAGGGGTGTGTTTGTGATGGAGGGGTATGTGTGATGGAGGGGGTTGTGTGATGGAGGGGGGGTGTGTGTGATGGACGGGTATGTGTAATGGAGGAGGTTGTGTGATGGAGGGGTGTGTTTGTGATGGAGGGGTATGTGTGATGGAGGGGGGGTGTGTGATGGAGGGGGTTGTGTGATGGAAAGGTATGTGAGATGGAGGCAGTGTGTGAGATGGAGGGGGGTTGTGTGATGGAGGGGGGTTGTGTGATGGAGGGAGGTGTGTGATGGAGGGGGTGTGTGATGGAGGGGGGTTGTGATGGAGTGGGGGTGTGATGGAGGGGGTTGTGTGTAATGGAGGGGGTAGTGTGTGATGGAGGGGGTAGTGTGTGATGGAGGGGGTTGTGTGATGGAGGGGGTTATGTGATGGAGGGGGGGTGTGTGTGATGGAGGGGTATTTGTGACGGAGGGGGTTGTGTGATGGAGGGGGTTGTGTGATGGAGGGGGTATGTGTGATGGAGGAGGGGTGTGTGATGGAGGGCGGTGTGTGTGATGGAGGAGCTGTGTGTGATGGAGGGGTATGTGTGATGGAGGGGTATGTGTGATGGAGGGGGTTGTGATGCGGGGGGGCTGTTATGGAGGGGTATGTGTGATGGAGGGGGTGTGTGTGATGGAGGGGGTTGTCTGATGGAGGGGGGTGTGTGATGGAGAGGGTGTGTGATGGAGGGGTGTGTGTGTGATGGAGGGGTGTGTGTGGATGGAGGGGTGTGTGTGATGGAGAGGGTGTGTGATGGAGGGGGTTGTTTGATGGAGGGGGGTATGTGATGGTGGGGGGGGTGTGTGATGGAGGGGTATTTGTGACGGAGGGGTTTGTGTGATGGGGGTGTGTGATGGAGGGGTATGTGTGATGGAGGGGGCTGTGAGATGGAGGGGGTTGTGTGATGGAGGGGGTATGTGTGATGGAGGAGGGGTGTGTGATGGAGGGGGTGTGTGTGATGGAGGAGGTGTGTGTGATGGTGGGGTATGTGTGATGGAGGGGGTTGTGTGATGGAGGGGGTGTGTGATGGAGGGGTATGTGTGATGGAGGGGGTTGTGATGCGGGGGGGCTGTGATGGAGGGGTATGTGTGATGGAGGGGGTTGTCTGATGGAGGGGGGTGTGTGATGGAGGGGGGTGTGTGATGGAGAGGGTGTGTGATGGAGGGGTGTGTGTGATGGATGGGTGTGTGTGTGATGGAGGGGTGTGTGTGGATGGCGGGGTGTGTGTGATGGAGAGGGTGTGTGATGGAGGGGTGTGTGTGATGGAGGGGGGGTGTGATGGAGGGGTGTGTGTGATGGAGGGGGGTGTGTGATGGAGGGGTGTGTGTGTGATGGAGGGGTGTGTGTGATGGAGGGGTGTGTGTGATGGCGGTGTGTGATGGAGGGGTGTGTGTGATGAAGGGGGTGTGTGATGGAGGGCGGTTTGTGGTATGGGGGTGTGTGATGGAGGTGTGTGTGTGATGGATTGGTGTGTGTGATGGAGGGGGTATGTGATGGAGGAGGGTGTGATGGGGAAGTGTGTGTGATGGGGGAGTGTGTGTGACGGAGGGGGTGTGTGTGATGGGGGTGTGTGATGGAGGGGGTGTGTGATGGGGATGTGTGATGGTGGGGGTGTGTGTGTTGGGGATGTGTGTGTGATGGAGGGGTATGTGTGATGGAGGGGGTGTGTGTGATGGAGGGGGTGTGTGTGATGCAGGGGCATGTGTGATGGAGGGGGTTGTGTGATGGAGGGTGTGTGTGTGTGTGTGATGGAGGGGTATGTGTGATGGAGGGAGTTGTGTGTGATGGAGTGGGTGTGTGATGGAGGGGGTGTGTGATGGAGGGGGGTGTGTGTTGGTGGGGTATGTGTGATGGAGGGAGGGGTGTGTGATGGAGGGGGGTTGTGTGATGGAGGGGGGTTGTGTGATGGAGGGGGGTGTGTGATGGAGGGGGATGTGTGATGGAGGGGGTTGTGTGTGATGGAGGTGGGGTGTGATGGAGGGGGTTGTGTGATGGAGGGGGTTGTGTGTGATGGAGGGGGGTGTGATGGAGGGGTGTGTGTGATGGAGGGGGTTGTCTGTGATGGAGGGAGGTGTGTGTGATGGAGGGGGGTTGTGTGATGGAGGGGGGTGTGTGATGGAGGGGGATGTGTGATGGAGGGGTGTGTGTGATGGAGGGGGGTGTGTGATGGAGGGATGTGTGTGTTGGAGGGCGGTGTTTGTGATGGAGGGGTATGTGTGATGGAGTGGGTGTGTGTGATGGAGGCGTTGTGTGATGGAGGGGGGTGTGTGATGGAGGGGGGTGTGTGATGGAGGGGGGGTGTGTGATGGAGGGGGGGTGTGTGATGGAGGGGGGTGTGTGATGGAGGGGTGTGTGTGTGATGGAGGGGTGTGTGTGTGTGATGGAGGGGTGTGTGTGGATGGAGGGGTGTGTGTGATGGAGGGGTTGTGTGATGGAGAGGTGTGTGTGATGGAGGGGTGTGTGTGATGGAGAGGTGTGTGTGATGGAGGGGTGTGTGTGATGGAGGGGTATGTGTGATGGAGGGGGTTGTCTGATGGAGGGGGGTGTGTGATGGAGGTGTGTGTGGATGGAGGGGTGTGTGTGATGGAGGGGTTGTGTGATGGAGGGGTGTGTGTGATGGAGGGGTGTGTGTGATGGAGAGGTGTGTGTGATGGAGGGGTGTGTGTGATGGAGGGGTGTGTGTGTGATGGAGGGGGTATGTGTGATGGAGGGGGGTGTAATGGTGGGGGGTGTGATGAAGGGGGTGTGTGATGGTGGGCGGTGTGTGATGGAGGGCGGTTTGTGGTATGTGTGACGGAGGGGGTGTGTGTGATGGAGGCGGAGTGTGTGATGGAGGGGGGTGTGATGGGGTAGTGTGTGTGATCGAGGGGCTGTGTGTGATGGGGGTGTGTGATGGAGGGGGTGTGTGATGGTGGGGGTGTGTGTGATTGGGGTGTGTGTGTGAGATGGAGGGGTATGTGTGATGGAGGGTGTGTGTGTGAGATGGAAGGTGGTGTGTGTGATGGAGGAGGGGTGTGATGGAGGGTGGTGTGATGGACGGGGGGTGTGTGTGATGGAGGGGGGGGTGTGTGATGGAGGGGGGGTGTGTGATGGGGGATGTGTGTGATGGAGGGGTATGTGTGATGGAGGGGTGTGTGTGATGGAGGGGTTTGTGTGAGGGAGGGGATGTGTTTGATGGAGGGGGGTGTGTGTGATGGAGGGGTATGTGTGATGGAGGGGTGTGTGTGATGGAGGGGTTTGTGTGAGGGAGGGGATGTGTTTGATGGAAGGGTATGTTTGATTGAGGGTGTATGTGTGATGGAGGGGGGGTGTGATGGAGGGGGGTGTGTGATGGAGGGGTATGTGTGATGGAGGGGGTGTGTGTGATGGAGGGGGCTGTGTGTGATGGAGGGGGTGTGTGTGAGATGGAGGGGTATGTGTGATGGAGGGGGTGTGTGTGATGGAGGGGGTGTGTGTGATGGAGGGGGGGTGTGATGTAGTGGGGTGCGTGATGGAGCGGTATGTGTGATGGAGGGGTATGTGATGGAGGGGGGGTGTGTGATGGAGGCGTTGTGTGATGGAGGGGGGTATGTGATGGAGGGGGGTGTGTGATGGAGGGGTATGTGTGATGGAGCCGGGTGTGTGATGGAGGGGTGTGTGTGATGGAGGGGGGTGTGTGATGGAGGGATGTGTGTGTTGGAGGGCGGTGTGTGTGATGGAGGGGTATGTGTGATGGAGTGGGTGTGTGTGATGGAGGCGTTGTGTGATGGAGGGGGGGGGTGTGATGGAGGGGGGGGTGTGTGATGGAGGGGGGGTGTGTGATGGAGGGGGTTGTGTGATGGAGGGGGGTGTGTGATGGAGGGATGTGTGTGTGATGGAGGGGTGTGTGTGATGGAGGGGTATGTGTGATGGAGGGGGTTGTGATGCGGGGGGGCTGTTATGGAGGGGTATGTGTGATGGAGGGGGTGTGTGTGATGGAGGGGGTTGTCTGATGGAGGGGGGTGTGTGATGGAGAGGGTGTGTGATGGAGGGGTGTGTGTGTGATGGAGGGGTGTGTGTGGATGGAGGGGTGTGTGTGATGGAGAGGGTGTGTGATGGAGGGGGTTGTTTGATGGAGGGGGGTATGTGATGGTGGGGGGGGTGTGTGATGGAGGGGTATTTGTGACGGAGGGGTTTGTGTGATGGGGGTGTGTGATGGAGGGGTATGTGTGATGGAGGGGGCTGTGAGATGGAGGGGGTTGTGTGATGGAGGGGGTATGTGTGATGGAGGAGGGGTGTGTGATGGAGGGGGGTGTGTGTGATGGAGGAGGTGTGTGTGATGGTGGGGTATGTGTGATGGAGGGGGTTGTGTGATGGAGGGGGTGTGTGATGGAGGGGTATGTGTGATGGAGGGGGTTGTGATGCGGGGGGGCTGTGATGGAGGGGTATGTGTGATGGAGGGGGTTGTCTGATGGAGGGGGGTGTGTGATGGAGGGGGGTGTGTGATGGAGAGGGTGTGTGATGGAGGGGTGTGTGTGATGGATGGGTGTGTGTGTGATGGAGGGGTGTGTGTGGATGGCGGGGTGTGTGTGATGGAGAGGGTGTGTGATGGAGGGGTGTGTGTGATGGAGGGGGGGTGTGATGGAGGGGTGTGTGTGATGGAGGGGGGTGTGTGATGGAGGGGTGTGTGTGTGATGGAGGGGTGTGTGTGATGGAGGGGTGTGTGTGATGGCGGTGTGTGATGGAGGGGTGTGTGTGATGAAGGGGGTGTGTGATGGAGGGCGGTTTGTGGTATGGGGGTGTGTGATGGAGGTGTGTGTGTGATGGATTGGTGTGTGTGATGGAGGGGGTATGTGATGGAGGAGGGTGTGATGGGGAAGTGTGTGTGATGGGGGAGTGTGTGTGACGGAGGGGGTGTGTGTGATGGGGGTGTGTGATGGAGGGGGTGTGTGATGGGGATGTGTGATGGTGGGGGTGTGTGTGTTGGGGATGTGTGTGTGATGGAGGGGTATGTGTGATGGAGGGGGTGTGTGTGATGGAGGGGGTGTGTGTGATGCAGGGGCATGTGTGATGGAGGGGGTTGTGTGATGGAGGGTGTGTGTGTGTGTGTGATGGAGGGGTATGTGTGATGGAGGGAATTGTGTGATGGAGGGGGGTGTATGCTGGAGGGGTATGTGTGATGGAGGGGTGGTGTGTGATGGAGGGGGGTGTGTGTTGGTGGGGTATGTGTGATGGAGGGAGGGGTGTGTGATGGAGGGGGGTTGTGTGATGGAGGGGGGTTGTGTGATGGAGGGGGGTGTGTGATGGAGGGGGATGTGTGATGGAGGGGGTTGTGTGTGATGGAGGTGGGGTGTGATGGAGGGGGTTGTGTGATGGAGGGGGTTGTGTGTGATGGAGGGGGGTGTGATGGAGGGGTGTGTGTGATGGAGGGGGTTGTCTGTGATGGAGGGAGGTGTGTGTGATGGAGGGGGGTCTGTGATGGAGGGGGTTGTGTGTGATGGAGGTGGGGTATGATGGAGGGGTGTTTGTGATGGAGGGGTGTGTGTGTGATGGAGGGGTGTGTGTGTGTGATGGAGGGGTGTGTGTGGATGGAGGGGTGTGTGTGATGGAGGGGTTGTGTGATGGAGAGGTGTGTGTGATGGAGGGGTGTGTGTGATGGAGGGGTGTGTGTGATGGAGAGGTGTGTGTGATGGAGGGGTGTGTGTGATGGAGGGGTGTGTGTGTGATGGAGGGGGTATGTGTGATGGAGGGGGGTGTAATGGTGGGGGGTGTGATGAAGGGGGTGTGTGATGGTGGGCGGTGTGTGATGGAGGGCGGTTTGTGGTATGTGTGACGGAGGGGGTGTGTGTGATGGAGGCGGAGTGTGTGATGGAGGGGGGTGTGATGGGGTAGTGTGTGTGATGGAGGGGCTGTGTGTGATGGGGGTGTGTGATGGAGGGGGTGTGTGATGGTGGGGGTGTGTGTGATTGGGGTGTGTGTGTGAGATGGAGGGGTATGTGTGATGGAGGGTGTGTGTGTGAGATGGAAGGTGGTGTGTGTGATGGAGGAGGGGTGTGATGGAGGGTGGTGTGATGGACGGGGGGTGTGTGTGATGGAGGGGGGGGGTGTGTGATGGAGGGGGGGTGTGTGATGGGGGATGTGTGTGATGGAGGGGTGTGTGTGATGGAGGGGTTTGTGTGAGGGAGGGGATGTGTTTGATGGAGGGGGGTGTGTGTGATGGAGGGGTATGTGTGATGGAGGGGTGTGTGTGATGGAGGGGTTTGTGTGAGGGAGGGGATGTGTTTGATGGAAGGGTATGTTTGATTGAGGGTGTATGTGTGATGGAGGGGGGGTGTGATGGAGGGGGTAGTGTGATGGAGGGGTATGTGTGATGGAGGGGGTGTGTGTGATGGAGGGGGGTGTGTGTGATGGAGGGGGTGTGTGTGAGATGGAGGGGTATGTGTGATGGAGGGGGTGTGTGTGATGGAGGGGGTGTGTGTGATGGAGGGGGGGTGTGATGTAGTGGGGTGCGTGATGGAGCGGTATGTGTGATGGAGGGGTATGTGATGGAGGGGGGGTGTGTGATGGAGGCGTTGTGTGATGGAGGGGGGTATGTGATGGAGGGGGGTGTGTGATGGAGGGGTATGTGTGATGGAGCCGGGTGTGTGATGGAGGGGTGTGTGTGATGGAGGGGGGTGTGTGATGGAGGGATGTGTGTGTTGGAGGGCGGTGTGTGTGATGGAGGGGTATGTGTGATGGAGTGGGTGTGTGTGATGGAGGCGTTGTGTGATGGAGGGGGGGGGTGTGATGGAGGGGGGGGTGTGTGATGGAGGGGGGGTGTGTGATGGAGGGGGTTGTGTGATGGAGGGGGGTGTGTGATGGAGGGATGTGTGTGTGATGGAGGGGTGTGTGTGATGGAGGGGTTTGTGTGATGGAGGGGTGTGTGTGATGGAGGGGTATGTGTGATGGAGGGGGTGTGTGTGATGGAGGCGTTGTGTGATGGAGGGGTGTGTGTGATGGAGCGGGGTGTGTGATGGAGGGGTATGTGTGATGGAGGGGGGGTGTGTGATGGAGGGGGGTGTGTGATGGAGGGGGGGGTGATGGAGGGGGGAGTGTGACGGAGGGGGGTGTGTGTGATGGAGGGGTGTGTGACATGGAGGAGGGTGTGTGATGGAGGGGTGTGTGTGATGGAGGAGGGTGTGTGATGGAGGAGGGTGTGTGATGGAGGGGGGGGTGTGTGATGGAGGGGGGTGTGTGATGGAGGGGCGTGGGTGATGAAGGGGGTGCGTGATGTAGGGCGGGGTGTGTAATGGAGGGGTGTGTGTGATGCTGGGTGTGTGTGATGTTGGGGGGTGTGTGTGATGGAGGGGTATGTGTGATGAAGGGCTATGTGTGATGGAGGGGGTGTGTGTGATGGAGGGGTATGTGTGATGGAGGGGTGTGTGTGATGGAGGGGGGTGTGTGATGGAGGGGGGTTGTGTGATGGAGGGGGGTTTGTGTGATGGAGGGGGTGTGTGTGATGGAGGGGGGTGTGTGATGGAGGGCGGTGTGTGATGGTGGGGGTGTGTGTGATGGAGAGGGGTGTGTGATGGAGCTGGGTGTGATGATGGAGGGGGTGTGTGATGGAGGGGGGTGTGTGTGATGGAGGGGTATGTGTGATGGAGGGGGCTGTGTGATGGAGGGGTATGTGTGATGGAGGGGGTGTGTGTGATGGAGGGGGGTGTGTGATGGAGGTGGGTGTGTGTGATGGAGGGGTGTGTGTGATGGAGGAGGGTGTGTGATGGAGGGGGGGGGTGTGATGGAGGGTGGTGTTTGATGGAGGGGGTGTGTGATGGAGGGGGGGTGTGTGATGGAGGGGGGGGTGTGATGGAGGGTGGTGTGTGATGGAGGGGTATGTGTGATGGAGGGGTGTGTGTGATGGAGGGGTTGGTGTGAGGGAGGGGGTGTGTTTGATGGAGGGGTATGTTTGATTGAGGGTGTATGTGTGATGGAGGGGTGGTGTGATGGAGGGGGGTTTGTGATGGAGGGGTATGTGTGATGGAGGGGGTGTGTGTGATGGAGGGAGGTGTGTGTGATGGAGGGGGTGTGTGTGATGGAGGGGTATGTGTGATGGAGGGGGTGTGTGTGATGGAGGGGGTGTGTGTGATGGAGGGGGGGTGTGATGTAGTGGGGTGCGTGATGGAGGGGTATGTGTGATGGAGGGGGGTATGTGATGGAGGGGGGTGTGTGATGGAGGGATGTGTGTGTTGGAGGGCGGTGTTTGTGATGGAGGGGTATGTGTGATGGAGTGGGTGTGTGTGATGGAGGCGTTGTGTGATGGAGGGGGGTGTGTGATGGAGGGGGGTGTGTGATGGAGGGGGGGTGTGTGATGGAGGGGGGGTGTGTGATGGAGGGGGGTGTGTGATGGAGGGGGGTGTGTGATGGAGGGATGTGTGTGTGATAGAGGGGTGTGTGTGATGGAGGGGTTTGTGTGATGGAGGGGTCTGTGTGATGGAGGGGTATGTGTGATGGAGGGGGTGTGTGTGATGGAGGCGTTGTGTGATGGAGGGGTGTGTGTGATGGAGCGGGGTGTGTGATGGAGGGGTATGTGTGATGGACGGGGTGTGTGTTAAGGAGGGGTATGTGTGATGGAGGGGGGTGTGTGATGGAGGGGGGTGTGTGATGGAGGGGGGTGTGTGATGGAGGGGGGTGTGTGTGATGGAGGGGTGTGTGTGATGGAGGGGTTGTGTGTGATGGTGGGGTATGTGTGATGGACGGGGTGTGTGTGATGGAGGGGTACGTGTGATGGACGGGGTGTGTGTTAAGGAGGGGTATGTGTGATGGAGGGGGGTTTGTGTGATGGGTGTGTGTGATGGAAGGGGGTGTGTGATGGGGGAGTGTGTATGATGGAGGGAGTGTGTGATGGAGGTGGGGTGTGTGATGGGGGTGTGTGTGATGGAGGGGCGTGTGTGATGGAGGTGTGTGTGTGATGGAGGGGTATGTGTGATGGAGGCGTTGTGTGATGGAGGGGGGTATGTGATGGAGGGGGGTATGTGATGGAGGGGGTGTGTGATGGAGGGGGGTGTGTGATGGAGGAGGGGTGTGTGATGGAAGGGCGTGTGTGTGATGGAGGAGGTGTGTGTGATGGAGGGGAATGTGTGATGGAGGGGGTTGTGTGATGGAGGGGGTGTGTGATGGAGGGGTATGTGTGATGGAGGGGGTTGTGATGCGGGGGGGCTGTGATGGAGGGGTATGTGTGATGGAGGGGGTGTGTGTGATGGAGGGGGTGTATGTGATGGAGGGGTATGTGTGATGGAGGGGGTTGTCTGATGGAGGGGTTGTGTAATGGAGGGGTTGTGATGAAGGTGGGGTGTGATGGAGGGGTGGGTGTGATGGATGGAGGTGTGTGATATAGGGGGGTTAGTGTGATGGGTGTGTGTGATGGAGGGGGGTGTGTGATGGAGGGGGTGTGTGGATGGAGGGGTGTGTGTGATGGAGGGGTTGTGTAATGGAGGGGTTGTGATGAAGGTGGGGTGTGATGGAGGGGTGGGTGTGATGGATGGAGGTGTGTGATGGAGGGGGGTTTGTGTGATGGGTGTGTGTGATGGAGGGGGGTGTGTGATGGGGGAGTGTGTATGATGGAGGGAGTGTGTGATGGAGGTGGGGTGTGTGATGGGGGTGTGTGTGATGGAGGGGCGTGTGTGATGGAGGGGTGTGTGTGATGGAGGGGTATGTGTGATGGAGGTGTTGTGTGATGGAGGGGGGTATGTGATGGAGGGGGATATGTGATGGAGGGGGTGTGTGATGGAGGGGGGTGTGTGATGGAGGGGGGTGTGTGATGGAGGGGGGTGTGTGATGGCGGAGGGTGTGTGATGGAGGGGGGTGTGTGATGGAGGGGTATGTGTGATGGAGGGGGGTATGTGATGGAGGGGGTGTGTGATGGAGGGGTATGTGTGATGGAGGGGGGGTGTGTGATGGAGGGGGTGTGTGATGGAGGGGCGTGTGTGATTGAGGGGGGTGTGTGATGGAGGGGGGTGTGTGATGGAGGGGGGTGTGCGATGGTGGGGGTGTGTGTGATGGAGGGGGGTGTATGATGGAGGGGGGTGTGTGATGGAAGAGGGTGTGCGATGGTGGGGGTGTGTGTGATGGAGGGGGGTGTGTGATGGAGGGGGGTGTGTGATGGAGGGGGGTGTGTGATGGAGGGGGGTGTGTGTGATGGAGGGGTGTGTGTGATGGAGCGGGGTGTGTGATGGAGGTGTATGTGTGATGGAGGGGTTGTGTGTGATGGAGGGGTATGTGTGATGGACGGGGTGTGTGTGATGGAGGGGTATGTGTGATGGACGGGGTGTGTGTGATGGAGGGGTTTGTGTGATGGAGAGGGGTGTGTGATGGAAGGTGGTGTGTGATGGAGAGGGGTGTGTGATGCAGGGGGGTATGTGATGGAGAGGTATGTGTGATGGAGGGGGGTGTGTGATGGAAGGTGGTGTGTGATGGAGAGGGGTGTGTGATGCAGGGGGGTGTGTGATGGAGAGGTATGTGTACTGGAGGGGGGTGTGCGTGATGGAGGGGTATGTGTGATGGAGGGGTATGTGTGATGGAGGGGGGAGTGTGATGGTGGGGGTGTGTGTGATGGAGCGGGGTGTGTGATGGAGGGGGGTGTGTGATGGAGGGGGTGTGTGATGGAGGGGGGTGTGTGTGATCGAGGGGTGTGTGTGATGGAGGGGGGTGTGTGATGGAGGTGTATGTGTGATGGAGGGGGTGTGTGTGATGGAGGGGTATGTGTGATGGAGGGGTATGTGTGATGGAGGGGGGTGTGTGATGGAGGGGGGTGTGTGATGGAGGGGTATTTGTGATGGAGGGGGGCGTGTGTGATGGAGGGGGTGTGTGTGATGGAGGGGGGTGTGTGATGGAGGGGGGTGTGTGATGGAGGGGGGTGCGTGATGGAGGGGTATGTGTGATGGAGGGGGTGTGTGTGATGGAGGGGGGTGTGTGATGGAGGGGGGTGTGTGTGATGGAGGGGTGTGTGTGATGGAGGAGGGTGTGTGATGGAGGGGGGGGTGTGATGGAGGGTGGTGTTTGATGGAGGGGGTGTGTGATGGAGGGGGGGTGTGTGATGGAGGGGTATGTGTGATGGAGGGGTATGTGTGATGGGGGGGTGTGTGTGATGGAGGGGTATGTGTGATGGAGGGGTGTGTGTGATGGAGGGGTTTGTGTGAGGGAGGGGGTGTGTTTGATGGAGGGGTATGTTTGATTGAGGGTGTATGTGTGATGGAGGGGGGTGTGATGGAGGGGGGTGTGTGATGGAGGGGTATGTGTGATGGAGGGGGTGTGTGTGATGGAGGGAGGTGTGTGTGATGGAGGGGGTGTGTGTGATGGAGGGGTATGTGTGATTGAGGGGGTGTGTGTGATGGAGGGGGGTGTGTGATGGAGGGGTATGTGTGATGGAGGGGGTGTGTGTGATGGAGGGAGGTGTGTGTGATGGAGGGGTATGTGTGATGGAGGGGTATGTGATGGAGGGGGGGTGTGTGATGGAGGCGTTGTGTGATGGAGGGGGGTATGTGATGGAGGGCGGTGTGTGATGGAGGGGTATGTGTGATGGAGCCGGGTGTGTGATGGAGGGGTGTGTGTGATGGAGGGGGGTGTGTGATGGAGGGATGTGTGTGTTGGAGGGCGGTGTGTGTGATGGAGGGGTATGTGTGATGGAGTGGGTGTGTGTGATGGAGGCGTTGTGTGATGGAGGGGGGTGTGTGATGGAGGGGGGTGTGTGATGGAGGGGGGGTGTGTTATGGAGGGGGGGTGTGTGATGGAGAGGGGGTGTGTGATGGAGGGGGTTGTGTGATGGAGGGGGGTGTGTGATGGAGGGATGTGTGTGTGATGGAGGGGTGTGTGTGATGGAGGGGTTTGTGTGATGGAGGGGTGTGTGTGATGGAGGGGTATGTGTGATGGAGGGGGTGTGTGTGATGGAGGCGTTGTGTGATGGAGGGGTGTGTGTGATGGAGCGGGGTGTGTGATGGAGGGGTATGTGTGATGGACGGGGTGTGTGTTAAGGAGGGGTATGTGTGATGGAGGGGGGTGTGTGATGGAGGGGGGTGTGTGATGGAGGGGGGTGTGTGATGGAGGGGGGTGTGTGTGATGGAGGGGTGTGTGTGATGGAGGGGGGGTGTGTGATGGAGGTGTATGTGTGATGGAGGGGTTGTGTGTGATGGAGGGGTATGTGTGATGGACGGGGTGTGTGTGATGGAGGGGTATGTGTGATGGACGGGGTGTGTGTTAAGGAGGGGTATGTGTGATGGAGGGGGGTTTGTGTGATGGGTGTGTGTGATGGAAGGGGGTGTGTGATGGGGGAGTGTGTATGATGGAGGGAGTGTGTGATGGAGGTGGGGTGTGTGATGGGGGTGTGTGTGATGGAGGGGCGTGTGTGATGGAGGGGTGTGTGTGATGGAGGGGTATGTGTGATGGAGGCGTTGTGTGATGGAGGGGGGTATGTGATGGAGGGGGGTATGTGATGGAGGGGGTGTGTGATGGAGGGGGGTGTGTGATGGAGGAGGGGTGTGTGATGGAAGGGCGTGTGTGTGATGGAGGAGGTGTGTGTGATGGAGGGGAATGTGTGATGGAGGGGGTTGTGTGATGGAGGGGGTGTGTGATGGAGGGGTATGTGTGATGGAGGGGGTTGTGATGCGGGGGGGCTGTGATGGAGGGGTATGTGTGATGGAGGGGGTGTGTGTGATGGAGGGGGTGTATGTGATGGAGGGGTATGTGTGATGGAGGGGGTTGTCTGATGGAGGGGTTGTGTAATGGAGGGGTTGTGATGAAGGTGGGGTGTGATGGAGGGGTGGGTGTGATGGATGGAGGTGTGTGATGGAGGGGGGTTTGTGTGATGGGTGTGTGTGATAGAGGGGGGTGTGTGATGGAGGGGGTGTGTGGATGGAGGGGTGTGTGTGATGGAGGGGTTGTGTAATGGAGGGGTTGTGATGAAGGTGGGGTGTGATGGAGGGGTGGGTGTGATGGATGGAGGTGTGTGATGGAGGGGGGTTTGTGTGATGGCTGTGTGTGATGGAGGGGGGTGTGTGATGGGGGAGTATGTATGATGGAGGGAGTGTGTGATGGAGGTGGGGTGTGTGATGGGGGTGTGTGTGATGGAGGGGCGTGTGTGATGGAGGGGTGTGTGTGATGGAGGGGTATGTGTGATGGAGGTGTTGTGTGATGGAGGGGGGTATGTGATGGAGGGGGGTATGTGATGGAGGGGGTGTGTGATGGAGGGGGGTGTGTGATGGAGGGGGGTGTGTGATGGAGGGGGGTGTGTGATGGCGGAGGGTGTATGATGGAAGGGGGTGTGTGATGGAGGGGTATGTGTGATGGAGGGGGGTATGTGATGGAGGGGGTGTGTGATGGAGGGGTATGTGTGATGGAGGGGGGGTGTGTGATGGAGGGGTTGTGTGATGGAGGGGCGTGTGTGATTGAGGGGGGTGTGTGATGGAGGGGGGTGTGTGATGGAGGGGGGTGTGTGATGGTGGGGGTGTGTGTGATGGAGGGGGGTGTATGATGGAGGGGGGTGTGTGATGGAAGAGGGTGTGCGATGGTGGGGGTGTGTGTGATGGAGGGGGGTGTGTGATGGAGGGGGGTGTGTGATGGAGGGGCGTGTGTGATGGAGGGGGGTGTGTGTGATGGAGGGGTGTGTGTGATGGAGCGGGGTGTGTGATGGAGATGTATGTGTGATGGAGGGGTTGTGTGTGATGGAGGGGTATGTGTGATGGACGGGGTGTGTGTGATGGAGGGGTATGTGTGATGGACGGGGTGTGTGTGATGGAGGGGTTTGTGTGATGGAGAGGGGTGTGTGATGGAAGGTGGTGTGTGATGGAGAGGGGTGTGTGATGCAGGGGGGTGTGTGATGGAGAGGTATGTGTGATGGAGGGGGGTGTGTGATGCAGGGGGGTGTGTGATGGAGAGGTATGTGTACTGGAGGGGGGTGTGCGTGATGGAGGGGTATGTGTGATGGAGGGGTATGTGTGATGGAGGGGGGAGTGTGATGGTGGGGGTGTGTGTGATGGAGGGGGGTGTGTGATGGAGGGGGGTGTGTGATGGAGGGGGTGTGTTATGGAGGGGGGTGTGTGTGTGATCGAGGGGTGTGTGTGATGGAGGGGGGTGTGTGATGGAGGTGTATGTGTGATGGAGGGGGTGTGTGTGATGGAGGGGTATGTGTGATGGAGGGGTATGTGTGATGGAGGTGGGTGTGTGATGGAGGGGGGTGTGTGATGGAGGGGTATTTGTGATGGAGGGGGGCGTGTGTGATGGAAGGGGTGTGTGTGATGGAGGGGTTGTGTGATGGAGGGGGGTGTTTGATGGAGGCAGGTGTGTGATTGAGGGGGGCTGAGATGGAGGGGGGTGTGTGTGATGGAGGGGTGTGTGTGATGGAGGGGTGTGTGTGATGGAGGGGTATGTGTGATGGAGGGGGTGTGTGTGTTGGAGGGGGGTGTGTGATGGAGGGGGGTGTGTGATGGAGGGGGGTGCGTGATGGAGGGGTATGTGTGATGGAGGGGGTGTGTGTGATGGAGGGGGGGTGTGTGATGGAGGGGGGTGTGTGATGGAGGGGTGTGTGTGTGATGGAGGGGGGTGTGTGATGGAGGGGGGTGTGTGATGGAGGGGGGTGCGTGATGGAGGGGTATGTGTGATGGAGGGGGTGTGTGATGGAGGGGGGTGTGTGTGATGGAGGGGTGTGTGTGATGGAGCGGGGTGTGTGATGGAGGTGTATGTGTGATGGAGGGGGGTGTATGATGGAGGGGGGTGTGTGATGGAAGAGGGTGTGCGATGGTGGGGGTGTGTGTGATGGAGGGGGGTGTGTGATGGACGGGGGTGTGTGATGGAGGGGTATGTGTGATGGAGGGGGGTGTATGATGGAGGGGGGTGTGTGATGGAAGAGGGTGTGCGATGGTGGGGGTGTGTGTGATGGAGGGGTGTGTGTGATGGACGGGGGTGTGTGATGGAGGGGCGTGTGTGATGGAGGGGGGTGTGTGTGATGGAGGGGTGTGTGTGATGGAGCGGGGTGTGTGATGGAGGTGTATGTGTGATGGAGGGGTTGTGTGTGATGGAGGGGTATGTGTGATGGACGGGGTGTGTGTGATGGAGGGGTATGTGTGATGGACGGGGTGTGTGTGATGGAGGGGTTTGTGTGATGGAGAGGGGTGTGTGATGGAAGGTGGTGTGTGATGGAGAGGGGTGTGTGATGCAGGGGGGTGTGTGATGGAGAGGTATGTGTACTGGAGGGGGTGTGTGTGATGGAAGGTGGTGTGTGATGGAGAGGGGTGTGTGATGCAGGGGGGTGTGTGATGGAGAGGTATGTGTACTGGAGGGGGGTGTGCGTGATGGAGGGGTATGTGTGATGGAGGGGTATGTGTGATGGAGGGGGGAGTGTGATGGTGGGGGTGTGTGTGATGGAGGGGGGTGTGTGATGGAGGGGGGTGTGTGATGGAGGGGGTGTGTTATGGAGGGGGGTGTGTGTGATCGAGGGGTGTGTGTGATGGAGGGGGGTGTGTGATGGAGGTGTATGTGTGATGGAGGGGGTGTGTGTGATGGAGGGGTATGTGTGATGGAGGGGTATGTGTGATGGAGGTGGGTGTGTGATGGAGGGGGGTGTGTGATGGAGGGGTATTTGTGATGGAGGGGGGCGTGTGTGATGGAAGGGGTGTGTGTGATGGAGGGGTTGTGTGATGGAGGGGGGTGTTTGATGGAGGCAGGTGTGTGATGGAGGGAGGCTGAGATGGAGGGGGGTGTGTGTGATGGAGGGGGGTGTGTGATGGAGGGGGGTGTGTGATGGAGGGGGGGTGTGTGATGGAGGGGGGGTGTGTGATGGAGGGGGGTGTGTGATGGAGGGGGGTGTGTGATGGAGGGATGTGTGTGTGATGGAGGGGTGTGTGTGATGGAGGGGTTTGTGTGATGGAGGGGTGTGTGTGATGGAGGGGTATGTGTGATGGAGGGGGTGTGTGTGATGGAGGCGTTGTGTGATGGAGGGGTGTGTGTGATGGAGCGGGGTGTATGATGGAGGGGTATGTGTGATGGACGGGGTGTGTGTTAAGGAGGGGTATGTGTGATGGAGGGGGGTGTGTGATGGAGGGGGGTGTGTGATGGAGGGGGGTGTGTGATGGAGGGGGGTGTGTGTGATGGAGGGGTGTGTGTGATGGAGGGGGGTGTGTGATGGAGGTGTATGTGTGATGGAGGGGTTGTGTGTGATGGAGGGGTATGTGTGATGGACGGGGTGTGTGTGATGGAGGGGTATGTGTGATGGACGGGGTGTGTGTTAAGGAGGGGTATGTGTGATGGAGGGGGGTTTGTGTGATGGGTGTGTGTGATGGAAGGGGGTGTGTGATGGGGGAGTGTGTATGATGGAGGGAGTGTGTGATGGAGGTGGGGTGTGTGATGGGGGTGTGTGTGATGGAGGGGCGTGTGTGATGGAGGGGTGTGTGTGATGGAGGGGTATGTGTGATGGAGGCGTTGTGTGATGGAGGGGGGTATGTGATGGAGGGGGGTATGTGATGGAGGGGGTGTGTGATGGAGGGGGGTGTGTGATGGAGGAGGGGTGTGTGATGGAAGGGCGTGTGTGTGATGGAGGAGGTGTGTGTGATGGAGGGGAATGTGTGATGGAGGGGGTTGTGTGATGGAGGGGGTGTGTGATGGAGGGGTATGTGTGATGGAGGGGGTTGTGATGCGGGGGGGCTGTGATGGAGGGGTATGTGTGATGGAGGGGGTGTGTGTGATGGAGGGGGTGTATGTGATGGAGGGGTATGTGTGATGGAGGGGGTTGTCTGATGGAGGGGTTGTGTAATGGAGGGGTTGTGATGAAGGTGGGGTGTGATGGAGGGGTGGGTGTGATGGATGGAGGTGTGTGATGGAGGGGGGTTTGTGTGATGGGTGTGTGTGATGGAGGGGGGTGTGTGATGGAGGGGGTGTGTGGATGGAGGGGTGTGTGTGATGGAGGGGTTGTGTAATGGAGGGGTTGTGATGAAGGTGGGGTGTGATGGAGGGGTGGGTGTGATGGATGGAGGTGTGTGATGGAGGGGGGTTTGTGTGATGGGTGTGTGTGATGGAGGGGGGTGTGTGATGGGGGAGTATGTATGATGGAGGGAGTGTGTGATGGAGGTGGGGTGTGTGATGGGGGTGTGTGTGATGGAGGGGCGTGTGTGATGGAGGGGTGTGTGTGATGGAGGGGTATGTGTGATGGAGGTGTTGTGTGATGGAGGGGGGTATGTGATGGAGGGGGGTATGTGATGGAGGGGGTGTGTGATGGAGGGGGGTGTGTGATGGAGGGGGGTGTGTGATGGAGGGGGGTGTGTGATGGCGGAGGGTGTGTGATGGAAGGGGGTGTGTGATGGAGGGGTATGTGTGATGGAGGGGGGTATGTGATGGAGGGGGTGTGTGATGGAGGGGTATGTGTGATGGAGGGGGGGTGTGTGATGGAGGGGGTGTGTGATGGAGGGGCGTGTGTGATTGAGGGGGGTGTGTGATGGAGGGGGGTGTGTGATGGAGGGGGGTGTGTGATGGTGGGGGTGTGTGTGATGGAGGGGGGTGTATGATGGAGGGGGGTGTGTGATGGAAGAGGGTGTGCGATGGTGGGGGTGTGTGTGATGGAGGGGGGTGTGTGATGGAGGGGGGTTTGTGATGGAGGGGCGTGTGTGATGGAGGGGGGTGTGTGTGATGGAGGGGTGTGTGTGATGGAGCGGGGTGTGTGATGGAGGTGTATGTGTGATGGAGGGGTTGTGTGTGATGGAGGGGTATGTGTGATGGACGGGGTGTGTGTGATGGAGGGGTATGTGTGATGGACGGGGTGTGTGTGATGGAGGGGTTTGTGTGATGGAGAGGGGTGTGTGATGGAAGGTGGTGTGTGATGGAGAGGGGTGTGTGATGCAGGGGGGTGTGTGATGGAGAGGTATGTGTGATGGAGGGGGGTGTGTGATGGAAGGTGGTGTGTGATGGAGAGGGGTTTGTGATGCAGGGGTGTGTGTGATGGAGAGGTATGTGTACTGGAGGGGGGTGTGCGTGATGGAGGGGTATGTGTGATGGAGGGGTATGTGTGATGGAGGGGGGAGTGTGATGGTGGGGGTGTGTGTGATGGAGGGGGGTGTGTGATGGAGGGGGGTGTGTGATGGAGGGGGTGTGTTATGGAGGGGGGTGTGTGTGATCGAGGGGTGTGTGTGATGGAGGGGGGTGTGTGATGGAGGTGTATGTGTGATGGAGGGGGTGTGTGTGATGGAGGGGTATGTGTGATGGAGGGGTATGTGTGATGGAGGTGGGTGTGTGATGGAGGGGGGTGTGTGATGGAGGGGTATTTGTGATGGAGGGAGGCGTGTGTGATGGAAGGGGTGTGTGTGATGGAGGGGTTGTGTGATGGAGGGGGGTGTTTGATGGAGGCAGGTGTGTGATGGAGGGGGGCTGAGATGGAGGGGGGTGTGTGTGATGGAGGGGTGTGTGTGATGGAGGGGTGTGTGTGATGGAGGGGTATGTGTGATGGAGGGGGTGTGTGTGATGGAGGGGGGTGTGTGATGGAGGGGGGTGTGTGATGGAGGGGGGTGCGTGATGGAGGGGTATGTGTGATGGAGGGGGTGTGTGTGATGGAGGGGGGGTGTGTGATGGAGGGGGGTGTGTGATGGAGGGGTGTGTGTGTGATGGAGGGGTATGTGTGATGGAGGGCTGTGTGTGATTGAGGGGGTTGTGTGATGGAGGGGTATGTGTGATGGACGGGGTGTGTGTGATGGAGGGGTATGTGTGATGGAGGGGTGTGTGTGATGGAGGGCGTTGCGTGATGGAGGGTGTGTGTGTGTGATGGACGGGTATGTGTAATGGAGGAGGTTGTGTGATGGAGGGGTGTGTTTGTGTTGGAGGGGTATGTGTGATAAAGGGGGAGTGTGTGATGGAGGGGGTTGTGTGATGTAAAGGTATGTGAGATGGAGGGGGTGTGTGATCGAGGGGGATTGTGTGATGGAGGGGGGTTGTGTGTTGGAGGGGGTGTGTGATGGAGGGGGGTGTGATGGAGGGGGTTGTGTGTGATGGAGGGGGTAGTGTATGATGGAGGGCGTAGTGTGTGATGGAGGGGAGTGTGTCTTATGGAGGGGGGTGTGTGATGGAGGGGGTTGTGTGATGGAGGGGGTTATGTGATGGAGGGGGGTGTGTGTGATGGAGGGGTATTTGTGACGGAGGGGGTTGTGTGATGGAGGGGCATGTGTGATGGAGGGGGCTGTGTAATGGAGGGGGTTGTGTGATGGAGGGGGTATGTGTGATGGAGGAGGGGTGTGTGATGGAAGGGCGTGTGTGTGATGGAGGAGGTGTGTGTGATGGAGGGGAATGTGTGATGGAGGGGGTTGTGTGATGGAGGGGGTGTGTGATGGAGGGGTATGTGTGATGGAGGGGGTTGTGATGCGGGGGGGCTGTGATGGAGGGGTATGTGTGATGGAGGGGGTGTGTGTGATGGAGGGGGTGTATGTGATGGAGGGGTATGTGTGATGGAGGGGGTTGTCTGATGGAGGGGTTGTGTAATGGAGGGGTTGTGATGAAGGTGGGGTGTGATGGAGGGGTGGGTGTGATGGATGGAGGTGTGTGATGGAGGGGGGTTTGTGTGATGGGTGTGTGTGATAGAGGGGGGTGTGTGATGGAGGGGGTGTGTGGATGGAGGGGTGTGTGTGATGGAGGGGTTGTGTAATGGAGGGGTTGTGATGAAGGTGGGGTGTGATGGAGGGGTGGGTGTGATGGATGGAGGTGTGTGATGGAGGGGGGTTTGTGTGATGGGTGTGTGTGATGGAGGGGGGTGTGTGATGGGGGAGTGTGTATGATGGAGGGAGTGTGTGATGGAGGTGGGGTGTGTGATGGGGGTGTGTGTGATGGAGGGGCGTGTGTGATGGAGGGGTGTGTGTGATGGAGGGGTATGTGTGATGGAGGCGTTGTGTGATGGAGGTGGGTATGTGATGGAGGGGGGTATGTGATGGAGGGGGTTTGTGATGGAGGGGGGTGTGTGATGGAGGGGGGTGTGTGATGGAGGGGGGTGTGTGATGGCGGAGGGTGTGTGATGGAGGGGGGTGTGTGATGGAGGGGTATGTGTGATGGAGGGGGTGTGTGATGGAGGGGTATGTGTGATGGAGGGGGGGTGTGTGATGGAGGGGGTGTGTGATGGAGGGGGGTGTGTGATTGAGGGGGGTGTGTGATGGTGGGGGGTGTGTGATGGAGGGGGGTGTGTGATGGTGGGGGTGTGTGTGATGGAGGGGGGTGTGCGATGGTGGGGGTGTGTGTGATGGAGGGGGGTGTATGATGGAGGGGGGTGTGTGATGGAAGAGGGTGTGCGATGGTGGGTGTGTGTGTGATGGAGGGGGGTGTGTGATGGAGGGGGGTGTGTGATGGAGGGGGGTGTGTGATGGAGGGGGGTGTGTGTGATGGAGGGGTGTGTGTGATGGAGGGGGGTGTGTGATGGAGGTGTATGTGTGATGGAGGGGTTGTGTGTGATGGAGGGGTATGTGTGATGGACGGGGTGTGTGTGATGGAGGGGTATGTGTGATGGACGGGGTGTGTGTTAAGGAGGGGTATGTGTGATGGAGAGGGGTGTGTGATGGAAGGTGGTGTTTGATGGAGAGGGGTGTGTGATGCAGGGGGGTGTGTGATGGAGGGGTATGTGTGATGGAGGGGGGTGTGTGATGGAAGGTGGTGTGTGATGGAGGGGGTGTGTGATGCAGGGGGGTGTGTGATGGAGAGGTATGTGTACTGGAGCGGGTTGTGCGTGATGGAGGGGTATGTGTGATGGAGGGGGGTGTGTGATGGAAGGTGGTGTGTGATGGAGAGGGGTGTGTGATGCAGGGGTGTGTGTGATGGAGGGGTATGTGTGATGGAGGGGGGTGTGTGATGCAGGGGGGTGTGTGATGGATAGGTATGTGTACTGGAGGGGGGTGTGCGTGATGGAGGGGTATGTGTGATGGAGGGGTATGTGTGATGGAGGGGGGAGTGTGATGGTGGGGGTGTGTGTGATGGAGGGGGGTGTGTGATGGAGGGGGGTGTGTGATGGAGGGGGTGTGTGATGGAGGGGGGTGTGTGTGATGGAGGGGTGTGTGTGATGGAGGGGGGTGTGTGATGGAGGTGTATGTGTGATGGAGGGGGTGTGTGTGATGGAGGGGTATGTGTGATGGAGGGGTATGTGTGATGGAGGGGGGTGTGTGATGGAGGGGGGTGTGTGATGGAGGCGTATTTGTGATGGGGGGGGCGTGTGTGATGGAGGGGGTGTGTGTGATGGAGGGGTTGTGTGATGGAGGGGGGTGTTTGATGGAGGCAGGTGTGTGATGGAGGGGGTGTGAGATGGAGGGGGGTGTGTGTGATGGAGGGGTGTGTGTGATGGAGGGGTGTGTGTGATGGAGGGGTATGTGTGATGGAGGGGGTGTGTGTGATGGAGGGGGGTGTGTGATGGAGGGGGGTGTGTGATGGAGGGGGGTGCGTGATGGAGGGGTATGTGTGATGGAGGGGTATGTGTGATGGAGGGGGTGTGTGTGATGGAGGGGGGGTGTGTGATGGAAGGGGGTGTGTGATGGAGGGGTGTGTGTGTGATGGAGGGGTGTGTGTGTGATGGAGGGGTATGTGTGATGGAGGGCTGTGTGTGATTGAGGGGGTTGTGTGATGGAGGGGTATGTGTGATGGACGGGGTGTGTGTGATGGACGGGTATGTGTGATGGAGGGGTGTGTGTGATGGAGGGGGTTGCGTGATGGAGGGTGTGTGTGTGTGATGGACGGGTATGTGTAATGGAGGAGGTTGTGTGATGGAGGGGTGTGTTTGTGTTGGAGGGGTATGTGTGATAGAGGAGGGGTGTGTGATGGAGGGGGTTGTGTGATGGAAAGGTATGTGAGATGGAGGGGGGGTGTGTGATGGAGGGGGTGTGTGATGGAGGGGGATTGTGTGATGGAGGGGGGGTGTGTGTTGGAGGGGGTGTGTGATGGAGGGGGGTTGTAATGGAGGGGGGTGTGATGGAGGGGGTTGTGTGTGATGGAGGGGGCAGTGTATGATGGAGGGGGTAGTGTGTGATGGAGAGGAGTGTGTCTGATGGAGGGGGGTGTGTGATGGAGGGGGTTGTGTGATGGAGGGGGTTATGTGATGGAGGGGGGGGGTGTGTGTGATGGAGGGGTATTTGTGACGGAGGGGGTTGTGTGATGGGGGTGTGTGATGGAGGGGTATGTGTGATGGAGGGGGCTGTGTAATGGAGGGGGTTGTGTGATGAAGGGCTATGTGTGATGGAGGAGGGGTGTGTGATGGAAGGGCGTGTGTGTGATGGAGGAGGTGTGTGTGATGGAGGGGAATGTGTGATGGAGGGGGTTGTGTGATGGAGGGGGTGTGTGATGGAGGGGTATGTGTGATGGAGGGGGTTGTGATGCGGGGGGGCTGTGATGGAGGGGTATGTGTGATGGAGGGGGTGTGTGTGATGGAGGGGGTGTATGTGATGGAGGGGTATGTGTGATGGAGGTGGTTGTCTGATGGAGGCGATGTGTGTGTGTGTGATGGAGGGGTATGTGTGATGGAGGGAGTTGTCTGATGGAGGGGGTGTGATGGAGGGGTATGTGTGATGGAGGGGTGGTGTGTGATGGAGGGGGTGTGTGATGGAGGGGAGTGTGTGATGGAGGGGGATGTGTGATGGAGGGGTATGTGTGATGGAGGTGGGGGTATGATGGAGGGGTTTGTGTGTGATGGAGGGGTGTGTGTGATGGAGGGGGTGTGTAATGGAGGGGGGGGTGTGATGGAGGGGGGTGTGTGATGGAGGGGGGTGTGTGATGGAGGGGGTTGTGTGTAATGGAGGGGTGCGTGATGGAGGGGGGTGTGTGATGGAGGGGGGTGTGTGCTCGAGGGGGTTGTGTGTGATGGAGGGGGGTGTGTGATGGAGGGGGGTGTGTGATGGAGGGGGGTGTGTGATCGAGGGGGTTGTGTGTGATGGAGGGGTTGTGTGGGATGGAGGGGGTGTGTAATGGAGGGGTGTGTGTGATGGAGGGGGTGTGTGTGATGGAGGGGGTTGTGTGTGATGGAGGGAGGTGTGTGTGATGGAGGGGGGTGTGTGATGGCGGGGGGTGTGTGATGGAGGGGTGTGTGTGATGGAGGGGTGTGTGTGTGTGATGGAGGGGTGTGTGTGTGATGGAGGGGTGTGCGTGAATGGGGGGGTGTGTGTGATGGAGGGGTTGGCTGATGGAGGGGTGTGTGTGATGGAGGGGGGGTGTGTGATGGAGGAGGTGTGTGTGATGGAGGGGAATGTGTGATGGAGGGGGTTGTGTGATGGAGGGGGTGTGTGATGGAGGGGTATGTGTGATGGAGGGTGTTGTGATGCGGGGGGGCTGTGATGGAGGGGTATGTGTGATGGAGGGGGTGTGTGTGATGGAGGGGGTGTATGTGATGGAGGGTTATGTGTGATGGAGGGGGTTGTCTGATGGAGGGGGTGTGTGTGTGTGATGGAGGTGTATGTGTGATGGAGGGGGTGTGTGTGATGGAGGGGTATGTGTGATGGAGGGGTATGTGTGATGGAGGGGGATGTGTGATGGAGGGGTGTGTGTGATGGAGGGGTATTTGTGATGGAGGGGGGCGTGTGTGATGGAGGGGGTGTGTGTGATGGAGGGTTTGTGTGATGGAGGGGGGTGTTTGATGGAGGCAGGTGTGTGATGGAGGGGGGGTGAGATGGAGGGGGGTGTGTGTGATGGAGGTGTGTGTGTGATGGAGGGGTGTGTGTGATCGAGGGGGGTGTGTGTGATGGCGGGGTGTGTGTGATGGAGGGGGGTGTGTGTGATGGAGGGGTGTGTCTGATTGAGGGATGTGTGTGATGAAGGGGTGTGTATGATGGAGGGGTGTGTGTGATGGAGGGGGTGTGTGTGAGATGGAGGGGGGTGTAATGGAGTGGGGTGTGATGAAGGGGGTGTGTGATGGAGGGCGGTTTGTGGGATGGGAGTGTGTGACGGAGGGGGTGTGTGTGATGGGGGTGTGTGATGGAGGGGTACGTGTGAGATGGAAGGTGGTATGTGTGATGGAGTAGGGGTGTGATGGAGGGTGGTGTGAAGGAGGGGGGTGTGTGATGGATGGGGTGTGTGTGATGGAGGGGGGGCGTGTGATGGAGGGAGGTGTGTGTGATGTAGGGGTATGTGTGAAGGAGGGGACGTGTGTGATGGAGTGGGGTGTGTGATGGAGGGGTATGTATGATGGAGGGGGGTGTGTGTGATGGAGGGGGGGTGTGATGGGGGTGTGTGATGGTGGAGGTGTGTGTGATGGGGGTGTGTGTGTGATGGAAGGTGGTGTGTGTGATGGAGTGGGGTGTGATGGAGGGGTATCTGTGATGGAGGGGGTGTGTGTGATGGAGGGGTGTGTGTGTGATGGAGGGGGGGTTGTGTGATGGAGGGGTATGTGTGATGGAAGGGGTGTGTGTAATGGAGGGGGGTATGATGGAGGGGGTGTGTGTGATGGTGGCGGGGTGTGATGGAGGCGGGTGTAATGGAGGGGTTGTGATGAAGGTGGGGTGTGATGAAAGGGTGGGTATGATGGAGGGAGGTGTGTGATGGAGGGAGGTTTGTGTGATGGGTGTGTGTGATGGAGGGGTGTGTGATGGTGGAGGTGTGTGTGATGGGGGTGTGTGTGTGATGGAGGGGTATGTGTGAGATGGGAGGTGGTATGTGTGATGGAGGAGGGGTGTGATGGAGGGTGGTGTGATGGAGGGGGTGATGTGTGATGGAGGGGGGGTGTGTGATGGAGGGGGGTGTGTGATGGAGGGGTGTGTGTGTGATGGAGGGGTATGTGTGATGGAGGGCTGTGTGTGATTGAGGGGGTTGTGTGATGGAGGGGTATGTGTGATGGACGGGGTGTGTGTGATGGACGGGTATGTGTGATGGAGGGGTGTGTGTGATGGAGGGGGTTGCGTGATGGAGGGTGTGTGTGTGTGATGGACGGGTATGTGTAATGGAGGAGGTTGTGTGATGGAGGGGTGTGTTTGTGTTGGAGGGGTATGTGTGATAGGGGGGGGTGTGTGATGGAGGGGGTTGTGTGATGGAAAGGTATGTGAGATGGAGGGGGTGTGTGTGATGGAGGGGGTGTGTGATGGAGGGGGATTGTGTGATGGAGGGGGGGTGTGTGATGGAGGGGGTGTGTGATGGAGGGGGGTTGTGATGGAGGGGGGGTGTGATGGAGGGGGTTGTGTGTGTTGGAGGGGGTGGTGTGTGATGGAGGGGGTAGTGTGTGATGGAGGGGAGTGTGTCTGATGGAGGGGGATGTGTGATGGAGGGGGTTGTGAGATGGAGGGGGTTATGTGATGGAGGGGGGTGTGTGTGATGGAGGGGTATTTGTGACGGAGGGGGTTGTGTGATGGGGGTGTGTGATGGAGGGGTATGTGTGATGGAGGGGGCTGTGTAATGGAGGGGGTTGTGTGATGGAGGGGGTATGTGTGATGGAGGAGGGGTGTGTGATGGAAGGGCGTGTGTGTGATGGAGGAGGTGTGTGTGATGGAGGGGAATGTGTGATGGAGGGGGTTGTGTGATGGAGGGGGTGTGTGTTGGAGGGGTATGTGTGATGGAGGGGGTTGTGATGCGGGGGGTCTGTGATGGAGGGGTATGTGTGATGGAGGGGGTGTGTGTGATGGAGGGGGTGTATGTGATGGAGGGGTATGTGTGATGGAGGGGGTTGTCTGATGGAGGGGGTGTGTGTGTGTGATGGAGGGGTATGTGTGATGGAGGGAGTTGTGTGATGGAGGGGGGTGTGATGGAGGGGTATGTGTGATGGAGGGGTGGTGTGTGATGGAGGGGGTGTGTGATGGAGGGGAGTGTGTGATGGAGGGGTGTGTGTGATGGAGGGGTATGTGTGATGGAGGGGGGGGTGTGATGGAGGGGTTTGTGTGTGATGGAGGGGTGTGTGTGATGGAGGGGGTGTGTAATGGAGGGGGGGTGTGATGGAGGGGGCTGTGTGATGGAGGGGGGTGTGTGATCGAGGGGGTTGTGTGTGATGGAGGGGTGCGTGATGGAGGGGGGTGTGTGATGGAGGGGGGTGTGTGATCGAGGGGGTTGTGTGTGATGGAGGGGGGTGTGTGATGGAGGGGGGTGTGTGATGGAGGGGGGTGTGTGATCGAGGGGGTTGTGTGTGATGGAGGGGTTGTGTGTGATGGAGGGGGTGTGTAATGGAGGGGTGTGTGTGATGGAGGGGGTGTGTGTGTGATGGAGGGGGTTGTGTGTGATGGAGGGAGGTGTGTGTGATGGAGGGGGGTGTGTGATGGCGGGGGGTGTGTGATGGAGGGGTGTGTGTGATGGAGGGGTGTGTGTGTGTGTGATGGAGGGGTGTGTGTGTGATGGAGGGGTGTGCGTGAATGGGGGTGTGTGTGTGATGGAGGGGTTGGCTGATGGAGGGGTGTGTGTGATGGAGGGGGGGTGTGATGGAGGGGGGTGTGTGTGATGGAGGGGTGTGTGTGATGGAGGGGGGTGTGTGTGATGGAGGGGTGTGTGTGATTGAGGGGTGTGTGTGATGGAGGGGTGTGTATGATGGAGGGGTGTGTGTGATGGGGGTGTGTGTGTGTGATGGAGGGGGTGTGTGTAAGATGGAGGGGGGTGTAATGGAGTGGGGTGTGATGAAGGGGGTGTGTGATGGAGGGCGTTTTGTGGGATGGGAGTGTGTGACGGAGGGGGTGTGTGTGATGGGGGTGTGTGATGGAGGGGTATGTGTGAGATGGAAGGTGGTATGTGTGATGGAGTAGGGGTGTGATGGAGGGTGGTGTGAAGGAGGGGTGTGTGTGATGGATGGGGTGTGTGTGATGGAGGGGGGCGTGTGATGGAGGGAGGTGTGTGTGATGTAGGGGTATGTGTGATGGAGGGGGCGTGTGTGATGGAGTGGGGTGTGTGATGGAGGGGTATGTATGATGGAGGGGTGTGTGTGTGATGGAGGGGGGGTGTGATGGGGGTGTGTGATGGTGGGGGTGTGTGTGATGGGGGTGTGTGTGTGATGGAAGGTGGTGTGTGTGATGGAGTGGGGTGTGATGGAGGGGTATCTGTGATGGAGGGGGTGTGTGTGATGGAGGGGGGTGTGTGTGATGGAGGGGTATGTGTGATGGAAGGGGTGTGTGTGATGGAGGGGTGTGTGTGTGATGGAGGGGGGGTTGTGTGATGGAGGGGTATGTGTGATGGAAGGGGTGTGTGTAATGGAGGGGGGTATGATGGAGGGGGTGTGTGTGATGAGAGGATGTGTGTGGTGGAGGGGGAGTGTGTGATGGTGGCGGGGTGTGATGGAGGCGGGTGTAATGGAGGGGTTGTGATGAAGGTGGGGTGTGATGGAGGGGTGGGTGTGATGGATGGAGGTGTGTGTCCCTTTTTAAGGAAGTATCACGGCGGGCCCTGTATCGACTGCTGCTGCACACCGTCCACCCCCTTTCCCTCATCCACCGCCCAGACACGCCTTGGTGTGCCCATTTGCCACCGTGCGGTGGGGATCCCCAGTGGACGGCTCTCCAAGCGGGTGTCCTCGCCCTTTCTCTCAGGGATCTGGGGTGGAGGGTGCTGCATGTAGCAGTCCACTGCAACCATAGATTGCGGTGGTTCACGGACTCCCAGCCCAAAGGCTTGTTCTGTGGTGCTGTGGAGTCCATGGACCATGTGTATATTGGGTGTGGGGATTTGTACTCCCTTTTTGATTTTCTTAAAAACCTTCTTCTCTGTTTCTGGTTGCACTTCAGTCCCACCCACCTGATCTTTGGGCATCCTGTGCGGAGAGGGGAGGCCAGGTCAGAGGACCTCCTCATGGGTCTGCTCCTGGAGGGGGTTGTTAGGGCCGACTGCCTGCCCCTCTTCCGTGGTTATGTTAGAGCCCGGGTGTCTCTGGAGAAGGAGCACACGGTGTCCACCAACACCCTTGAGCTGTTCAGGGAGTGGAGTGTATTATTTCTCCCTCCAACTCTATTTTGATTTAATCCCTGCCCTCCCCTTCACTGTTTGATCATGCAGCATTGCCTTTTGATATGAAGTCACTGCTTGTCACTGGCCACTCGGGTGTTTCCTTTCTTCCTGGTGGTGGAAATTGAATAAAGATTTGTACACCTTGTGTCTTTCACTGTGTCTCACACCTGCACACACACAACATGGGTGCTGGGGAAAAGGGGGCAGGAAAAAGACTCATAGGGCCATAGTCATAGGAGATTCTGTTCTCAGGGGAGTGGATATTGGTTCTGTGACCGAAAATGAGTCTCCCAGATGGTATGTTGCCTTCCAGGTGCTCGGGTAGGGGATGTCACCGATTGGCTGCAGAGCATTCTGAAAGAAGAGGGTGAACAGCCAGTTGTCTTGGTGCATGTAGGCACCAACGATACAAGTAAAAAATGAGATGAGGTCCTGAAAGCAGAATTCAGGGAGCTAGGAGAGAAGTTAAAGAGGAGGACCTCAAAGGTGGTGATCTCAGGATTGCTACCAGTGCCATGTGCTAGCCAGGGTAGAAATGAAAGAATAGGCAGAATGTACATGTGGTTTGAGAGATGTTGTGGGAGGGAGGGGTTCAGATTTGTGGGACTAGTTCTAGGGAAGGTGGGACTATTACAAATTGATGGTCTACACCTGAACCAGATTGGAACTAAGGTCGTTGGGGGAGTTTTTGCTACTGTTGGGGAGGGTTTAAACTAATGTGGCAGGGGGCAGGGAACCAGAAGAGAAGACTAGTAGACTGTGAGGTGGAAACTAGGGACCGTAGGGATCATGAAGTTAGCATTACCAAGGGGAAGGGTAGGCAGAGAGCAGATGAACAAAAAGGAACTAGTGGTCTGAAGTGCATATACTTTAATGCAGGGAGTATAGTGGGTAAAGCAGACAAACTTAGGGCTTGGAAGTATGACGTTATTGCAATCACAGAGATTTGGTTGAAGGAAGGGCATGACTGGCAACGAAATGTTCCAGGATACAGATGCTTTAGATGGGACAGGGAGGGAAGTAAAAGGGGATAAGGAGTTGCATTAGTGGTCAGGGATGATATTACAGCTGTGCTAAAGGAGGACACTATGGAGGGCTTGAGCAGTGAGGCATCATGGGTTGAGCTGAGAAACAAGAAGGGTGCAGTTACATTGTTGGGGCTGTATTACAGGCCTCCCAACAGTGAGCGTGAGGTAGAAGAACAAATAGGTAAACAGATTATGGAAAGATGTAGAGACAACAGGGTAGTGGTGATGGGAGATTTTAATTTTCCCAACATTGACTGGGATACACTTAGTGTCAGAAGTCTGGATGGGGCAGAATTTGTAAGGAGCATCCAGGAAAGTTTTCTAGAGCAGTATGTAAACAGCCCGACAAGGGAAGAGGCCATATTGCACCTGGTGTTGGGGAAAGAGCCAGGCCAGGTGGTAGATGTTGCAGTGGGGGATTTCTTTGGGAATAGGGACCACAATTTTGTAAGTTTTAGAATACTCGTAGACAAAGATCAGCCTGGTCTTAAGGGAAAAGTACTAAACTGGGCCAAAGCCAATTATATTGAAATTCGGCAGGAGCTGGGAAATGTGAATTGGGGACAGCTATTTGAAGGGAAGTCCACATTTGATATGTGGGGGGGGCGGGGGGGGCTTTCATAGCTAGATTGAAGATAGTGCAGGATAGGCATGTCCCTTTGAAAACAAGGGATAGGAAAGGCAAGATTCCTGAACCATGGATGACAGGAGAAATTGTGCGACTAGCCAAGAGGAAAAGGGAAGCATACATAAGGTCCAGGCGGCTAAGAAGAGAATGGGCCCTGGAGGAATATCGGGAGAGTAGGACCAATCTTAAATGAGGAATCCAGGGGGCTAAAGGGGGCATGAAGTAACTTCAGCGAGCAGAATTAAGGAGAATCCCAAGGCCTTTTATTCATATATAAGAAGCAAGAGAGTAAATAGAGAAAAGTTTGGTCCAATAAAGGATAAGGAAGGAAGTTTGTGTGTCGAACCTGAGAAAAATGGGTGAGATTCTCAATGATTACTTTGCATCAGTGTTCAATGAGGAGAGAGACATGATGAATGTTGAGATTAGAGATAGAAGTTTGTTTACTCTGGATCACGTTGACATAAGGAGGGAAGATGTGTTGGGTAGGCTAAAGGATGTTAAGGTGGACAAATCACCAGGGCCAGACGGGATCTATCCCAGGTTGCTGAGGGAGGCAAAAGAAGAAATAGCTGGGACCATGACAAATACCTTTGTAGCATTCTTAAACACAGGTGGAGTGCCGAAGGACTGGAAAGTTGCTAATGTTGTACCCCTGTACAAGAAGGATAGTTGGGATAGTCCAGGTAACTACAGACCAGTGAGCCTGATGTCAGCGGTGGGAAAGTTGCTGGAGAAGGTACTGAAGGATAGAATCTATTTATATTTGGGAGAGAATGGGCTTATCAGTGATAGGCAACATAGTTTTGTGCGGGGGAGTTCGTGCCTTACCAACTTAATAGACTTTAGTAAGGTGTTTGATAAGGTAACCTAATGGAGAAAGTGGAATCACATGGTGTGCAGGGTGTTCTAGCTAGGTGAATAAAGAACTGGTTGAGGCTCAGGAGGCAGAGAGTAGTAGTTGAAGGGAGTTTCTTGAGATGGAGAAAGGTGACCAGTGGTGTTCCACAGGGATCAGTGTTGGGGCCACTGTTGCTTGTGATATACATAAATGATCTGGATGAGGGCCTGTTGGTATGATCAACAAGTTTGTAGATGACACGAAGAGTAGCAGAAAGCATAGGGGACTGTCAAAGAATACAGGAGAATATAGATAGACTGGAGAGCTTGGCGGAGAAGTGGTGGATGGAGTTCAATCCAGGCAAATGTGAAGTGATGCATTTTGGAAGGTCTAATTCTAGAGCGAAGTATACTGTAAAAGGATGAGCCCTGGGAAAGGTTGATGAGCAGAGAGATCTGGGAGTTCAGGTCCATTGTACCCTGAAAGTGATTGCATAGGTGGATAAGAGTGATCAAGAAGGCATATGGTATGCTTGCCTTCAACAGGGTATTGAGTATAAGAGCTGGTAGGTCATGCTAAAATTGTACAAGACTTTGGTTCACCTGCATTTAGAGTACTGTGTACAGTTTTGGTCACCACATTACCAAAAGGACATGGACGCTTTGGAGAGGGTGCAGAGAAGGTTTACGAGGATGTTGCCTGGCATGGAAGGTGCTAGCTATGAAAAGAGATTGAGGGATGGGTGTGTGATGGCAGGGGTGTTTGATGGTGAATGGTGTTGGGGGTCTGTGTGAGTGATGGAGAGGGGTGTGATGGCAGGGGGTAAGTGATGGCGGTGGTGTTATGGAGGGGCTGTGTGTGACGATGGGAGGTGTGCAATGGCGAGGGTTTTAAGGGAGCAGGGGTGTGATGGCAGGGAGTATGAGGTGTGTGAGGTGATGGTTTTGAGAGAGGGGGTGTTAGGGAGGGCGGTATATGATGGTGGGGATTGTTTGGGAGGGGGTGAAGGTGGTCAGAGTGTGTGATGTTGAGGGGTAAGACAGCAGGGTGATATTATGGAGGGGTGGTATGTGATGGTGGAGCATATTAGCGAGGGAGTGTGTATGTCGGGCAGTGTAAGGCGGGGGTGTGTGTGAGGGAGGGTGTGTGTGTGATGGTGGGGGTTGTTAAGGACGGTGGGTGTGTGATGGTGGGGGTTGTTAGGCAGAGCGGATGTGTGATGGTGGGCTTGTAGGGAGAGGGGGTGTGTGATGGCAGGGGTGTTAGGGAGAGGGGTTGGTTGGTTGCGGGGGAGTTAGGGGTGTGTGTGGTGGCAGTGAGTGTTAGGGTGGGTGTGTGTGATGGTGGGGCTTGTTAAGGAGGGTGGGTGTGATGGTGGGGATTGTTCGGGAGGGCGTGTGATGGTGGTGCAGGTTTGATGGGGAGTGGGGTTGGTGTATGGGGGATGGAGATGTGATCGATGGTGATGTAGGTGGGGTGATGGTGTGGTTGAAGGGGGTGTGATGTGGGGATGGTATTGTGGAATGAGGATGGTGGTAAAGGGAAGAGGGAGAAAGATATGTGTTAAGGAGATGAAAAAGATTTGGGAGCAGTATAAGCCAACTTTTCCTCACTCTTACTGCTCCCAAGGCCAACCTTTCCCCTCTCTGACAGGATGTGGAGAGAAAGAGATGGTCAAGTGGGGAACAAGGGGTAAAATGTGGAGAAGGGTGAGGAATAGAAATGGTCGAGATGGTGCTTGAAGGGAGGGGTATGGATTGGTGGAGGAGAGCAGGAGAGTGAAAAGAATGGATGATGAGGGAGAGAAAAGAAATATTAGTGATGAGGAAAAACTGAGATACAGAATATAACAGAATACAAAACAGAGGTGGGATATTGTGCATGAATAAAAAATCATAATAACCAGATAGAAAGTGACCAAGTAAGAGAGTGAATAAAAGAGGGAGAGAAACATAGAGATAAACTGACAGTGGAGAAATATGATAAGCAATGTATGAGAAACTGAGAATTAAGTACTGTAGCAGGCATTATTTGAAAGAAAAAGTGATAGTGAGAGGCAGAATGAAAGAGATTTGGAGAAACAGAAGGAGAATCAGCCTGAGAAAGCGAAAAATAAACTGAGTGCATGGGGGAACATTAAAAATTAGGAGCAGGTTTAGGCAATTCAGTCCTTGTAACCCATTTGTAAGATGATCATGGCTGATCTTATCCTGATCTCACCTCCACTTTCCTGACTGCTCTCCATAGCCCTTTATCCTGATTTTTATCAGAAACATATCTCTTTCTTGAAACTGTGGGCTAATGGTAAGATTCTTGGTAGTGTAGATGAGCAGAGAGATCTCGGTGTCCATGTACACAGATCCTTGAAAGTTGCCACCCAGGTTGACAGGGTTGTTTAGAAGGCATACAGTGTTTTAGCTTTTATTAATAGAGGGATCGAGTTCTGGAACCATGAGGTTATGCTACAGCTATACAAAATTATAGTGTGGCTGCACTTGGAGTATTGTGTACAGTTCTAGTCACCGCATTATAAGAAGGATGTGGAAGCTTTGGAAAGGGTGCAGAGGAGATTTACTTGGATGTTGCCTGGTATGGAGGGAAGGTCTTACGAGGAAAGGCTGAGATGGAGGGAAGGTCTTACGAGGAAAGGCTGAGGGACTTGACGCTGTTTTCGTTAGAGAGAAGAAGGTTGACACGTGACTTAATAGAGACATATAAGATAATCAGAAGGTTAGATAGGGTGGACAGGGAGAGCCTTTTTCCAAGAATGGTGACAGCGAGCACGAGGAAGCATAGCTTTAAATTGAGGGGTGATGGATATAGGACAGATGTCAGAGATAGTTTCTTTACTCAGAGAGTATTAAGGGTATGGAATGCTTTGCCTGCAACGGTAGTAGATTCGCCAACTTTACATTTAAATCGTTATTGGAGAAGCATATGGACGTACATGGAATAGTGTAGGTTAGATGGGCTTCAGGTTGGTATGACAGGTCGGCGCAACATCGAGGGCCGAAGGGCCTGTACTGCGCTTTAATGTTCTATGTTAATTGATTCTGCCTCTACTGCTGTCTGGGACAGTGAGTTCCACAGATTCACAACTCTCTGATTGATGTAGTTTCTCCTCATCTCAGTTTTGAACCTACTTTCTATCACTCTTTCTCTATGCCCTGTTGGTTGAGACTGTTTCACAAGGGGGTGATCACTGCGAACCTTATCAATCTCCTTTAGCATTTTATATACCTCAGTCAGATTTCCCTTCATTCTTCTGAACTCCAGCAAGTTCAAGTCCATTCCTCATACAACAACCCTGGATGAGAAACAGTGTAAGAGTAAAAGGTTGGAAGGAACAGTGAAAGCACAGAATAATGAATGAGAGAAAAAAAGAGGAGAGATAGCAACAGTAAAAAGTTGACAATATGAAAATGAGTGAGAAGTTGTGAGAAACAGACAGCGAATGAGAACTTGAGAGAGAGAGAAAATGATTACCAAAGGCTTTCATGTGTCATCAAAAGTATCTGTTATCTCTTTTACATCTGGTTGATTAGATAAGATTTGATTCCCTACAGTATGGAAACAGGCCATTTGACCCAACAAGTCCACAGTGACCTTCCGGAGAGTAACCCACCCAGACCAAATCCCCAACCCTATATTTACCCCTGACTAATGCACCTAAACTAGGCAAAAGTGAGGACTGCAGATGCTGGAAACCAGACTCCAGATTAGAGTGGTGCTGGAAAAACACAGCAGGTCAGGCAGCATCCGAGGACCTAACAGTATGGGCAATTTAGCATGGCCAAATCACCTGGCCTGCACATCTTTTGGATAATGGGAGGAAACCCATGCAGGCATGAGGAGAATGTGCAAACCACACAGACAGTCACCCGAGGCAGGAATCAACCCCAGGTCCCTGGTGCTGTGAGGCAGCAGTGCTAACCGCTGAGCCACCATGCTGGCTATAGTGTGATTGATAGCATCAAGCAATAATGTGGTCAGCTACAGTCCCATTTGAATACAGAAGTGTTCAGCATCTTATTTAGTATCTTGTCTGGAACTTAAGATTGTTTTCTCTAAGGTATCAAATTTTGTGTTCTATCTGTTAAAACTGTGACAGGAGGAATTTTGCTGTTGTATATTGTTGTACTGAAGCTTTTCCCATGCTTGTGCTGTCAAAGTAGAGGGTTTCTGCATTTTGTGATAAAACAAAGGATTCCCATCTTCTGAGTGTAAAATGCCTTTTTCACAGCTTCTCTGGATATATCCAGAGAAGTGGATAATCACACTTTCATAAATTTCTGTTTCTGTAAGGCTTTGCTAAATGAATCTTGCTGTTTGTGGCTTGATAAGACAGATCTTATTGCTTTAACGAAGTTCCCTAGATGATTCCTTTTATCTGTGATGCTGGCAATAATTTCTGTTGTTCATTGTTTTCTCCCGGACAAGTCACATTGTATGCGGTTCAATTAAATGCTTCCTGCTTTTAAGTAATGGATATCTCACCTTTTCTATGGCCTCCATTATCACTTAACTTTCTTCTTTCATTAAACTTTGTCTGCTGAGTATTCTAAATTCTTCTTTCCATAGAATCGTAGAATCCCTTCAGTGTGGAAGCAGGCCATTTGACCCATCAAGCCCACACTGCCCCTCCAAAGAGCATCCCACCTAGACCCAAGCCCCTACCCTATCCCTCTAACCCTGTATTTCCAATGGCTAACCTCACATCTTGAGTCACAACAGGCAATTTTGCATGGTCAATCCACCTAACATGCACATCTTTGGACTATGGGAGGAAACCGGAAGACCCAGAGGAAACCCATGTAGACACAGAGAGAATGTGTAAGCTCACATTCACAGTCACCCGCGGCTGGGATTGTACCTGGGTCCCCGGCTCTGTGAGGCGCTGTGCCCCTAACCACTGCGCCACCATGCTGCCCCTTTTATCCCTTTAATTATGGCTTCACAATGTTCCCAGGTCTGCAATTTCATTTTAAGTTGCTTCCCTCACTATAGCCTTGTTTCGTTATGCCTGCTTGCAACGTTCACAAAGATCAATCTGAACAGTGAGAACTTTGCTTATTTCTTATTTTTCCAGGCTATAAACTGCACCGTGCTTTTAGAGGACATGCCCCAATATACACACAAACACACCAAGGATTTCACCTTCATTCGTGGAGTCTCTGGCGTCTATTTCCTCTCTGGCTAAACCTCAACTCAGGACCATTCTTACAGATCATTAGCACACAATGCCATCAGTAACTATCTTAGAACATAGAACATTACAGCGCAATACAGGCCCTTCGGCCCTCGATGTTGCGCCGCCCTGTCATACTAATTTGAAGCCCATCCCACCTACATTATTCCATGTACGTCCATATGCCTGTCCAATGACGACTTAAATGCACTTAAACTTGGCGAAACTGCTACCGTTGCAGGCAAAGCATTCCATACCCTTACTACTCTCTGAGTAAAGAATCCTCTACATCTCTGGGACTAATCGGAGGCCTATAGAAAACTCCCAGCATGGTGACTTCTCCTTTCCTGTTTCTATCTTCATGGGACTCCTGTTCCAAATCTATGGAATTTCAAATTCACATTCCCAGTATTCCTCACCAGATTTGAAATGTTCTTTACTGTTTGGATTCTGTCTATTTGGATCTTACCACACCATGCTTTTCTGCAGGGCTCTCAAATGTTCAGTTTCTTTAGCTGCTGACCATCTGCTGGAGCAATCTCCTTAAAGCTAGAATAAAAGCAAAATACAGAAGATGCTGGAAAAAACTCAGCATCTGTGGAACAAAATAAACAATTAATCCTCTGAGTCTACGATGACTTCTTCAGGACTGTGTCTGAAGAAGCTTCAGATTTGTACACTGCAGCTAAATAGACCCCACACCGCTTGCCACCATGTTGTAAAGTAAATTCTCACCACAAGTCGTCATGATGTCATAGAGATGTACAGCACGAGAAAAGACCCTTCGGTCCAGCCTGTCCATGCCGGCTTAATATCCCAACCCAATCTAGTTCCACCTGCCAGCACCCGGCCCATATCCCTCCAAATCCTTCCTTATCCTTCCAAACCCATCCAGATGCCTCTTAAATGTTGCAATTGTACCATCCTCCACCACTTCCTCTGGCAGATCATTCCATACACATACCATCCTCTGTGTGGAACAGTTGCCCCTTAGATCTCTTTAATATCTTTCCCCTCTCACCCTAAACCTATGCACTCTAGTTCTGGACTCCCCCACTTCAGGGAAAATACTTTGTCTATTTATCCTATCCATGTCCCTCATAATTTTGTAAACCTCTATTAGGTCAACCCTCAGTGTCCGATGCTCCAGGGAAAACAGCCCCGGCCTGTTCAGCCTCTCCCTATAGCTCAAATCCTCCAACCCTGGCTACATCCTTGTAAATCAACTAGGTAAAAACAATGACTGCAGATGCTGAAAACCAGATTCTGGATTAGTGGTGCTGGAAAAGCACAGCAGTTCAGGCAGCATCCGAGGAGCAGTCCTGTACAGCCGCAACATGACCTCCCAAATCCTGTACTCAATACTCTGACCAATAAAGGAAAGCATATCAAACGCCTTCTTCGCTATCCTATCTACCTGCGACTCCACTTTCAAGGAGCAATGAACCTGCACTCCAAGGTCTCTTTGTTCAGCAACACTCCTTAGGACCTTACCATTAAATGTATAAGTCCTGCTAAGATTTGCTTTCCTAAAATGTAGCAGCTCGCATTTATCTGAATTAAACTCCATCTGCCACTTCTCAGCCCATTGGCCCATCTGATCAAGATCCCGTTGTAATCTGAGGTAACCCCCTTCACTGTCCACTCCACCTCCAATTTTGGCGTCATCTGCAAACTTACTAATGATGTAAATTACATCTGTTCGCTTGGCTGCAACCATCGTCTTGTAGTTATTAGTTCCTTCCAGTGGACCTCCTCCTATTCCAGCACTCTGTGTGGTTAGGCCAGTGCAGCAGATCACAAAATGTGAGAAACCCATGAAGGGGCCACACTGAAAGATAATCATCAACCCATCTGCTAACTGCATCAGAACTGCCCCTTCAGGAGGCTAATGGCCTGTTCTACAGTGGCTGGTATACTGAGGTAACAGTGATTGCATGGCCTTAGTGCATCAATGTGGGGCTTCACACAGGGATCGACAACCACCTCTTCCCAGGTATCCCATAGCCCCCCAGGAGACATCCATTGAGTCCATGTGAGGGGTGGGGGATAGGGATGAACAGCTGCAGCACACAGTAACCTGAGAATGACAGCTGCAGGAAAGTGAGCACCAGAAAGTCTATGTGATGGTGATACCCTGGGTGAAGAGTTAATAAATGGATGCTCTTCCTGTTCATGAATGCTGTGAACTGAGATGGTGCAGCTTTGATGGACACCCATGTGTACTCAATCACACCTTGTCCCTGAGGAAATCCAGCTATTGAGGCAATTCCACTGCCCTTTGTACCTGAAGTGGCTGCATCTGTCCCAGAGCTGGTAAGACCAGATTGCCTCAGGAGGGTTCATCTGTCACTTATGACAGCCAACTCTTGGAACATAGAACATAGAAGAATACAGCGCAGTACAGGCCCTTCGGCCCTCGATGTTGCGCCGATCCAAGCCCACCTAACCTACACTAGCCCACTATCCTCCATATGCCTATCCAATGCCCGCTTAAATGCCCATAATGAGGGAGAGTCCACCACTGCTACTGGCAGGGCATTCCATGAACTCACGACTCGCTGAGTAAAGAACCTACCCCTAACATCTGTCCTATACCTACCTCCCCTTAATTTAAAGCTATGCCCCCTTGTAATAGCTGACTCCATACGTGGAAAAAGATTCTCACTGTCAACCCTATCTAAACCCCTAATCATCTTATACACCTCTATCAAGTCACCCCTAAACCTTCTTTTCTCCAATGAAAACAACCCCAAGTGCCTCAGCCTTTCCTCATACGATCTTTCTACCATACCAGGCAACATCCTGGTAAACCTCCTCTGCACCCGTTCCAGTGCCTCCACATCCTTCCTATAGTATGGCGACCAAAACTGCACACAATACTCCAGATACGGCCGCACCAGAGTCTTATACAACTGCAACATGACCTCAGTACTCCGGAACTCAATTCCTCTACCAATAAAAGCCAGTACGCCATATGCCTTCTTCACCGCACTATTTACCTGGGTGGCAACTTTCAAAGATTTGTGTACATGGACACCAAGATCCCTCTGCTCATCCACACTACCAAGTATCTGACCGTTAGCCCAGTACCCCATCTTTTTATTACTCTTACCAAAGTGAATCACCTCACACTTAGCTATATTGAACTCCATTTGCCACCTTTCTGCCCAGTTCTGCAGCTTATCTATATCCCGCTGTAACCTGCCACATCCTTCCTCACTGTCTACAACTCCTCCGACTTTCGTATCATCCGCAAACTTGCTCACCCAACCTTCTAACCCCTCCTCCAGGTCATTTATAAAAATGACAAACAGCAATGGTCCCAAAACAGATCCTTGCGGAACACCGCTAGTGACGGCACTCCAAGATGAACCTTTGCCATCAACTACTACCCTCTGTCTTCTTCCAGCCAGCCAACTCCTAATCCAAACCTCCAACTCACCCTCAATGCCATACCTCCGTATTTTTTGCAGTAGTCTACCATGGGGAACCTTATCAAACGCCTTACTAAAATCCATATACACCACATCTACTGCTTTCCCCTCGTCCACCTCCTTAGTCACCTTCTCAAAGAATTCAATAAGGTTTGTGAGGCACGACCTGCCCTTCACAAAACCATGCTGACTATCCTTGATCACATTATTCCTATCCAGATGTTCATAAATCCTATCCCTTACAATCCTTTCTAAGATTTTGCCCACAACAGAAGTGAGACTCACCGGCCTATAATTACTAGGGTTATCCCTACTCCCCTTCTTGAACAAGGGAACCACATTTGCTAGCCTCCAATCTTCTGGCACTACTCCTGTAGACAACGAGGACATAAAAATCAAGGCCAATGGCTCTGCAATCTCCTCCCTTGCTTCCCAGAGAATCCTAGGATAAATGCCATCAGGCCCAGGGGACTTATCTATTTTCACCCTTTCCAGAATTTCCAACACCTCTTCTCTACATACCTCAAAGTCATCCATTCTACTTAATTGTGACTCAGTATTCACATTGACAACAATGTCCTGTTCCTGATTGAATACTGACGAAAAGTATTCATTCAGTGTCTCCCCAATCTCTTCAGCCTCCACACGCAACTTCCCACTACTATCCTTGACTGGACCTATTCCTACCCTAGTCATTCTTTTATTCCTGACATACCGATAGAAAGCCTTAGGGTTTTCCCTAATCCTACCAACTAAGGACCTTTCATGTCCCCTCCTTGCTGCTCTTAGCTCTCTCTTCAGGTCCTTCCTGCTACCTTATAACTCTCAATCGCCCCAATTGAACCTTCACGCTTCATCTTTACATAGGCCGCCCTCTTCCATTTAACAAGGGATTCCAATTCCTTATTAAACCACGGCTCCCTCACACGACCCTTTCCTCCCTGCCTGACGGGTACATACTTATCAAGGACACTCAATAGTTGCTCCTTGAACAAGCTCCACATATCAATTACACCCTTGCCTTGAAGCTTACTTTTCCAGGCCACACATCCTAAGTCATGCCTCACAGCATCATAATTTCCCTGCCCCCAGCTATAACTCTTGCCCTGTAGTGCACACTTATCCCTCTCCATCACTAGAGTAAAAGTCACCGAATTGTGGTCACTGTCCCCAAAGTGCTCACCTACTTCTAATTCTAACACCTGGCCTGGTTCATTACCCAGAACCAAATCCAGTATGGCCTTACCTCTTGTTGGCCTATCTACATATTGTGTCAGGAAACCCTCCTGCACACATTGGACAAACACTGACCCATCTAACGAACTTGAGCTATAGCTTTCCCAATCAATATCAGGAAAGTTAAAGTCCCCCATAACAACCACCCTATTACTTTCACTCTTCTCTTGAATCATCCTCGCAATCCTTTCTTCTGCGTTTCTAGGACTGTTAGGAGGCCTGTAAAAAACTCCTAACAGGGTGATCTCACCTTTCCTATTCCTAACCTCAGCCCAAACTACCTCAGATGGCGAGTCTTCATCCATCGTCCTTTCCACAGCTGTAATACTATCTTTGACAAGCAATGCCACACCTCCCCCTCTTTTACCCCCACCTCTGACCCTACTAAAACATTTAAACCCTGGAACCTGCAACAGCCAATCCTGTCCCTGTTCTACCCATGTTTCCGTAATAGCCACAACATCGAAGTCCCAGGTACCAACCCACGCTGCAAGTTCACCTACCTTATTTCGTATACTTCTTGCATTGAAGTATACACACTTCAAAGCACTTTCCTGTTTACAGACACCCTCCTTTGAAATTGATGCCATGTTCCTAACCTCCCTACACTCCAGGTCCTGCACCCTAAAGCTACAGTCTGGGTTCCCATGCCCCTGCAGAGTTAGTTTAAACCCCCCCCCCCCCAAGAGCACTATCAAACCTCCCACCAAGGATACTGGTGCCCCTCAGGTTCAGGTGCAGACCATCCTGTTTATAGAGGTCCCACCTTCCCCAGAAAGAACACCAGTTATCCAAATACCGGAATCCCTCCCTCCTGCACCATCCCTGAAGCCACGCATTTAACTGTTCTCTCTCCCTATTCCTCGACTCTCTATCACGTGGCACGGGTAACAAACCAGAGACAACAACTCTGTTCGTTCTAACTCTGAGCTTCCAACCTAGCTCCCTGAAAGCCTGCCTAACATCCTCAGCGCTCCTCCTACCTATGTCATTGGTGCCAAAAACATGATTGAAGATGGAATGATCAGGGCCACAGGCATCTTGATAGTCACTAAAATTAGGGTAGTTCCTGTATCTTGTAGGCTTAAGGTCACCATCTAATTAGTCTTTGCTTTGATAGGCAACGTTGTCAATAGCATTGCTTCTCCTACATGATCAGGAAGCAGATAGTAGTCTACAGGTGTCACGGATATTGGTACAGTCTACAAACATAACTGATAATGTTATACTGTATAGGTGTCACAATGATAGTCTGCAGGCACCAAGTCTAAATGTGTCACGGATGATGGTGGTACATCTCCACAGCCTCCAGGTGTCATAGATGGTAGTAGAATCTACATGAGTCACAGTTGGTGGTACAGTCTCAGGAACCATGGATGGGGATACAGTCTACAGGTGTCACAGTTGTTAGTACAGTCTAGGGTGTCACAGATGTTACACTCTACCTATGCCATGGATAGTGGTACAGTCTAGATACATCACAGATGGTGGTACAGTCTACAGGAGTCATGGATGGTGATACAATCTATAGGGTCCACAGCTGGTGGTACAGTCTACCTGAGTCACAGATGGTGGTACAGTCATTTTTTGCCTCCTCCTCTCTCTCAACCAGCATCACTACATTCCCTGACATAAGGTTAAGAGGGTGGACAAAGAAGTGGCAGATTAAATATGATGTGGAAAAGTGTGAGGTCATGCACCTTGGTAGGAAGAATAGAGGCATGGACTGTTTTCTAAATGGGGAGAAAATTCAGAAATCTGAAGAGCAAAGGGGCTTGGGAGTCCTGGTCCAGATTTCTCTTCAGGTAAACTTGCAGGTTTAGTTAGGAAGGCAAATACAATGTCATTCATCTCAAAAGGATGAGAATATAAAAGCAGGGATGTACTTCTGAGGCTCTATAAGGCTCTGGTCAGACCACATTTAGAGTATTATGGGCAATTTTGGACTTCATACCTCAGGAAGGGTGTACTGGCTTTGGAGTAGGTCCAGAGGAGGTTCATGAGCATGATCTCAATAATGAAAGGCTTTTTTTTAGATTAGATTAGATTACTTACAGTGTGGAAACAGGCCCTTCGGCCCAACAAGTCCACACCGCCCCGCCGAAGCGCAACCCACCCATACCCCTACATTTACCCCTTACCTAACACTAGGGGCAATTTAGCATGGCCAATTCACCTGATCTGCACATCTTTGGACTGTGGGAGGAAACCGGAGCACCCGGAGGAAACCCACGCAGACACGGGGAGAACGTGAAAACTCCACACAGTCAGTCGCCTGAGACGGGAATTGAACCCGGGTCTCTGGCGCTGTGAGGCAGCAGTGCTAACCACCGTGCCGCCCCCGCCAGGCTTAACACATGAGGAGCATTTGAGGGACTCTGGATCTATAATTGATGGAGTTTACAAGGATGAGGGGTGAATCTGATTGAAACTTACAGAATTCTGAACAGCCTGGATAGAGTGGACATTGTCAAGATGTTTTCACAGCTTTAGAGTAAAGGGAAGACCCTTTAGAATGAAAGAGAAACTTCTTTAGCCAGGGAGTGAATCTGTGGAATTCATTACCATAGAACGCCAGATCATTGAATATATTTAAGAGAGAGATAGATAAGTTCTTGATGGCCAAGAGGGTCAAAAGTTATGGGGAAAAAGCAGGAAAATGGGGTTGATGAACCTATCAGCCATGATTTTACAGCAGAGCAGACTTGATGGGCCAATTGCCTAATTTCTGCTCCTATGTCTTATGGTCTTATCACAGCTTCAACTATTCAACCTACTCCTCTTCACTGTGCTCATGAACTTTTGAGTGAGGACCTCCCAGGTCTTTAACCAACTTGACCTTGACCATCTATTTTAATTCCCCCTCCCACTCCCCAGCAACATGTCCATCCTTGGCCTCTTCCACTATCAGAATGAGGCCAAATGAAAACTGGAGGAAAATTGTGGCTCTAAGAGCTGCTCCTTTTTTGAGGTATTTTAGATGTTGGAGGTGATTTCCTTGAATTTCAGGAGCAGCAATTACTGTTTTATATGCTGTTGCATTGTTTTGGAACTTCGGGGAAAAATAACAGCATTTTAGAAGGAGAAAGACAGACTGTGACTGCATGGTCAATGAGGGACAGAGAGAAAGAAACCTACACTGCTAACTGACACAGTGAACCTGCACAGTTACTGCCTTTGCTGTTTGAGTTCATGTATCTCTAGACATCAGAGTGCGTCTAAGAAAAATTAACAAACAGCGAAATTCACAGCTGACCTTGGAGGAACCTGTGTGGGAGAGCTCACAGCACAGGAACAGATAAGTGCGTAGTTTTTATGTGTAACCTTGCTGCAAGTCTACAGTAGTGAGTAGAGTGGATTCTTTCTTGATTATATGTTTTATTGAGACATGTCCCTTGATTAAATTTTAAATATATAAACCATAAATACTAAGTTAGCTTGGAGCACTCTTTTTTTAGAGCAAAAGGCTGATGTTATTTTTCAGGTTTGTAGATTGTGAAGGAGCAAAGATGGCCTTTAGCAGAATAATATGCTCTTCCTGTCGGATGTGGGAGTTTAGGGAGAGTTTCCATGTAACTGATGATTATATCTGCAGAAAGTGTCTTTGGTTGCAAATTCTATCAGATTAGAGGATCAGTTGGTGCGACAGTTAGAGGCAATGAGGAATTTACAAGAGCTAGTGGGTGTGATAGATGGCAGTTATTGGAAGGGAGAAAAACCACAGATCCAGTCAGGTAGGTGGGTTAACTCCAGGAAAGATAGGAGGGGTAGGCAGTTAGTACAGGAGTCTTCTGTGGCTATCCCCATTTCAAACAAGTATGCTGTTTTGGAAAATGTAGGGGGTGATGGATTCTTAGGGGAATGTAGCACGAGCAGTCAGATTTCTGGTATTGAGACAGGCTCTGATGTAATGAGGGGTACGTCAGGTTCCAAGTGATCGATTGTGATAGGGTACTGTCTAGTCAGAGGGCACAGACAGACATTTCTGTGCCCAGCAGCAAAAAATCAGAATTGTGTGTTGCCTCCCTGGTGCCAGGATCAAGGATGTCTCAGAGAGGGTGCAGAATGTTCTCAAGGGGGAGAGGGACCAGCAGGAGGTCATTGTACACATTGGAACTAATGACATTGGAAGGGAAAAGGTTGAGATTCTGAAGGGAGAATATAGACAGTTAGGCAGGAATTTAAAAAGGAGGCTCTCGAGAGTAGTAATATCTGGATTACTCCAGGTGCTATGAGCTAGTGAGGGCAGGAATAGAAGGATAGAGCAGATGAATGCATGGCTGAGGAGCTGGTGCAGGGGAGAAGGATTCACATTTTTGTATCATTGGAATCTCTTCTGGGGTAGAAGTGACCTGTACGAGAAGGACGGATTGCACTTGAATTGGAAGGAGACTAATATACTGGCAGGGAGATTTGCTTGAGCTGCTCGGGAGGATTTAAACTAGTAAAGTGGGATGGTGGGACCCAGGGAAGTAGTGAGGAAAGAGATCAATCTGAGACAGGTTCAGTTGGAAAAGGAGCGTGTCAAAAAGTTAGGGCAGGCAGGAACAAAGGAGGAGAAAGTGAGGACTGCAGATGCTGGAGATCAGAGTCAAGAGTGTGGTGCTGGAAAAGCACAGCAGGTCAGGCAGCATCCGAAGAACATGAGAATCAATGTTTCGGGCATAAGCCCTTCATCAGGATTCTCTCTGTCCCATTAGAAACATGGGACTGGGATATCAAAGCAATTACAGAAACGTGGCTCAGGGATGGACAGGACTGGCAGCTCAATGTTCCAGGATACAAATGCTACAGGAAGGGTAGAAAGGGGGTGGGGGGGAAACAGGAAGGGGAATGGCGTTTTTGATCAGGAATAATATTATAGCTGTACTTAGGGAGAATATTCTTGGGAATACATCCAGGGAAGTTATTTGGGTGGAACTGAGAAATAAGAAAGGGATGATCACCTTATTGGGATTGTACTATAGACGCCCCAAAAGTCAGCTGGAAATTAAGAAACAAATTTGTAAGGAGGTCTGTTATCTGTAAGAATACTAGGGTGGTATGGTAGGGGATTTTAACTTTCCAAAAATAGACTGGGACTGTTATAGTGTTAAGGGTTTAGGTGGAGAGGAATGAACAAGAACATTTTCTGATTCAGTATGGCATGTCCTTACTAGAGAAGGTGCAAAACTTGACCTACTCTTGGGAAATAAGGCAGAGCAGGTGACAGGTGTCAGTGGGGGAGCACTTTGGGGCCAGCAACCATAAGTCTATCAGTTTTAAAATAGTGATGGGAAAGGATAGACCAGATCTAAAAGTTGAAGTTCTAAATTGGATAAAGTTCTAAAAACTTTCAAAAGCTGATTGGGGCAGATGTTCGCAGGTAAAGAGATGGCTGGAAAATGGTAAGACTTCAAAAATGAGTTAACATGAGTCCAGAGACAGTATATTCCTGTTAGGCTTGTAGGTGTAGAGAATGCTGGATGACTAGAGAAATTGAGGTTTTGGTTAAGAAAAAGAAAGAAGCATGTGTCAGGTATAGATAGGAGAGTTTGAATGAATCTTTAGAAGAGTGTAAAAGCAGTAGGAGTATACTTAAGAAGGAAATCAGTAGGCAAAAAGGGGACATAAGATAGCTTTTGCAAATAGAGTTAAGGAGAATCCAAAGAGAGTTTATAAATACATTAAGGACAAAAGGGTAACTAGGGAGAGAATAGGGTCCCTCGAAGATCAGCAAGGCAGCCCTTGTGTGGAGCCACAGGAGATGGGGGAGATACAAAACAAATATTTTGCATCAGTGTTAACTGTGGAGCAGGACATGGAAGATATAGAATGTGGGGAAATAGATGGTAACATCTTGAATAATTTCCATATTACAGAGGAGGAGGTGCTGGATGTATTGAAAGCATAAAAGTGGATAAATCCCCAGGTCCTGTTGGGTGTACCCTAGAACTCTGTGGGAAGCCAGGGAAGTGATTGCTGGGCCCCTTGCTGAGATATTTGTATCATTGATAGTCACAAGTGAGGTGCCGGAAGACTGGAGATTGGCTAATGTGGTGCCAGTATTTAAGAAAGGTGGTAAGGACAAGTCAGGGAACTATAGAGCAGTGAGCCTGACATCAGTGGTGGGCAGGTTGTAGGAGGGAATCCTGAGGGACAGGACCTAAATGTATTTGGAAAGGCAAGAACTGATTAGGGATAGTCAACATGGCTTTGTGCATGGGAACTCATCTCTCACGAACTTTTTGAATTTTTTTGAAGAAGTAACAAAGAGGATTGATGAGGGCAGAGCGGGGGATGTGATCTATGTGGACTTCAGTAAGGCGTTCGACAAGGTTCTTCGTGAGACTGGTTAGCAAGGTTAGATCTGAAACTTTATTGCTGGAACAGCACAGCAGGTCAGGCAGCATCTAGGGAACAGAAGATTCGACGTTTCGGGCACATGCCTGAAGAATTCCTGAAGAAGGGCATGTGCCCGAAACGTCGAATCTTCTGTTCCCTAGATGCTGCCTGACCTGCTGTGCTGTTCCAGCAATAAAGTTTCAGCTTTGATCTCCAGCGTCTGCAGACCTCACTTTCTCCTAGCAAGGTTAGATCTCATGGAATACAGGGAGAACTAGCCATTTGGATACAGAACTGGCTCAAAGGTAGAAGACAGAGGGTAGTGGTGGAGGGTTGTTTTTCAGACTGGAGGCTTGTGACCAGTGGTATGCCACAAGGATCGGTGCTGGGTCTGCTACTTTTCATCATTTATATAAATGATTTGAACATGAACATAGGAGGTATAGTTAGTAAGTTTGCAGATGACACCAAAATTGAAGGTGTAGTGGACAGCGAAGAAGGTTACCTCAGAGTGCAATGGGAACTTGGTCAGATGGGCCAATGGGCTGAGGAGTGGCAGATGGAATTAATTTAGATAAATGCGAGGTACTGTATTTTGAATAAACAAATCTTAGCAGGACTTATACACATAATGGTAAGGTCCTGGGGAGTGTTATTGAACAGAGATGCTGGAGTGCAGATTGATAGTTCCTTGAAATTAGAGTCGCAGGTAGAAGGCATTTGGTATGCTTTCCTTTATTGGTGACAGCATTGATTATAGGAGCTGGGAGGTCATGTTGCAGCTATACAGGACTTTGGTTAGGCCACTATTGGAATATTGCATGCAATTCTGGTCTCCTTTCTATTGGAAGGATGCTGTGAAACTTGAAAGGGTTCAGAAAAGACTTACAAGGATGTTCGACGTTTCGGGCACAGGCCCTTCTTCAGGAATCAGGAATCGGCCTGTGCCCGAAACGTCGAATCTCCTGTTCCCTGGATGCTGCCTGACCTGCTGTGCTGTTCCAGCAATAAAGTTTCAACTTTGATCTCCAGCATCTGCAGACCTCACTTTCTCCCCTTACAAGGATGTTGCCAGGGTTGGAGGATTTGAGCTACAGGGGCAAGGCTGAATAGGCTGGGGCTGTTTTCCCTGGAGCATCAGAGGCTGAGGGGTGACCTTATAGAGGTTTATAAAATCATGAGGGGCATGGTTAAGATAAATCGACAAGATCTTCTCCCAGGAGTGGGGGAATCCAGAACTAGAAGGCATAGGTTTAGGTTGGGAGGGGAAACACATAAAAGAGACCTAAGGGACAACATTTTCACGCAGAGGGTGGTGCGTCTATGGAATGAGCTGCCAGAGGAAGTGATGGAGGCTAGTACAATACCAACATTTTAAAGACAACTGGATATGAGTAGGAAAGGTTTGAAGGGATATTGGCCAAGTGCTGGCAAATGGGATTAGATAAAGTTAGGATATGTGGTCAGCATAGATAAGTTGGACTGAAGGGTCTGTTTCCGTGCTGTATATCTATATGACTCTATAATACCCTATATTTTGCCTGGGAAGCTTACAGCCCAATGGTCTCAACATCGATTTCACCAGCTTCAAAATCCCTTCTCCACCAGCCTTATCCCATAAGACCATAAGACATAGAAACAGAAACTAGGCCATTCAGCCCATTGAGTCTGCTCCACCATTCAATCATGGCTGATAAGTTTTTCAACCCCATTCTCCTGCTTTCTTCCCATAGCCCTTTATCCCCTTGACAATCAAGAACCTATCTATCTCCATCTTAAATAAACTCAATGACCTTGCCCACAGTCTTCTCTGGCAGTGGATTTCATAGATTTGCTCTGGCTGAAGATGCTTCTCCTTATCTCTATGCTAAAACGTCTTCCCTTTACTCTAAGGCTATACCCTCAGATCTTAGTCTCTCCTACCAATGGAAAATCTTCCCAACATCCACTCTGTCAAAGTCATTCAGTATTCTATAAGTTTCAGTTAGATCCCCCGCGCACACCGCCCCCCCCCCCCCCCCCCCCCCCATCCTTCTAAACTTCATCGAGTATACGAGTATAGACCCAAAGTCCTCAAACATTCTTTATATGTTAAGTTTTCCAGTCCTGGGACCATTCCCATTACCCTCCTCTGAACTTGCTCCAGGGCCAGTGCATCCTTCCTTATGGACCCCAAAACTGCGCATCCTGCTGAAGGGCTCATGCCCGAAACATTGACTCTCCTGTTCTTTTGATGCTGCTTGACCAGCAGTGCTTTTCCAGCACCACGCTTTATGGCAATCACAATCACCCCCTACCTGCATCCACCTATCACCATCCCACCTACCCTTCCCTCAGCCGCACCCCCCTCCCTCTATATACGTCTATGCTTCCTCCCTCTCTTCAGTCCTGACGAAGGGTTTTGGCCTGAAACATTAACTTTTCTGCTCCTCAAATGCTGTCAGACATGCTGTACTTTTCCAACTTCACATCTATTGACTCTAGAATCATACTTTCCTTAAATGCAGAAGTGACTTGACGCATTGCTGTAAGTAAACAAAGTCCAATTATCGTTCTCTATGACAGCACACTCAATGTGACAGCTTAATGTCCTCAGTGGTAGGTTTGTGACTAGCCACAGGCTCCCTTGTGAACAATACGTTGATTGTCTGTATTTCACTCAATGGTCAGTGCAGCTACCTGCCCCACTTCAGTGAGGCTGTGGCACAGTGTGGGGCCTTGCATCTTTGGAAAGATTGCAGATGTGAGGAAGTAGCCTACTCAGATTGATTTTAAGGTGAGTTGATGGGCCACCAAATATAGCCCAGAGGGGCCAACACAGTGGACAACTGACACAATGTCCTCTTGTGCTATCTTGCTGACTCAGCCAACTCTCAACCCAGAGCAAAATCCAGACCAGAGAGAAAGAAGAAAAACAGAATATAGACTGTCTAACAAAGGGATGGGCAGATAGGATCATAGTGAGAGACAGACTGAAAAATGAAATAGTCTGAGAGTTGGAGAATCAGAAACACAGAGAAGGAGATGGGGAAATGAAGAGCACTCATCACTGTAAATGAATTGTGGCTGACTGAGACAACCAAGACCTAAAAGATGCAGCTACTTTACTGTGGTAGATGGTGACAGAACCATTTCAAAACAGGGAAAAATCTACAAGGTCTCAATCACGCCCATCTACCATGGTGCTTCTGTCCATGACAGTGGAAGTGACCACCACACAGTCCTTGTATAGACAAAGTCCCATCCTCACACATACTTGGAAAGGCAAGGACTGATTAGGGATAATCAACATGGCTTTGTGCATGGGAAATTGTGTCTCATTAACTTGATTGAGTTTTTGAAGAAGTGACAAAGACAATTGATGAATGCAGAGTGGTGGGCGTGATCCATATGGACTCCAGTAAACCATTTGACAAGGTTCCTGATAGCAGACTGCTGAGCAAGGTTAGATTTCATGGAATACAGAGAGAACTAGCCATTTGGATATGGAACTGGCTTGAAGGTAGAAGACAGACAGTGGTGGTGGAGGGTTGCTGTTCAGACTGGAGGCTTGTGACCAGTGGAGTACCACAAGGATCGGTGCTGGATCCAGTGCTTTTCCTCATTTATATAAATGATTTGGATGTGAACATAGGATGCATGGTTAGTAAGTTTGCAGATGACACTAAAATTGGAGGTATAGTGGATAGCAAAGAAGGTTACTTCAGAGTAAAATAGGCCAATGGCTCGAGGAGTTGCAGATGGTGTTTCATCTATATAAATGTGAGGTGCTGCATTTTGAAAACGCAAATCAGATCAGGCCTTATACACCATTAGTAATGTCCTGGGGAGTATTGCTGAACAAAGCAACCTTGGAATGCAGGTTCATAGTTCTGTGCAAATGGAGTCACAGGTAGATAAGGTAGTGAAGAAGGTATTTGGTATGCTTTTTTGTCAGAGCATTGAGTATAGGAATAGGGAGGTCATTTCTGGCTGTATAGAATATTGCTTAGGCCACTTTTGGAATCCTGCTATAGGAAGGATGTTGTGAAACTTGAAAGGGTTCAGAAAAGATTTACAAGAATGTTGCCAGGGTTGGAGGGTTTGATCTATAGGGAGAGGCTGAATAGGCTGGGGCTGTTTTCCCTGGAGCTTCGGAGACCTTAGAGATTTATAAAATCATGAGGGGCATGGGAAGGGTGAATAGCCAATGTAATTTCCCTGGGGGTGGGGGAATCCAGAGCTAGAGGGCAGAGGTTTAAGATGAGAGGGAAAAGATTTAAAAGAGACCCAATGGGCAGAGGGTGGTGTGTGTATGGAATTAGCTGCCAGTGAAAATGGTGGAGGCTGGTACTAATACAGCATTTAAATGTTGTAAGACACAACTGAAAGCAACAAGTTCATTCTAAAAGATGAGAGGCTTAACAAACAATCCAGGTCTTTTTCAATATATAATTTCAGTTACATCACACTGTAAACTTCTGCTATAAACTCTGTGTCTTAAGATCTTATACTGCACAACCACCTGATGAAGGAGCAGTGCTCCGAAAGCTAGTGCTGCCAAATAAACCTGTTGGACTATAACCTGGTGTTGTATGTTTTTTAACTTTGTCCACCTCAGCTCAACATTGGCATCCCCAAATCATAACATTTAAAAGGCATCTCGATGGGTATGTGAATAGGAAGGGTTTAGATTAGAGTGGTGCTGGAAAAGCACAGCAGTTCAGGCAGCATCCGAGGAGCAGTAAAATCGACGTTTCGGGCAAAAGCCCTTCATCAGGAATAGAGGCAGAGAGCCTGAAGGGTGGAGAGATAAATAAGAGGAGGGTGGGGGTGGGGAGAAAGTAGCACAGAGTACAATAGGTGAGTGGGTGAGGGGATGAAGGTGATAGGTCGGGTGAGAGAGGAGGGTGGAGTGGATAGGTGGAAAAGAAGATAGGCAGGTAGGACAGTGCTGAGCTGGAAGTTTGGGGGTGAGGTGGGGGAAGGGGAAAGGAGGAAACTGTTGAAGTCCACATTGATGCCCTGGGGTTGAAGTGTTCCGAGGCGGAAGATGAGGTGTTCTTCCTCCAGGCGTCTGGTGGTGAGGGAGCGGCAGTGAAGGAGGCCCAGGACCTTCATGTCCTCGGCAGAGTGGGAGAGGGAGTTGAAATGTTGGACCACAGGGCGGTATGGTTGATTGGTGCAGATGTCCCAGAGATGTTCCCTAAAGCGCTCTGCTAGGAGGCATCCAGTCTCCCCAATGTTGAGGAGACCGCATCAGGAGCAACGGATACAATAAATGATATTGGTGGATGTGCAGGTAAAACTTTGATGGATGTGGAGGGCTCCTTTAGGCCCTTGGATAGAGGTGAGGAAGGAGGTGTGGGCGCAGGTTTTGCAATTCCTACGATGGCAGGAGAAGGTGCCAGGATGGGAGGGTGGGTTGTAGGGGGCGTGGACCTGACCAGGTAGTCACGGGGGGAACGGTCTTTGCGGAAGGCGGAAAGGGGTGGGGAGGGAAATATATCCCTGGTGGTGGGGTCCGTTTGGAGGTGGTGGAAATGTCGGCGGATGATTTGGTTTATGCGAAGGTTGGTAGGGTGGAAGGTGAGCACCAGGGGCGTTCTGAACTTGTTACGGTTAGAGGGGTGGGGTCTGAGGGCAGAGATGCGGAATGTGGACGAGATGCGTTGGAGGGCATCTTTAACCACGTGGGAAGGGAAATTGTGGTCTCTAAAGAAGGAGGCCATCTGGTGTGTTCTGTGGTGGAACTGGTCCTCCTGGGAGCAGATACGACGGAGGCAGAGGAATTGGGAATACGGGATGGCATTTTTGCAGAAGGAAGGGTGGGAAGAGGTGTAATCCAGGTAGCTGTGGGAATCGGGTTTGTAAAAAATGTCGGTGTCAAGTTGGTCGTCATTAATGGAGATGGAGAGGTCCAAGAAGGGGAGGGAGGTGTCAGAGATGGTCCAGGTAAATTTAAGGTCAGGGTGGAATGTGTTGGTGAAGTTGATGAATTGCTCGACCTCCTTGCGGGAGCACGAGGTGGCACCAATGCAGTCATCAATGTAGTGGAGGAAGAGGTGGGGAGTGGTGCCGGTGTAATTACGGAAGATGGACTGTTCTACATAGCCAAAGATGTCACTTTTGCCCCCATCATGGCCGCTTCCACTGCCACTTCCGCCCCTCACAATTCCTCAAGCACCACACGTGACATCACTTCCGCCCCTCACACCATCGCTGATGTTACACGCTCAGTGACTTGCCCGCCCCCCCACTGCCAAGTAGTTGGACCGTCCCGTATCACCTGTCCATCGTGGAGAAGTTTATGAAGAAAAACACCTTTGACCACAAGTCCATCAGGAAGTGGTCAGCACGTAGTGTCCTTGAGACCCTTCGAGAAAAGGAGAGGGTGGATCCTATTGAGTGGTTCCCTGGGCAGACTGTCAAAGTCATTTGGCAGAATGCCTCATCACCAGAACTTTCCAACAAGCACCAAGACATGCTTGGTGAGAAGGGTTCTGCTGGTGAGATCCTTTATGTACGTCCGGACTCACTGCCGCACCGCACGTTGCCCTCGAAGTGGCTGCGGAGGGGACGAGCCTGTCACACACCTCCTTCTGGAATGTGCCTACGCAAAGGAAGTCTGGAGGGGAATGCAGGGGTGTTTATCGAGGTTCATCCCGAGCAGCTCTGTGATGCGGGACTCCATGCTCTACGCCTGTTCCCCGGGACACACACCGAGGTGAACATCAACTGTGCCTGGAGGATCATCAACTCGGTGGGGTTGATGATCCCACTCTTTGAGTGGTCCGAAACCTGTTGATCTTCTAGCTGAAGGAGTTGACCCCAACTGAGTGTTACAGACAGGCACATTCCAAGTCCAGGACTATGTGCTGAGGAACGCGCTGAAGCTGGGGGCAGCTGCTGCCAAAGCGCAGTGGGGAAAGGCTACCATGTAAGGTCTGCCTGCCTAAGAAGAACAGGGGGCCCACCCAGTAATTAGGCTCCACTGATGCCTTAGCAGAATAGCTGGACAGTCAATGTACAGATTTGTACATACAAATGATTAATTCCAATCTCTATATGTAAAGAAATGGAATGTATACGTATGTATGGCATCACCAGTTGTATAGATATCAAAATAATTTTATGAATAAAGTATATTTTTGAAATAAAAAAATTAACAAAAGAGAGAGAGTCTGTTAGAAAATGTGGTTGTGGCTTAGAAACAGTAGACTATCAACAATGAGGTCAAAGTGTTGCTGTATAGGTCACAGTGCATTTTTTGGTGAGTGTCAGGCTTCGCTGAGGGAGACAAGCAGCATTAATGATTTGGAGTGGGCATTGTACATTGAGGAAACCAAGCAAAGGCTACGACAACGGATGAATGGGCACCGCACAACAATCAACAGACAGGAGGGTTCCCTCCCAGTTGGGGAACACTTCAGTGGTCCAGGATATTCGACCACGGATCTTCGGGTGACCATCCTCCAAGGCGGACTTCGGGACAGGCAGCAGCGAAAAGTGGCCGAGTAGAGGCTGATAGCTAAGTTCGGTACCTATAGGGAGGGCCTCAACCGGTACCTGGGGTTCATGTCACATTACAGGTGACCACCATTGCACTATATACACACACACACAGGCATTCCTATACACACAGACACACATATACACAGACGCGCACACAGACACCCACACACACCCTTACAGACACACGCACTCACACATGCACCCCTTCACAGACTTAAGACACTCTACACTCACTACACACACACACACATACACTTTCTCACACTCACAACCCCCACCCCAGACAGACAGACACACACACACAGACAGACAAAGACCCACATGCACACATTTTGTGGGGTGAATTTGTACTTGCAGGGTTACATAGTACTTCGCTCAAAAACTGCATGCATTCATGTAGAACTCTGAGCTCAAAAACCGTATGAATTCATGTAAAACTCCGTTATCTCACTTTTTAGATTAGAATCAATCTAAACATCATGGCATAGACAGAGAACACAGGGGGCCAACACCTTCAACATATTGTCTAGCTATCACCATTGTTAACAGTTAACCTGAGAATTCAACTTTTTTAAAAAAAGGTTTAGTGATTTACACATAAAAGAAGTGAAACTATTGTGGTATTCAAACAGATGAAAGACTTAACAGACAATCAGTTTTTCAATGTATAATTTCAGTTACACCACACTGTAAATGTTTGCTATAAATTCTGTGTGTTAGGATTGAGCCCTCCACTATCACCTGATGAAGGAGCGACGCTCCGAAAGCTAGTGTGCTTCCAATTAAACCTGTTGGACTATAACCTGGTGTTGTGTGATTTTTAACTTTGTACACCCCAGTCCAACACCGGCATCTCCAAATCATGACAAGGGGTTAACATCTTCAACATATTGTCTAGCTATCACCCATTGTTACAGCTAACCTGAGAGTGCAACTTTTAAAAAAGGTTTTGTGATTTACACATGAAAGAAGTGAAACTATCGTGGTATTCAAACAGATGAAAGACTTAACAAACAAACAATTTTTCAATGTATGATTTCAGTCACATCACACTATAAATTTTTGCTATAAATTCTGTGTGTTAGGATTGAGCCCTCCACTATCACCTGATGAAGGAGCGACACACCAAAAACTAGTGTGCTTCCAATTAAACCTTGTTGGACTATAACCTGGTGTTGTGTGATTTTTAACTAGCAGCATTAAGCTATGGTAAACTAAGGTCTTCCTTCTCTTTTAATCCAGTAGTTACAACAGGGCGAGTAGTGACAGTCAGTGGAGCGGTATACTCTTCCTGTGAGATGTGGGAGGTCAGGGAGAAGTAAAATGTCCCTGACAACTATGTCTGCAGAAAGTGTGTCCACTTGAAGCTCCTTTTAGACTATATGGATTGATTGAAACAGGAGGTGGACTCACTGAAGAGCATATAGGGGACTGAAAGTTTTATAGAAAGGAGTTTAAGTGCAGCCAGGTAGATGGGTGACCCATAGGAGGAGGCAGGCAGGTAGTGCAGATGTTCCTGTGGCTATTCTCCTCTCAACCTGGAATACCATTTTGATACAATTGGGGGGATGGCCTCTCAGGAAATAGCAACAGCAGCAGCCAGATCAGTAGCACCATGACTGGCTTTGTTGTACAGCTGGGAGGGTCAAAGTGTAGGTGAGCATTTCTGTTCCTGGCTGCAAGATTCAAGGATGGTGCATTGCCTCCCCGGTGACAGGGGCAAGGATATCTGTGAGCAGGAACAGAAAAGGGAGGGTGATCAGCCAGAGGTCATGGTCCATATTGGTATTAATAACATAGCAGGAAGAGAGATAAGGTCCTGCAAAGGGAATTTAGGGAGTTAGGTAGAAGGTTGAAAAGCAGGCCCTCTAGGATTGTAATCTCTGGATTAGTCCCTGTGCCATGCACTAATGAGGCCAGAAATAGGAAGATAAAACAGCTGAATGCATGGCTACAGAACTTATGTAGAAGGGAGGACTTCAAATATCTGGACCTCTTCCAGGCAGGAGGGACCTGTACAAGAAGTGGGACTTGGGAGAGTTTAGGCTAGTGTGTCAGTTGGGAACTAGAGCAGTAGGTCACCATATGGTGTGATTAAGGACAAGGTAGAGTTTAAGTCAAGTAAGTTTAATAGGAAGAACAGACAGGGCCATGTTAACAAACATGGCGAGACTAGTGGTCTGAAGTGCATTTATTTTAATACAAGGAGTAAAGCAGGTAAGGCACATAAATTTAGAGTCTGGATTAGTACATAGAGCTATGAAGTTGTAGCCATTACAGAACAAGGGGCACAGTTTAAAAGTAAGCAGGATGCCACTTAGATCCAAAATGAGGAGAAAGCAATTTATACAGAGAAAGGGTTGTGAACTATCAAAATTCTGTATCACAAAGGACTGTAGAAGCTCAGTAATTAATGGATTGACAGATTTCTGATTATCTATTATCTATTAATATGTATATGGCCATGGGGTGGATAAAAAGTACTGAAGTATTCAACCAGCCACAATTATTTTGAATGGTGCAGCAGGCTTGACTCCTGCTCTTGTCTTCCTGTGTTCCAAGAAGAATTCACAATTCTCTATTGATTTTCAGAGATTTGATGACCTTCATAAACTTAATGCTGGCTTAGTGCCCTAGATAGATGATTGAGAGAATGGGGAAAGTCAATTATCTCACCACCTTCAACCTGAACAAAGTGCACTGACAATTTCTCTTAAACAGAGTAGGTTTGCAAACCCTGAGGGTCTTTCCTGTCATTGCGAAGGGGCAGCAGTGCATATCATATACAAGATACGATGCAGCAGTCTGCCAAATCCATTGCATCAGTCACCTACAGAAGGATGAGGGTAACTGACACATGTGAAAACTATCTCCTGCAGGATCCCCACTTTGCTGGGCTAAAGGAGGAATGAAGGACAGTGCTGTACAGGGAACCACCATGGACTTTAGGTATCACTGTCACTTCAATGTCACTGTGGATATACTGCAGCACAAGCAATGGCTCAAGAAGACCTCCATCTTCTCAAAGATAATTAACAATGGACAATAAGTGCTGCCTCAGCTGTAATGTCTATGTCCTACATAACTAATAAAATAAATATCAATGCAGAGACCATTAGTATTTCATCCACTGTAGTTAGTATAGATGATTGGGAATAAATTTCAGTGATTGGGAGGTAGAACAGTGACTGACTTGTTCAATGTCCCTGTTATTCTGTTCCCTAAATTGTGCCACATTGATACAAGTATATGTAGACATTTTCTAACCAACCTGTTCACCTCTGGAGCAGGTGGGTCTTGAACATGGGTTTCTTGGTAGGGACACTACCAATGAACCGCAAAACCATATCCCAATGCTTTCCAAGTGATTTTTTAGTCGATTGAAAATGCATCAGAATGTAGATACCTCCACTAGGGGTAGCACAGGCACTAAGAATGTGAAACTGAGCTTCCTGAAAGACAATATTAGCTATTTCATCTTTGTAATTTAAGTTACGGTGGATTGTAACCCTTTTGTCCTTATTCTTGGTAAATTCATTTTGAGATGCATGAGATTGACTGTGGTATATATTTTAGTAGCTTTTTCCTTCTCTCTATAAGTAATTGATAGATTGTAACTGATAGAGAATATTGTTGAATTGGAGAAGGAAGACATGCCTTTAAATTCAGTCCAGTCTCAGAAGCCATAGCAACAAACAGTTCACCTAGAATAACCCTGGCAGTAAGAGATGACAGACGGCTACACTGTCAGAAATTCTTATTATTTCGATCAAGTGAAGTGAGTCACTTTCAGCTTGTGGAGGAAGAACTTACATTTATGTAGCATCTTCTCGCACTCTTAGGATATTCCAAAGTGCTTCAATGAATTGCTTCTGAAAAGCCTATCACTGTTGTTTTGAAGTCTAAGCCAAAGATAATGGCCAATTAATCTGACACCAAGAGAAGGAGAATTGCTTCAGACAGAGGACAAAATGCACTGTTCTTCACACAGAACCACTGTCTTTATTGCCTTTATAATTGACTGAACAAGCAGATAAGGGCATTGAGTTTAACACCTTGTCTGAAATATGGCCTGTCTGAAATATGGCCTGTCCAAAATATCAGCCAGGTGTGTGTCTCAAGTCGCTGGAGTGGAGCTCGAACACACAATCTTCAACCCACATGTACTGTCAGTAAGGGATACTTCAAATACATTTATCCATTATTCCCAATCATTTTATTTATTCAAGGGATGTTGCTATGACTGAGAGAACCACCATTTGTTATCCATTCCTTATTTCCCCACAATAAAACAAAGAACTGCAGAGGCTGGAAATCTGAAACAAATACCAGAAATTACTGGAGAAACTCAGCAGATCTGGCAATATCTGTGGAAAGAAAACAGAGGTATCATTTCGATTGGACTGACCCTGATTTGAGTTCTGACCTGAAAGCTTAACTTTGTTTTCTCTCCAGAGAAGCTGCCAGACCTGCTGAGTTTCATTAGCAATTTCTGTTTTTGTTCCTACTTTCCTGACACAGAGTGATTGTGATTCAGAACCATAGAAATGATACAGCATGGAGGGGAGCCATTCAGCCCATCTTGTCCGTGCCAACCCCAAAGAACTCAGGTGCCCTTTCTAATCCCATCCTCCTGCACACGACCCATAGACTTGCAGCTTATATCAGTTCAGGTGCAGTTCCAAGTACTTTTTAAAGAGTTTAGGGTCTCTGTTTCCACCACCAACCCAAACAGCAAATTCCAGACACCATGCACCCTCTGCTTAAAAAAATGTTTTACCTTCTTTGGGGTGGCACAGTGGTTCAGTGGTTAGCACTGCTGCCTCACAACTCCAGGAGCCTGGGTTTGATTCCCACCTTTGGCGACTGCCTGTGTGGAGTTTGCACATTCTCTCCAAAGTCTGCATGGGTTTCCTCTGGGTGCTTTAGTTTTCTCCCACAGTCCGAAGATGTGCAGGTGAGGTGGCTTGGCCATGCTAAATTGCCTATGGTATCCAGGGATGTTAAGTTTAGGTGAGTTAGCCATGGGAAATGCAGGTTACAGGGATAGGATAGGGGCGTATATCTGGATGGGATGCCCTTCAGAGGGTTAGTGTGGACTCAGGCCGAATGGCCTGCTTTCATGCTGCACGGGTTCTCTGATTCTTAAAAACATTGTGATTTTATTAACAGCAAAGGAGTTGTCAGATCACTCGTCATAAATTTCTTCAAGCCAAAAGTTTGGAAGAAGTTGTATACTTTGCAGATGTCTCTGAGTAGTCATACTGGGGCTTGAAATGAAACCCGCGCGCCAACCCTTCCAGGTTGAAGAATAGAGAGTGGGAGTATAGTAGTAGGAAAGATCAAGCTCCTCTCTGGGGGAGAAGGAGGGCCCTCAGTAGGAGACTATCACCACTTAAAATCTCTTTTATTAAACTCCTATTTATGTTGAGCTGACCTCAACTGACACACAAATGACCAAAATCCAGGCCTTGAGCTTTGCCAAAAATATGTCCATTACCTTCTGTCACCTACATCTACAACCTCTAATCTCATTATCCCAGCACGTCTTATATTCTTCTGGCAGAGACATTCTATTCTGTTCTACACTCTGCCACACCTCACCCTCTAACTCTAAGTCCTTTCATTACTCAGCATTTGCTGGCAACATATTACTTCTTTAATATTTGCTGGTCCTCAGAATGGTCACTAGGCTGGAATGTTGAGAGTTGTCTTCCTGCAGAAGAACTGGGAACAATGGGAGGACTTGTTCCCAGCTGATGAGGGGGAAACGCTGCCAACCCTACAATGTAGCTTGGACTTATCAGCAGAGATAAGTAGTGGTGAGATGCAGCACTGAGGCAGGGTGTGGTCTAGGAAAGAGAGAATGATCTATTGTGCTTTGCAAATGTAAATTTGAGTCAGTGCCGTGTGCACTGTGCTTATACACAGGCAAGAAGCAAAGGGTCACCAACTTGGAAAGAATTATGAGGGCATCCTCATGTTCATTTGTCTCCTGCATCTGGAGAAATGAGAGTCAAGGAGAATCATAGAGATCTACAGCTCAGAAAAAAGCCCTTTGGCCCATCTCATTTGCACTTGTCAAAAACAACCGTCTAATTATTTCAATCCTATTTTCCAGCACTTGGCCCATAGCCGTGTATGCCCTGGCATTGTAAGTGGATTTCTATATACTTCTTATGTGTTACGAGGGTTTCTGCCTCCACCACTCTCCCAGACAACGAGTTCCAAATTCCTACCAGCCTCTGAGTGAAAAAGTTTATTCTCACATCTTGTCTAAACCACCTCCTGCTCCTCCTCCTCTCCTTAAATCTATGCCTTTGGTCATTGATTTGTCCACCAAGGTGACACTGGTGTATTTTAAATTTAAATTTCACTTGACTACATTCCATATGTCATTAATTTCACTTTGTTCATGAAGGCATCATTGTAATTTGCCGAGACTAGTCAGAAAGATAAATGCATGCCTCATGGTTTACACATATTGGTGATTACTGAGTTAGTTGTCTGTATTGTGGAAGAAATGATGCATATGATATTCACTTTTTCAATCTTATTCACTGATCTTTACATTAGACTCCAATGTTGTCTCCACTCTGTGAGACTTTCAAACTCAGCTGGCCCTTCCATTAATATATGGTAAAGATCAATCTCAGTAAAGATGATTAAAATAGAGTCATAGAGTCATACAGCATGGGAGCAGACCCTTCAAGCCAACCAGACCATGCCAACCATAATCCCAAACTTAACTAATCCCACCTACCTGCGCTTGACCCATATCCCTCCAAACATTTCTTATTCATGTACGTATCTAAATGTTTTTTTAAATGTTGTAATTGTATCTACATCCAGCACTTCCTCTGGAATTTAATTCTTTACACAAACCACTCTCCACTGTGTAAAAATTTGCCCCTCGTCTTTTTTAAAACTTTCTCCTCTCATCTTAAAAATACGCCCCTCAGTCTTGAAATTCCCCACCTTATCTATATCCCTCATGATTTTATAAACCTCTGTAAGGCAATCCCTCAACTGGATGCCAGAGTGAGGGTTGGACCGATCAGGGATAGTGGAGGGAACTTGTGCCTGAAGTCAGAGGAGATGGGATTGAATATTTTGCTTCAGTATTCACTAGTGCGAGGGACCTTGATGTTTCTGAGGACAGTGTGAAACAGACAGATATGCTAGAACAGGTCAACATTCGAAAGGAGGATGTGCTGAAAAGTTTGAAAAACATAAGGACAGATGAATCCCTTGGGCCAGACAAGATATATGCCCTAGGTTACTACAGGAAGCAAAGAGATTGCTGTGCCTTTGACAATGACCTTTGTGTCCTATCCACTGGACTAGTGCCAGATGATTAGAAGGTGGCACATGTTATTCCTTTGTTCAAGAGAGAGATAGGGATAATCCTAGGAATTATAGTCTTACATTTGTAGTGGGCAAAGTATTGGAGAAGATTCTGAGAGACAGAATTTATGATTACTTGGAAAACCACAGTTTGATTCAAGATAGTCAACATGGCTCTTAGAGGGGCAGGTCATGCCTTACAAGCCTTATTGAATTCTTTGAGGATGTGACAAAACACATTGGTAAAGGTGTACATTGGATGTGGTGTACATTGATTTTAACAAGGCAAGTTGATAGGGTCCCCATGAAGGCTCATTCAAAAAGTAAGGAGGCATGGGATGCCGGCTGTCTGGATACAGAATTGGCTGGCCCTTAGAAGACACAGGGTGGTGGTAAATGGAAAGTATTCAGCCTCGAGCTCAGTGACCAGTGGTGTTTCACAGGGATTGGTTCTTGGACCTCTGCTCTTTGTAATTTTTATAAATGACTTGGATGAGAAAGTGGAAGGGTGGGTTAGTAAGTTTGCTGATGACACAAGGTTGGTGGAGTTGTGGATAGTGTGGAGGGCTGTTGCAGATTGCAACGGGACATTGACAGGATGCAGAACCGGGCTGATAAGTGGCAGATGGAGTTCAACCTGGAAAAATGTGAAGTCATTCACATTTGGAAGGTTGAATTTGAATGCAGAATATAGGATTAAATGCAGGATTCTTGGCAGTGTGGAGGTCCATGTCCATAGATCCCTCAGAATTGTACCACAATGATCTGTTTTTGGGTCCACTGCTGTTTGTCATTTTTATAAATAACCTGGATGAGGGCGTAGAAGGATTTGTTCGTAAATTTGTGGATGACACTAAGGTCAATAGTGTTATGGATAGTGCAGAAGGATGTTGTAGGTTACAAGAGGAAATAGATAAGCTGCAGAGCTGGGCTGAGAGGTTGCAAATGCAGTTTTCGGCAGAAAAGTGTGAGGTGATTCAATTTGGAAGGAGCAACAGGAATAAAGAGTACTAGGCTAATGGTAAGATTCTTGGTGGTATAGATGAGCAGAGAGATCTCTGTATCCATGTACATTGTTCTCTGAAAATTGCAACATAGGTTGAGAGAGTTGTTGGGAAGGCATACAGTGTGTTAGCTTTTATTAGTAGAGGGATTGACTTTCAGAATCATGAGATCATGCTGCAGCTAAACAAACACTGATGCGGCTGCACTTGGAGTATTGCGTATAGTTCTGGTCACCGCATTATAGGAAGGATGTAGAAGCTTTGGAAAGGGTTCAGAGGAGATTTACGAGGATGTTGCCTGGTATGGAGGGAAGGTTTTGTGAAGGAAGGCTGAGGGACTTGAGGCTCTTTTCGTTGGAGAGAAGAAGGTTGAGAGACGACTTAATTAAGATAATCAGAGGGTTAGATAGGGTGGACAGTGAGGGCTTTTTCCTCAGATGGTGATGGCTAGCACAAGGAGGCATAGCTTTAAATTGAGGGGTGATGAATATAGGACAGATGTCAGAGGTTGTTTCTTTACTCAGAGAGTAATAGGGGCACAGAATGCCCTGCCTGCAACAATAGTAGACTCACAACTTTAAGGGCATTTAAATGGTTATTGGATAGTCATATGGATGAGAATGGAATTGTGTAGGCTAGATGGGCTTCAGATTGGCTTCACAGGTTGACGCAACATCGAGGGCCGAAGGGCCTGTACTACTCTGTAATGTTCTATATTCTAGTTTATAGGGTTGTTAAGAAGGCATACAGTGTGTTAGAGGTCATGAATAGGGGGGTTGAGTTTAAGAGTCACAAGGTTATGCTGGAGCTCTATCGAGCCTGGCTATACCACACTTGGAATATTGTGTTCAGCTTTCGTTGCCTCATTATACAAAAGATGCGGAAGCTTTAGAGAGAGTGCAGAGGAGATTTACTGCGATGCTGCCTGGACTGGAGGGCATTTCTTATGAAGAAAGGTTGAGGGAGCTAAGGCATTTTGGGAGCGAAGAAGGATGAGAGGTGACTTGATTGAGGTATACAAGATGTTGAGAGGCATAGATAGAGTGGATAGCCAGAGACTTTTTCCCATGGCGGAAATGTCTATCATGTGGGGCATAATTTTAAGGTAATTGGAGGAAGATTTAGGGGCAATGCCTCACAGCGCCAGAGACCCGGGTTCAATTCCCACCTCAGGCGACTGACAGTGTGTAGTTTGCACATTCTCCCCGGTCTGCGTGGGTTTCCTCCGGGTGCTCCGGTTTCCTCCCACAGTCCAAAGATGTGCAGGTCAGGTGAATTGGCCATGCTAAGTTGCCCATAGTGTTAGGTAAGGGGTAAAGGTAGGGGTATGGGTGGGTTGCGCTTCGGCGGGGTGGTGTGGACTTGTTGAGCCGAAGGGCCTGTTTCCACACTGTAAGTAATCTAATCTAATCTAATCTAAAAAGTCCATACCAACGCTCCGAAGAGTAACTCACACAGACCCATTCTCTAACCCTATTATTTTACAATTATCTCTGACTAATGCACCAACCCACACATCCATGAATTCAATGGGCTATTTAGCATGGCCAATTCACCTAATCTGTACTCTTTGGATTGTGGGAGGCAACCCATGCAGACACGGGAAAAATGTGCAGACTCCACACAGACAGTCGCCTGAGGTTGGAAGTGAATCTGGGTCCCTGGCACTGTGAGGCAGCAGTGCTAACCACCATGCCACCCTAAGAATACCATAGTCTTTCTCCCTTATTTCTAGACCCACATTGTCCCCCTCACTAGTATGCACTGACACAAAGTCTTGCATATGTCCTCCACACACAAATTAATGGGCCCTCCTCTTCCTCTAGTTACCATTTTACCCTGTTTGTACTAGTAATTTCACTTAGGATATTCCTTCAGTTTACATGTAATTATCCTTTCATGTCTCCTTTAAGTTCTGCCTATTTCCCTTCTAAGTTCTGTCTTGCACATTCTATACTCCTCTAGGGCTGTCTTGAGCCCTTGGTATAAGCCTCCCTTTTTGTCTTTATCTAATTCTGTCTTGGGAAAACCTGTTACAACTGTATCTGAGTGTTCTTACTCCACTCAAAAGCAAACACCATGTGGATGCTGGGAAGTTCTGAATTGTGTATTTCTCTCCACAGATGCTACCAAACCAGCGGAGCTTCTCCAGCATTCTCTGTTTATTTCCCGTGCTGCATTATTTTCTTCTCAATTCTTGCCCTTATGAAATCATGGCCTTGTACTGTTCCACTGTATCACTGTAAGGATTCTTGACTGCTGTCATTAGCTAAGTCTGGAGGGCAGACTCCTGCCACTGAAGATCTATTCTTGTAAATATGGATGTGAATTTTAGCCAACATCTAATTCAAGCTGCCAAAGACCCATCAATCCCAAATTTGTCAGACATGACATGTAATTGACAAAGCCATGTTGATTGTCTTGTATTAATTTATTTTTCACTATTTTAAAATGAATAGAATTATGTTCGCTGGCCCCAAAGTTCTCCCCCACTGACACCTCAGTCACCTGCCCTGTCTTATTTCCCAAGAGTAGATCAAGTTTTGCACCTTCTCCAGTAGGTACATCCACATACTGAATCAGAAAATTGTCTTGTACACCCTTAAGAAATTCCTCTCCATCTAAACCTTTAACACTATGGCAGTCCCAGTCGATGTTTGGAAAGTTAAAATCCCCTACCATAACTACCCTATTATTTTTACAGATAGCTGAGATCTCCTTACAAGTTTGTTTCTCAATTTCCCTCTGACTATTGGGGGGGTCTATAATATAATCACAATAAGGTGATCATCTCTTTCTTATTTCTCAGTTCCACCCAAATAACTTCCCTGGATGTATTTCCAGGAATATCCTCCCTCAGCACAGCTGTAATGCTATCCCTAATCAAAAATGCCACTCCCCCTCTTCTCTTGCCTCCCTTTCTATCCTTCCTGTAGCATTTGTATCCTGGAACATTAAGCTGCCAGTCCTGCCCATCTCTGAGCCATGTTTCTGTAATTGCTATGATATCCCAGTCCCATGTTCCTAACCATGCCCTGAGTTTATCTGCCTTCCCTGATCGGCCCCTTGCATTGAAATAAATGCAGTTTAATTTATTAGTCCTACCTTGTCCCTGCCTGCCCTGACTGTTTGACTCACTTCTGTTCTCAGCTGTACCCGTCTCAGATCGATCTCTTTCCTCACTATCTCCCTGGGTCCCACCCCTCCACCTCACTAGTTTAAATCCTCCCAAGCAGTTCTAGCATCTGGGAAAATTAACAAACAGTGAAATTCACAACTAATCTTGGAGGAACTGTTGGGCGAAGTTCACAGCACAGAATCAGATAAGTTAATTGTTGTTTTAAGTCTGTCCAAGAGAAAGTATAGTGAGTATAGTTGATTCTTTCTTGATTATATTTTTGGGAGATCAGTCTCTTGATTAAACTTAAAATATAAGCCATAGCTATTAATTTCACCTGGGGCAGTGTTTGTAGAGGAATAAGATGGTGTTATTTTCTGGGTCTGTAGATTGTGAAGGAGCAAAAATGGCCTTTGCAGTGATATGTACTTCTTGTCAGATGTGGGAGTTTAAAGAGAGTTTAAGGGTTACTGTGGATTATATCTGCCATAAATGTTGTTGGATGCAAATTTTATCAGATTGAGTGGATCGGTTGGAGAGACAGGTAGAAGCGATGAGGAATTTGCAACAGCAACAGTATGTGATGGATGGCAGTTATAGGAAGGGGGGAAATGTCTCAGATACAGTCATATAGATGGGTTGTTTTTCAGACTGGAGGCCTGTGACCAGTGGAGTGCCACAAGGATCAATGCTGGGTCCTCAACTTTTTGTCATTTATACAAATGATTTGGATGTGAGTATGAAGAGGTATGGTTAGTAAGTTTGCAGATGACACCAAAATTGGAGGTGTGGTGGACAGTGAGAAGGTTGCCTCAGATTACAACAGGATCTGGATCAGATGGGCCAATGGGCTGAGAAGTGGCAGATGGAGTTTAATTCAGATAAATGCGAGGTGCTGCATTTTGGGAAAGCAAATCTTAGCAGGACTTATACACTTAATGGTAAGGTCCTAGGGAGTGTTCCTGAACAAAGAGACCTTGGACTGCAGGTTCATAGCTCCTTGAAAGTTGAGTTGAAGGTAGATTGGACAGCGAAGAAGGCATTTGGTATGCTTTCCTTTATTGGTCAGAGTATTGAGTACAGGAGTTGGGAGGTCATGTTGCGGCTGTACAGGACATTGGTTAGGCCACTGTTGGAATATTGCACGCAATTCTTGTCTCCTTCCTATCGGAAAGATGTTGTGAAACGTGATAGGGTTCAGAAAAGATTTACAAGGATGTTGCCAAGTTTGGAGAATCTGAGCTACAGGGAGAGGCCTCACAGGCTGGGGCTGTTTTCCCTGGAGCGTCGGAGGCTGAGGGGTGACCTTATAGAGGTTTACAAAATTATGAGGGGCATAGATAGGATAAATAGACAAAGTCTTTTCCCTAGGGTTGGGGAGTCCAGAACTAGAGGGCATAGGTTTAGGGTGAGAGGGGAAAGATATAAAAGAGACCTAAGGGGTAACGTTTTCACACAGAGGGTGGTACGTGTATGGAATGAGCTGCCAGAGGATGTGATGGATGCTGGTACAATTGCAACATTTAAGAGGTATTTGGATGGGTATATGAATAGGAAAGGTTTAGAGGGATATGGGTGCTGGCAGGTGGGACTTGATTGGGTTGGGATATCTGGTCGGCATGGATGGGTTGGACCAAAGGGTCTGTTTCCATGCTGTACATCTCTATGACTCTATGACTCTAAATGAAACCAAATTGGGGAAAGACTGGAAACCATTATTGAGGAAGTAGCAGCAAGACAGTTAGAACATGATAATACAGTCAAGCAATGCCAACATAAGCCAACAGAAAGAACATTCCTGTTAACAAGTTTATCTGAATTATATGAAGATGTGAAAAGCAGGGGGATAAAAAGAAATCTATATGTGTAGTTTTTTAAAACAAATTCGGTAGTTATTCAATAAGGAGTCCCTGAAAAGAGTTCATGGTGTTTGGATTAATATATCAGCAATGATAGAGAATTAGCTCACAAACAGAAAACAGGATAAATGGATCATCTTAGGGTTGGTAAACTGAAATTAGTGGGGAGCTACAAGGATCAACTATTTACATTTTAAATCAATGGTTTGGATGAAGGCAATGTCTGTGTTGAAGCAAAATTTGCTGATGCCACTAAGAAAGTTCAGAAAATAAAAGTCCATATAGGTAGATTAGATAAATTGACAAAAAAAAGTGATGAATGGAATGTAAAGTAAATAACTGTGAATTTGTCCATTTTGGTGAAGAAAAGAAAAGCAGAATATTATTTAAACAGAAAGAGAATGCTGTGGGGCAGAGGGATCTGGATACCCTTGTACATGGAAGTAAGAAATGTTAGTAGGCCTTTTAGGAAGACAAATGGAATGTTGGCCTTTACTGCAAGTGGAATAGAGTATAAACATAAGGAAGCTCTTGCACATCCACACAGAGAGTTTGTGAGACTGTTTCTAGAGTATTGTGTATAGTTTTGGTCTCCTTACCTAATAAGCATTTGAAGCTCTTCAGGGAAGATTCAGTGAAATGATTCCTGCAATGAAGGGGTTTGACTTATGAGGAAAAGTTGAGCAGTTTGGGGCCTATACCCGTTGAAGATCAGAAGAATGAAAGGTGATCCTTTTAAACACAATATCAAATTCTGAGATATTCTCAGGGTGGATATTGAGAGGATGTTTCCCCTAATGGGTGATTGTAGAACCATGAGACACAGCTTAAAAACAAGGGGCCTCTTATTTAAGACTGGGATGATGTCTCTTAGAATGTTGTTGATCTTTGGCATTATATATCCCAGCATCAGTGAAGGTTATTAAATATATCTAAGATTGAATTAAACAGATCTTCATTTACAAGGGAATCAAGGGTGATGGGAACAGGTTATAATGAGATCAGCCATGATCTTATTGAATAGTGCAGTAGCCCTTACTGACTGTATGGCCTACACCTGTCTTATATCCTTACAGTAGGAACACAGGAACAGAAGTAGGCTATTCAGCCCCTCAAGCCTGTTCCACCGTTCAGTGGCTGATCTGTGACCTAACTCCTTATACCTGCCTTTAGCCTAAATACCCTCCATACCTTTGTTTAACAAAAAATATTATCTGCTTCACATTTAAAATTAATAATTGATATACTATCCACTGCCCTTCGTTAAAGAGAGTTCCAAACCTCTGCTACACTTTATGTGTCTAATATCTCTCCTGAATGGTCTGGCCCTAATTCTCAGACTATGTCCCTTCATTCTAGAATGCCCAAAGAATGGAAATAGTTTATCTTTACCTACCCTGGTGTTGTGTAGTCAAGAGAAAGACTAGCACAAGTTAAAGGATATTAACAAACTTTCTGTTTTACAGCAGCTGCTGTACTATGTACTTAATTTGCTATAAAACACTTTGAGAATGTCTGTTGGTCTTTCTAATTTGAAGATTTAACAAACTGGAAAATAAGAATCTAAATGAGGTAATGGAGCAAAGAAATCTGGGAACACAAATGCTCAAATTATTAAAAGCAGCTTAATAAAGGCTGTACAAACTAAACCAACCCTTGGGGTTAATATCTACATAGAACATAGAACATAGAAGAATACAGTGCAGTACAGGCCCTTCGGCCCTCGATGTTGTGCCGATCCAAGCCCACCTAACCTACACTAGCCCACTATCCTCCATATGCCTATCCAATGCCCGCTTAAATGCCCATAATGAAGGAGAGTCCACCTCTGCTACTGGCAGGGCATTCCATGAACTCACGACTCGCTGAGTAAAGAACCTACCCCTAACATCTGTCCTATACCTACCTCTCCTTGATTTAAAGCTATGCCCCCTTGTAATAGCTGACTCCATACGTGGAAAAAGATTCTCACTGTCAACCCTATCTAAACCCCTAATCATCTTATACACCTCTATCAAGTCACCCCTAAACCTTCTTTTCTCCAATGAAAACAACCCCAAGTGCCTCAGCCTTTCCTCATACGATCTTTCTACCATACCAGGCAACATCCTGGTAAACTTCCTCTGCACCCGTTCCAGTGCCTCCACATCCTTCCTATAGTATGGCGACCAAAACTGCTCACAATACTCCAGATGCGGCCGCACCAGAGTCTTATACAACTGCAACATGACCTCAGTACTCCGGAACTCAATTCCTCTACCAATAAAAGCCAGTACGCCATATGCCTTCATTACCGCACTATTTACCTGGGTGGCAACTTTCAAAGATTTGTGTACATGGACACCAAGATCCCTCTGCTCATCCACACTACCAAGTATCCGACCGTTAGCCCAGTACCCCATCTTTTTATTACTCTTACCAAAGTGAATCATCTCACACTTAGCTACATTGAACTCCATTTGCCACCTTTCTGCTCAGTTCTGCAGCTTATCTATATCCCGCTGTAACCTGCCACATCCTTCCTCACTGTCTACAACTCCTCCGACTTTTGTATCATCCGCAAACTTGCTCACCCAACCTTCTAACCCCTCCTCCAGGTCATTTATAAAAATGACAAACAGCAATGGTCCCAAAACAGATCCTTGCGGAACACCGCTAGTGACGGCACTCCAAGATGAACCTTTGCCATCAACTACTACCCTCTGTCTCCTTCCAGCCAGCCAACTCCTAATCCAAACCTCGAACTCACCCTCAATGCCATACCTCCGTATTTTTTGCAGTAGTCTACCATGGGGAACCTTATCAAACGCCTTACTAAAATCCATATACACCACATCTACTGCTTTCCCCTCGTCCACCTCCTTAGTCACCTTCTCAAAGAATTCAATAAGGTTTGTGAGGCACGACCTGCCCTTCACAAAACCATGCTGACTATCCTTGATCACATTATTCCTATCCAGATGTTCATAAATCCTATCCCTTACAATCCTCTCTAAGATTTTGCCCACAACAGAAGTGAGACTCACCAGCCTATAATTACTAGGGTTATCCCTACTCCCCTTCTTGAACAAGGGAACCACATTTGCTAGCCTCCAATCTTCCGGCACTACTCCCGTAGACAACAAGGACATAAAAATCAAGGCCAATGGCTCTGCAATCTCCTCCCTTGCTTCCCAGAGAATCCTAGGATAAATGCCATCAGGCCCAGGGGACTTATCTATTTTCACCCTTTCCAGAATTTCCAACACCTCTTCTCTACATACCTCAAAGTCATCCATTCTACTTAATTGTGACTCAGTACTCACATTGACAACAATGTCCTGTTCCTGATTGAATACTGACGAAAAGTATTCATTCAGTGTCTCCCCAATCTCTTCAGCCTCCACACGCAACTTCCCACTACTATCCTTGACTGGACCTATTCCTACCCTAGTCTAAATGAATAGAACTGAACAGTTACACCAAATCTTTATTTAACCTTGGTTAGGCTACACTCTGAGTAGAATGTGTAATTCTGGTCACCACATAATAAACAGGATATAGAGACATTGGAGACATAGAAAGTCATGCAGATAATGCCAGAACTGGGTAGTTATTGCTCTAAGGAAAGGATGAACAGGCTTGGTCTATTTTCTCAAAAATGAAAGATTGAGGAGTAACCTGTTAAGGATCTTTAAAAGGTTGAAAGGTTTTGATAGAGATAGAAGATTGGACTTTCAAAGGGCTGTAGAGTCGAGATCAGATGTGGCTGGGAATTCAATGTCTGGGTCCCAGAGGTTATCTTGGGACCCTGAAGCTTCCAGGACAGTTTTGAATTTTGAAATGTATATTGGGGAAAGGCAGGAATAGGAACTATGTTCAGTATGGCAGCTCACCCCCACCTTCTATAAGGCAACTAGAGATGGGCAATAAATACTTGCCCAGCCAGCGATGCCCACATCCCACAGATGAATAACAAAAGTTGAGTTTATTTCACTTACTTTGCTGTGGCATGCTGGTATATCCGTTCTCTTTGTCATTAATTCTTGCTGTTTAGTGTAAGCCTAATATTTACCACTTTCCTTTGTGGTTATATCGATTCATTTTGCAAATTTTCATGTGTTGCACTGTGGATGTTGCTGGTGACTGTCCCTTCCACATTTATCCCATTCATTCCTAAAATTCCTCAAAATCCTTTACCTTTTCAGTCTGGATGGCATAATGTATGGTAAACTTTAGACCTGAACTAGAGCGAGTTCTCAAACAACAAACATGGAGTTAATCAGTAGCTCCATGGTATCAAGGAAAACCATGCTGCAGCAAGTGTATGTTGGAGACCCAAACTATTGTGCTATCCCAACTTAATCCCAACTTTTGAAAACAATTCGCCTCCTATTGTGAACATTGGATTAGAGAATTCAGGAAAAGGGTCTGTGAGGAACTTACATAGTGTTTCAAATGAAATGGATATTAGAGGCTCTGTCAGCTTTAAAGACAGACAAACCCCCTGGCTCAAATGAATTGCGCCCCAGGCTGCTGTGGAGATGAGGCAGAAAATTGCGGGGACTCTGTCACAAATTTTTAATTCCTCTCTGGTCACGGGGTTAGTGCCAGAGGACTGGAGGATGGCTAATGTGGTTCCACTTTTCAAGAAGAGTGATAGAGATGAACCAGGAACTTACAGACCGGTGAGTCTCATGTCAGCGGTAAGGAAACTGGCAGAGAAAATTCAGAAAGAGAGAATTATTATCCACTTGGAAAGGCAAACGTTAATTAGAGATAGTTAACATGGATTTGTCAGAGTGATTGAGAAGGTTAAAGCACGTGGAATTGAGGGAATCTTGGCGAAATGATAAGGAACTGGCTTAGTATTAGGACACAAAGTGTAGTGGTAGGATCTGTTTGGCTGACTGTAGGCTGGTGTATCACCAGGATCAGTACTGGGACTGTTTGTTATATACATTACAAGAGGTCAATCACAAGGGCACATAGTTTTTTGGGTAAAGTGCAGGAGCTTCAGATTTGAGAAAAACTTTTTCACTCAAGAGCGTTGTGGGAATCTGGAATGCACTGCCTGGGAAGGTAATGGAGGCTGGAAACATTACAACCTTTAAAAAATATTTGGATGAGCACTTCAAATATCATAGCATTCAAGGATATGGGATATGTGCAGGAAATTGGGATTAGTGTGCCTTTAGTGGTAGTTATTGTCAATGTGGACTCGATGAACTGAATGACTATGATTTTAGTTGCTTTAAATGTGAGTGATTTCGTACACATGAATATCTTGCCTTGGTTGTCTGCAGAGTTCTCAGATTTTGTTGCACTTTCTGCAGAGCCTCTTCCTGGGAGACTGTAGTGTTAGCTATTTCCTGTGTTTCTACTTCTGGCTCTGGGGTTTATGATATAGTCACTCTTCAAATACAGGGCATTGGCTTTCCACTCGTCAACACTGTGAGTACAATTTCAGTTCTCTTAACTAACTTTGCCTTCCTAATTGTTTGCTGTTCAATTTCTTCAAACAATTACTTTGCAGATTGTCTGCATTTTGTGGGTCTTATTTTACACATACCCAGTGTCTTAAAAGTAGTGACATTGATTTGATGGTTGCACCTTTGGTGTTACTGGTTATAATTTTAAATTGTTTATATTGTATCCTGGACGTGGGACATCAGTGGCCAGCTGCCTGCAGTGACCTGATTTCCTTTCACTTTTTAAGGAAAGTGTTTGTCATTCTGCCCTTTCTCCACATTGGGAAACAGATTGGCAAGGTTAGCTGGTTAGTTGAACTGATTGTGTGCATGGTGTACTGCAGGATACAACTCGGATGAATATCTGACAAAAGTCTAATTTTATAAAAGATATTATTTAAAGAAAAAGTGGTGGTTATCTTCAGACAGATTAGAAATCATCTTCGTGGAATGTGGAACTGGCTGTTGAACAGTCTCTGTTCAATTCCCTATTGCCAATACATTAGCCACCAGCCACTAGGGCTAATTGGGAATCTAAGAAATACTAATTTCATTTGATTGGGAAACAGAAATTAGTAGAAATATTGTCGTTAATTATTGTAAACACATTCAGTGGACAACAATTAATGTCCTCCCGTGAGGTGCATTTGGTGGTAAAGGGGCATTAATCGGGCAAGTGGGGACCCAATGCCTTCTCTTCATTGCCCTGATTATATCCAGAGGAGAAGGTCCCCAGCAGCAGAGCTGAGCAACCTCTGACTGACTGTCAGCTCTTGGGACTGGGATTTCATCTTGGACTAATTTATCCTGGGAATGCCCCTATTGCCCTGTTAGATTCCCGATTGGCATCTAATTTGGCTGGTCTTCTCAAAAAGACACTCTTGTCAACTCTCATTTGGCAGGTGAGACCCCTATCATCTCCACTAATACTGTCAATGTGAAAATGTGAGCTCTCATGTTTTTATGTATTTGTTAGTGAAATGATGAGATAAGAGCCAGATTACAGATCTATTGTTCCATCTCCACACTCCCATCACTTACCCACCAACATGCTGTATCCATCAGACCTATACCTATCATTCATACTCTCACCTCACCTTTCCATATTGCTATAAGTCTCACACTTACAGTTCTTAACTGGGACATGCTGCCAACTCTTTGAACATAACAGCTACATATCAAATAGATCACAGTGTGCTCACAGATACACATTACCATCTGTTGTAGGAGAACTTATGCACAACTAAAAGCAGAAACATGAGTGCTTGGGGTCTGGAGTGTGCTGTCCATGAGTATGGTAAAGACAGTATCAATCAAGACTCTTGAGAGAGAACTAGACTGTTCTTAGAAAGGATTGTGGCGAAATAGCTGGGGGATTAAATGAATTGCTCATTCAGAGAGTTGGTACAGACATGAAGGGCTAAATGGCACCCTTCTGCACTTTAACAATTTTATAGTTCTATTTTCAGCAGGGATTAACAGTTTCCCTTGAGAAGATGGCAACAGCCTTCAATGGGAGCCCATGGCTCAGGCTGTGTCCATTGTTGGTTTGAACCCATGGAAGATGATGGTATCCCCATAATCCTCCTTCTTGCATCCCAATTCCTTCTTACCCCACATTGTGGTCTTATCTATCAGCTGCAAATACATTCATATGCCCTTCTTCCTTATCCTGTGCCACTTCCATTTCAGATCTCCAGGAAGTAACACAAAGGCAGATCATAATGATTGGTTACTGCCTTACCATTCCACAGCTGCAGCTACCAGCTCAGATATTGACACTGTGGAGCTTAGAGAGCAGTATGAATGCAGGGACAGTACCTGGAGAGACTCTGGGTTTGGGAGACCTGCACTGAACAGGTACTAGCTCACAGGAGGGCGAGGTTGCACACAGGTCCTGCTGCAGATAAGCACTTTGATGTGACATCCTACACTTGGGCATACATTAAAATGGCCAGTGGATCAGGCCACCTTGCAGAAAACTTGTGATCGATGTCAAGGAACATGGAGGAGTCTGACTACCTGCCACTTTGGCTCAGACTCTTGTTCACACTCTTGTGGAAATGTTCACACTCTTGTGGGACCCAACTCCAATGGCCAATGCCTCAGCTCCCTTTGCAACACAAATAGTGGCCACTCAGTGTCTGAGTGACAGTGGGGAATAAGTCTGCCTTGTTGCAGGCTCAGACTCCTGCCATCATTTCAAGATTACGTGGAGTAAAGAGCATTCTGACTGTCACAGCAAACCAGCCAATCTGATCTCTAATAGATCACCACAAATGCTGAGACACTGACATGAAAAACTGGCCGGGATCTCCAATCCTGCTGTTCTGCCAGTGCCCTTACCTGTCACCCAAGACAGCTGCCATCTTTGACAAGGTGGTGCAGTCCACAACTGGGCCTCCTTGATCTAGAGCTGCTCCAGGTTGTTCTCCAAGCCTACACCCAATGCTTTCTCTGATGAAGTGTCAACCAGCCTTGTTGCAGCCTTAGGTAAGACTACATTGGAGAACTAGACCAAGTAAGGGCATCTGTAGGATAGGAGGGAAGGGTCTAGTCGTATCATCACTGGATTGTTAATCCAGAGATCCAGGTCATATTCTGGGGACCTGGGTTCGGATTCTGCCATAGGAGATGGCAGGGAATTTGAATTCAAAAGCAATCTGGAATTATGAGTCTAATGGCAATCACAAAACCAGAAAGAGCAGAAGATTCCATCCCCTGTCCCCAATAGTAGATTGCAGCAGTTTCCTTCCTTCTGTTACCAGGTTTCCCTGTTTTTTTAAATTTACCTCATTGCTTACATGGCTATTTTCTATAAATGCTATTTTTTTTTTGGATTAGATTACAGTGTGGAAACAGGCCCTTCGGCCCAACAAGTCCACACCGACCCGCCGAAGCGAAACCCACCCATACCCCTACATTTACCCCTTACCTAACACTACGGGCAATTTAGTATGGCCAATTCACCTGACCTGCACATCTTTGGACTGTGGGAGGAAACCGGAGCACCCAGAGGAAACCCACGCAGACACGGGGAGAATGTGCAAACTCCACACAGTCAGTCGCCTGAGTCGGGAATTGAACCCGGGTCTCTGGCGCTGCGAGGCAGCAGTGCTAACCACTGTGCCACCGTGCCGCCCACAAAGTCTTTGGGAATTGTTTTAGAACCCAATGAATTCTTGAAGACCAAGGACAATATAACACTAACAATGCTGTTAACTCTTTTCAAACCCTAGGATGGAAGTCATCAGATCCAGGAGGTTTATTGTCACTTCGTCCCATTCATTTCTGTATTATTCCTGTACTTGTATTGCTTTATCTTAGTTCTTCATTCTCACTAGACTTATGGTTTGAGTTATAAGGGGAGGTTGGTTAGGCTGGGACTGTTTTCCCTGGAGCGTAGGAGGTTGAGGGGTGACTTTATAGAGGTTTATTAAATTATGAGGGGATAGTTAAGATGAATAGCAAAAGTCTTTTCCCTAGGAATGGGGAGTTCAAAACTAGGGGGCATATTTTTAGAGTGAGAGGAGGAAAATTTAAAAGGGACCTGAGGGGCAACTTTCCCACACAGAGGGTTGTTTGTATGTGGAATGAATTGCCAGAGGAAGTGGTAGATACAGGTTTAGTTACTACATTTAAAAGGTATTTGGGTAGGTACATGAATAGTAAAGGTTTCGAGGGATATGGTCCAAACACAGGCAAATGGAACCAATTTAGTTTGGTCGGCATGGACAAGTTGGACTAATCAGTCTATTTCCATGCTGTTTGAGACTATGATTCTATTATTCCATTGTTGACTGTTGGAAAAACCTACCTGGTTCACTAAATGTCCTTAAGGGACATTAGTGCAAGATGGTGGAATTTGAATTTAATAACAATCTCAAATTAAGAGTCTAATGATGACCATGAATCTATTGCCGAATGTCAGGAAAAACCTGTCTGGTTCCCTAATGTCCTGTTAGGAAGGAAACTGACTCCAGACCCAGAACAATGCAGTTGATGCTTAACTGCCCTCTGAGCAATTAGGGATGGACAATAAATGCTGGCCCAGCCAGTGACACCCTCACCCCGTGAATGAATCAAATAGACGAGGGCAACTATTGACTTTTCTGTGGAGTATAGCCTGGTTTCATCTATAAATTTTAGCTTGGAAAGTTTATTTTGTGCTTGCATTTATTTTTAACAAGCCATAGTCAGTGACAGAGGGCAGGTAAAGTGTGGGACGGTTGGTGAATGGGGAATTGATATTGTGATTACTGCTCAGGAGAGCTCTCTATGGATAGGCTGTCAGATAGGGGCTTTCTCAGCTGCTTCCTCATCTCCCTCTCCCTCTCCTCCTGACCCTTACTGCTAACAGTAAAGCTTGTGGTGAGGACCATCCCAACTTCTGCAGAATGCAGCAAACCACCACTAGTCTTGACATGCTCTCGGCCGAGTGCTCCTCCTGAAAAATTCAGCTAATGGATACATGTATTGCCAGGGCCAGGCTGGAAGCAACCAGATCCATAAACTGCCTCTGCCACAGTCAAATTCACAGTTTCTGGCAATGCCATCCTTGCCCAGCTCCAACTTTGCAGTTGTGATTTCAGCAAAAGGCACATTTGAATGAGGAAGTCCTTCTCATTTGTACTTTCACACTGTTGTTCAAATCGGAGAATTGCTGTCTGAAGATCCTGGGCGGATAAGACTATCAATATGAATGTTCTTCCCTTTCTTCCTCTTTAGCCAGCTTGGCCTCCTCTGTATGACCTCTATCCATCCTCTGAGTCTTGTTGCATTCCAAGGAATATGTCCACTGGTCTACGCAGGACTGGGGCTGCACGTTTGTGCGGAAGCTTTGGAATCAAGAAAAAATCCATCATCATCTGCCACACTTTTAGGGTTTTGCAACTTTAAACAATATAGATAGTATCAAGTACGTAATTGCAAAAGTGTGGTGCTGCTGAGGGGCCTTTGCTACTGCTGAACGTGCTTTCAGCATTGTGAGGTTTGAGGGGGCAATAGTTGAACAACAAAGCAGAATCAAATTAACATTTCACAGCAATAGCCATGATGACCTGCCTATTCTGTACAGTTCTGGGCATCATTCACTATGTCCCTGCCCTCACCAATATGCGTCTAGTGTGATTCATCTAAAAGTGTGCATACTCTTAGTGCTATTTTGGCTAATGCTCTCGTAGCAACCAATAAACAAACATTGTCAATCCCAATGTTTCACCCATTGCCTTCAGATTTATAGGGTTTCAACAGAAAGTGATACATTGTGTGTAACTTGCATATCTGAAACTAGGAGCAGTGAGTCCCATGGATTGGGAAAGTTCGTACACATTTCAAACATAGATCTTGAGCAATGTTCAAGCTTTGGAACTTTTGAAATGTGGTGCAGTCATTGTTTGGTCTGAAAGAAAGAAACGATGCGGTATCAGTCACAACCTCAGGACTTCCCAGCTATCAGTTACTTTTGAGATGTGGTCACTGGAAAGACAGCACTCCGTTTGCAAGTAACAAGATCCCTGAAACCACAATGTGAGAATGACCAGACATCCTGCAGCCACACTTGGCTGTTATCCATTGTTTTTTCATCCCCATAGTTGCGTGTTTTGGCTGCTCCTATCATGACAAGGTGAATTTATCAGGAGAACCAAGGTACCTTATTTCACTGAATAATGTGACACTCTCTTGAGGGCATTGCAATCACACTGGAGTCTCACTGTGACTGTTCAGTTCTTGCTCCCGCTGAAAGTAGCTACTGTTGAAAACTGCAATACTTGCCATTTGTTGTCATGAACTCATCTAATGATCAATACATGGGATTTACAGCAGTGAAAACATTTAGTGCACAGCAAAATTGCAGATCTTGATTTGTATGCTCATCTTTTCTCCAGCTGAGTTCCTCTTTTGCTTTCCTCATACTCTTGGGTAATTTGTGCTTGCTCCTTATTTCACTTCCTGTATTTTATTTCACTGTCGGAATGTCTGCCACTTTTCCCCAGAGGGAAGTATCAGTAAAAATAGAAGTCAGTGTACTGGGCACTGTTTGAAATGGTTGAAATGAGTTGGACCAGTTTGTGTCACTCACTAGTTTTACTTCCGCTTCCTGTGCCTCATCCACATTTCCTTCATTGGATTTAAGTACAATAAGGGCTTGCCATTTGGGAAGGAGCCATTTAGGCTTTTTTTAGCTCCGTTATTCAGCTTCATATGTTCCTCAGTCACTCTCTTGCTCACTATCGCTCTACTAAGTCTCACCTGCTGAGCACTTTGGGTTCAAGCTCCTGTCACCAAAGTTCCTGCTAATTTTTGGGCAGAACTCTGGGTAGCATGAGTGGTGTATTTAAACCAGCAACACCCATTCAACACAAGCCATACAGCAATTTTCTCACAGTATTAAGGCTTAAAAGTCTGCAAATTATATTATTGTAGTTACATGTATTCTACCTTTTAAAAGAAACAAAATTCTTGTTCAGCTTAGAAGTCTGGGGACCCTTTTAGTGGTGATGCAATGTACACCACGTATACTACATGAGCAAAGCAGAACACTAGTAATTTCTTCCCTTCTTTGTTGACAGCTTTTCGCCCTGATATTTATTTGCTGCCCAAATGATTATAGAATGCATTCAGCTTGATACTCTGCCCAGATGAAATATACGTCTTCATTTGCATCAAGTTGTCCAAGTGATCCATTTCTAATCACTTTCTGGATTTACACGTCATCACATTCATAAGGCTAAATCCATGCTCACAGTCAGCACTAGTTGCCTGAATGTCCAGAAAAATTGACGTTTATTCAAAATATAGTCCATTATAGTCCACCAAATAACTGAATGTCTGGATGGAATCTGTCTTGACTTTCTCCACAACCATAAATTTGAACTCAAAGATTATTGGCTACACTTTCATAATAAGTTGCTATGAAAATGGAATATTTTATATTAGACACACAATGCTATCTTTCCAAGTTCATAGTCAGTTGTCTTGCTAATTCTTCTGGAAATCTGCTTTCCAGCTGGTTACAGGCAGATGAATAAATTGAAGGATTCCAGCAGTGTCCACATCACTGTTGAGAGCAGTCAGAACCTTCTTAAAATCCTCACTCAAATAAGCACCTAGATACTGAGTCTTCAGCTTCTTGATCTTAGCCTTTGCAAATTACATAGTTTCAATTGTTGTCAAACAGCTTCTATGTAAGAATTTGCACAGGAATGCCAGTTGACCAAGAACATCATTCAGAGCTGTCAATGTGAGGTGATATTGTGGTATTCTGAGCACCTTCAGGAATATTGGAATGATATACTTACTTGCTCTGTGCAGTACTCGACCAAAACATTGTAGTTTCATTTTCGTACTCTGACTGCAAAGTGTATTGACAGCCACCTCATTTAATTCAGAATGCATCACACTCTGGGACTTTGACCAATTCTTCAAAGTGTCCTTCCTTCACAATTGACCCACTGAACACTTTATACATTGTTCTTAGGATTGTTTGTATATCGTACATAATTGAGGCCTGTTTCCATCTATTGTAGATCTTTGCTACAAACAACATGCTCTTTCAAAAAATGTTTGATGTCATACCAAGCTCTTATGATAAATGTTTGATGTCATATGGAAGGGATTCTGAGGGACAGGATTTACATATATTTGGAAAGGCAAAGACTGATTTGGAATAGTCAACGTGACTTGTGTGTGGGAAATTAAGTGTCACTGACTTGATTGAGTTCTTGGAAGATGAGATTAGGTTGGGATATCTGGTCAGCATGGACAGGTTGGACTGAAGGGTCTGTTTCCATGCTGTACACCCCTATGACTCTATGACTCTATGTGACAAAAAGGATTGATGAAGGCAAAAAGGTGGACGTTGTCTATATGGACTTCATTAAGGTAGGCAAGAAGGTTCTGCATGGTAGACTGGTTAACAGGTTAAATCATGGAATGTAGTGGTAACTAGCCATTTGGATACATGACTGGTGTGAAGGTAGGAAACAGAGGCTGGTGATGGAGGGTTGCTTTTTTGGATTGGAGACCTGTGACCAGTGGGGTGCTGCAAGGATTGGTGCTGTGTCCACTGCTTTTTGTCATTTATGTAATGATTTGGATGTGAGGTATGGTTAGTAAGTTTGCAGAAAACACTAAAATTGATGGTGTAGCGGACGGTGAAGAAGGTTACCTAAGAGTACAATGGAACCTTGATCAGAGACGCCAATGGGCCAAGGAGTGGCAGATGGAGTTTAATTTGGATAAATGTGAGGTACTGCAGTTTGGTAGGGAATATCAGGCAAGGCTTAAACATTTAATTGTAAGGTCGTGGGGAGTGTTGCCACACAAAGAGGCCTTGGAGTGCACGTCTATAGTTCCCTAGAAGGGGAGTCACAGGGAGTCAGAGTAGTGAAGTAGGCGTTTGGTACACATTAGTTAATGCATTAAGTATATAAGTTGGGAGGTCATGTTGTGGCTGTACAGGAAGTTGGCTAGGCCATTTTTAGAATACTACATTTAGTTCTGGTCTCCCTGCTATAGGAAGGATGTTGTGAAACTTGAAAGGGTTCAGAAAAGATTTACAAGGATATTGCCAGAGTTGGAGGGTTTGAGCTGTAGGGAGAGGCTGAATAGGCTGGGGCTGTTTTCCCTGGAGCATCGGAGGCTGAGGTACTTCACCACATGATCATGCAAAGCTTGTACAGAAAGCATAGACACAATTATGTTTACAACCAATACGACATTCTCAATCACAACTTTCACCATATTAGGATTGGTTGCCCTTTGTACATTCCACTTCATCTTATAGAAGTTTCCAAAAGCATGAGGAACATGAATAGGGTAATAGTCAAGGTCTTTTCCCCAGGGTATGGGAGTCCAAAACTAGAGGGCGTAGGTTTATGGTGAGAGCAGAAAGATTTAAAAGGGACCTAAGGGGCAACTTTTCATGCAGCGGTGGTGTGTGTATTGAATTAACTGCCAGGGGAAATGGCGGAGGCTGGTACAACTACACATTTGGATGGGTATATGAATAGGAAGGGTTTAGAGGGATATGAATCAAAAACTGGCAAACGGGACCAGATTAACTTAGAATATATGGTTGGCATGGATGGGTTAGACCAAAAGGTCTGTTTCCATGTTGTACAGTTCTCCGACTCCATATCGCCACTCCTCCATTTTTCTTTCCAACCATAGCAGAAGCTCTGTCTGATGTAAACATCATCATCTTCTGAAAATCAAGGTCACTATTAACATAAAATTTGCTTGATTGCTGACACAATAGAGATTTTATTGCAAGCAGTGAGTGTTGAAATTCCTGCAAATACAAACAATTACAGATTCTAGTCCAAACTTGATGTACAAAATCAACATTTTTTTTGCATCAGAATGTTTGTACTTTTGTCTACTTTCAATATTAGAAAATGTGATTTGCATCACTCATCGAGGAACTGTCTCTGTCTGACGAAACTAAAACACTCCATGAATGAAAAAGTATAATTCTTGCTGTGCCAGCTCTCAGTATTCACTGTGTACGTCACCACATGATCAGAAAGCAGGGACACATTCATCTTTACAGCAAATACAACATTCCATTAAAACCATATTAGGATTGGTTGCACTCTGTACATTCCACTTGACCTCATGACCTCCTAAATTGTAAAATTCTCCCTTTTATTGTGGTCTCATAAACCAATAACAGAATCCATGGGCATTTTTTTTTATTCAAATGCTGTTTTAGGGAGCTACATTTCCAATCCAAACACGTTTCTCAGTGCTGTACTCACCTCCACCATTTGCTTTAGAGCATAGGACATTGTCATTTTCTCAAGACGTGAAAATCTCACCCATTCCTACTTTCTGTTTGTGAGCCAAATGATAGTTTTGATGATCTCAGAAATCCATTTCTTTTAGAATCGTGCACCATTCTAAAGCTTGAAGACTCCTTTGCTTTCTTTGCACATCAATTTCTTGATAAGTTTAAAACTACAAAATAAAAAAATAACTTACAACTTACTTCATGTTCTTCTCGGCAGCATCCTGCTTCCCAAACCCTCCTGGTCACTGCAGCTCCCCCACCCCCTCTGTTCCTAGATCTTCCAGGTTACAAGTCATCTCCCCTTTCCTGAGCCAACCTGTCACTGCTTCCTTATCTGGACTTGTGGTCCCATTCAAGATCCAGATTCAGTCAGAAGCAGGAGCTCTGATGTTGTAGAAGTGTGAGCTGGGCTTCATGAGATATGTGGGACATGATGGTGTGTATGTGAATTTTCGTAGCTGCTGTGTGGTCACACAACAACACAGCTTAAGGGGTTCCTCACCTTTCACCAAGACCATCACTCTCTGTCCACTCGGTCTGGATAATTTCTTTTGGCATTTTTGTTTTATTTTTCTGATTTTTTTTCTTTAATTCTGGCTTTGTAACCAAGGTGGCATTAGGGAATGGCAACTTTGTACAATTTTCACTGTACTCATGTATTCCTATAATTCAGTACACATGACAATAAAATCTAATTCTAATTCTGTTTCTAATTCTAGTAACCAAAAGGGCATTCTCCCCTTTTCTACTGCTTTTAGGGAAGAAGACATCTCATCAGAGCAGAGACAGAGAGACTGATGACAGCTATTAATCTCCACATTTCCACCCAAACATTGAATGACAGAGATGGACAGGAAATGACATTGTGACTCACTTCCTGTCGACATACACATAAACACGTATATCCCAATTCATACAACTACCTCACTTGAACCCATCTTGGAATAAGTGAAAACCCTAGCAAACAGGGAAAGCCAAATTAGAAAACTTATACCCAATCCCCTCAAATGACCAGAAATGATCCAGGAGCTATAGTTATAGAGTGATACAGCATGGAAATAGACCCTTCAGTCCAACTAGTCCACACAGACCATATTCCCAAACTAAACTAGTCCAACCTGTCTGAGCTTGGCTCATATCCCTACAAACCTTTCCCAATCATGTACTTATCCAAATGTCTTTTAAATATTGTAACTGTACCTGGATCCTTCACTTTCTTTGGCAGTTCATTTCACACACGAACCACTCTCTGTGTAAAAAGATTGCCCCTTCTGTCCTGTATAAATTGTTCTCCTCTCACTTTAAAAATATGTCCCCTAGTTTTGAACTCAACCACCTTAGGAAAAAGACCCTTGTCATCCACCTTATCTTTGTCCCTCATGATTTTATAAACCTCAATAAGGTCATCCCTTAATTTCCCACACTCCGGTGAAAAAAGTCCTAGTCTTTACAGTCTATTTTTGTATCTCAAATCCTCCATTCCTGGCAACATCCTAGTGAATCTTTTCTGACCCCTTTCCGGCTTAATAATATCCTTCCTATATCAGGGAGACCAGAACTGGACACTACTCTGGAAGAGGCCTTATCAACATCCTGTGCAATCTCAATATGACATTCCAACTCCTATATTCAAAGATCTGAGAAATGAAGACAAGTGCGCTAAATGCTTTCTTAACCACCCTGTCTACATGTGTGTTGCAAATTTCAAAGAATAATGTACCCAAACCCCTTGTTAGAGTTGTCTCAGTCCTTGATTGTTCTGTATGATGCATCCCTCTCTTTTATACAAAGACAGAAGTCACACAAAACCAGATTATTGTCTAATAGATTTATTTAAAATCACAAACTTTCAGAACGCTGAAGGAGCAGTGCTCCAAAAGCTTGTGATTTTAAATAAACCTGCTGGACTATAACCTGGTGTCATGTGACTTTTGACTTTGTCTACCTCAGTCCCACACCGGCACATCATTTACATAAGGAGATCTCCACCCCTAACAGAAGCTAATCTGGTTCCCAGAGGGGAAACCAATGAATCATTATTTACTGCATGAGCCTGGTCCACTGATCTCTAGGAGAATTACACCTTCCTCATATCTAACCAGTTCTGGTCTTAACAACTTGTAAGGGTTGCTATGGTTCTCACTGACTTCCTATTTAATGGAATTGTACTATCAACACAAAGTCTGGTCCACACGTCATCTAATATATCTTGATCAAACCACTTCCAAGTCTAGGCTTTTGTCAAGTATAGAAAAGTATAATGTATAGGCCCAGGTCATTGAGTTCATCCAAATAACTATTGTGCTTCAAATTGAGAATTAATGTTGTGGTCTCCTCCAAACCTTTTCCAAAACCTCAATAACGTGAGGACAGCCCAGCTGACATCGATACTCTAACTGAGACCCAACTAAGAATGAAATACTGCACTTTATTTTACAAATGGACCTGACTCAGTCTAGGTGTAGCTGTTGTCAATATTATTATAAATTTGTGCAAGAGGTTCCTGTTGCTCCTAACAGGCGGACGGAATGGTGCTTCCACAGAGACAGCAGAAGGATTGGTGTTACCTCTGGGTTAATCATCATATTCTGCTTCCTTTGCTGTTTATTTAAAGAATGTGTGTGTCATTGTCCATGTGGTGTAGGTACACACTGTTTAAGAATGGTGAATGGGCTGAGAAGTGGCAGGTGTGGTTTAATTTAGATAAATGCGAGGTGCTGCATTTTGGGAAAGCAAATCTTAGCGGGACTTCTACACTTAATGGTAAGTTCCTCGGGAATATTGCTGAGCAAAGAGATCTTGGAGTGCAGGTTCATAGCTCCTTGAAAGTGGAGTCGCAGGTAGATAGGATAGTGAAGAAGGCATTTGGTATGCTTTCCTTTATTGGTCAGAGTATTGAGTACAGGAGTTGGGAGGTCATGTTGTGGCTGTACAGGACGTTGGTTAGGCCACTGTTGGTATATTGCGTGCAATTCTGGTCTCCTTCCTATCGGAAAGATGTTGTGAAACTTGAAAGGGTTCAGAAAAGATTTACAAGGATGTTGTTGGGGTTGGAGGATTTGAGCTATAGGGAGAGGTTAAATAGGCTAGGGCTGTTTTCCCTGGAGCATTGGAGGTGGAGGGGTGACCTTATAGTGGTTTATGAAATCATGAGGGGCATGGATAGGATAAATAGACAAAGTCTTTTTCCCGGGGTGGGGGAGTCCAGAACTAGAGGGCATAGGTTTAGGGTGAGAGGGGAAAGAATCAAAAGAGACCTAAGGGACATCTTTTACACGCAGAGGGTGGTATATGTGTGGAACGAGCTGCCAGAGCAAGTGATGGAGGCTGGATTTAAAAAGCATCTGGCTGGATATATGAATAGGAAGGTTATGGAGGGATATGGGCCTAGTGCTGGCAGGTGGGGCTAGATTGGGTTGGGATATCTGGTCAGCATGGATGACTTGGACTAAAAGGTCTGTTTCTGTGCTGTACATCTCTATGACTCTATAACCCAGTGACAATATGTTTTAGGTCAGGATTGTCCATAGCTTTCGAGGGGAGCTTGCAGTTGGTGGTATTTCCATACAGCTTAGATAGAGTTTGTGACTTTGGAACTTGCCATTGGTGAAACTTTAACAAATTATTACAGCACACTTTGCATGTGGTACTGTTTGCCGCCACTGTGTTGGAGGAAGTGAATATTTAAGGTTGTGGATGTGATGCCAATCAAGTGGGCTGCTTTGTCCTGGATAGTGTCAAGTTTCTTGAGTGTTGTTGGAGATGCATCCATCCAGGCAAGTGGGGAGTATTCCATCACCCTCCCGACTTGTGCCTTGTAGATGGTGGGCAGGTTTTGGGGAGTCAGAAGGCGAGTTAGTCATCTCAGAAATCCCACCCAGAGGGTAACAAAAGTGCAAAACTGGTAATATGTGGAAATGTATATATTAGCCTTCCTGGAAATCCATTGTGAAGTACAAGATGAATCAGACCACCAGTATATGTCATTCACAAGTCTTACTGGTTCTTTCTGGGTGCTGCTCCTGCACCCACAGAATTTATAAACAATAACAGAAGTTGCTGGAAAAGCTCAGCAGGTCTGGCAGCATCTGTGGAGAGACATCAGAGTTAACATTTCAGGTTGAGTGACCTTTCCTCAGAACTTACAGGATTTACATAATGGTCCAATTTTGTTTCTGGTAGTGCCAACCCTCAGGATCTTGATGGCTGAGAATCAATTATAGTCATGTTGTTAAATATCAAAGAATGATGCCCAGGTCTTGCCTGCATCTGTGTACATTACCTGACAAATTGTAAATGGAGCTGAATACTGTGCAATCCTCAGTGAATATTCAAATTTTATAATGTTAAGGATTATTGATGAAGTAACTTAACCAGGTCAAGACTAAGACACGGCCTGAAGTAGTTATGCAATGATATTCTTGGACTGTGATAATTGGTCTCCATCAAGCACATCCATGTCCCTTTGCACTAGCTATGACTCTGTCTAATGAGTATGTGCCCCCCAGGTTCCCACTGGTTCCATTGCAGAAGAGTTCCTAGCAACCACAGTCTTGATATCGCCTTGATGTCAAGTGTAATTACACTCACTTATCTTTGGAATTCATATTTTTGACTGTGATGAGGCTTTCAAGTGAGAGCCTCTGGCAGAGCATCTGTGAGATTATTACTGAGTAAGTGACATCTGACAACAGTGTCGATAACACCTTCCATCGCTTTGCTTATGGTTGGGAGGAGACTGTTGGGAACAATAATTGACTGGATTAGATTTGTTCTCCTTTCTGTGGACAGAGTATACCTGGGCAACTTTCCATTTCATGGCTAGCTGCTAGTGTATAGCTGTACTTGAATGGCTGTGCTAGGGATATGACTGGCTATGGAGCACAAGCCTTCAGCACTATAGAGATATTTTCTTGATCCATATCCTTGGCTGTGACCTTGCATGATTAAACATTGTGCCATAATGGGCTACAACACACTATAGCTTGATACCTCTTCAAAATATCTGTATTCTTAATAGGCTATAGTGACTCATCTCTTGATTTACTATTAAATATGAATTAGGGACTAGCAATGGGCTTCAGGGTTACTGAGCAACCAGGAAAAGAGTTCATTCCCATTCATTGAGGTCACATATTTCCTTTGAAAAGTTATCCATTTGGTGGAGGAATCTCAGCAGCTCCATTACTGTGCAGGGCTTAGGACATATATAGACATTTTTACAACATAGTTGGCACAGGCCCTCATGCAAACAGGCAAAGTTGATTCCAAGAAGAGCAATCTTGAACCTCTATTTGTGTACAGAAATTAGCTAGCACTAGTTTCAGCCATCGTTACTTCAGCTGGGATCAGCATTTCAGAACTTTCTCAAATACATATTGGACATTTAAGAACCTGGCCTATTGCTGAAAAACTGGCCTTGAAGCCAGGAAGACCCAGGGGCATTGCTGTGTAGCCATCAGCTGTTAGTGCAAACAGATCCTGAATGTAAACCCCATTGCAATCACATTTAGTGAAGCAACATTTTACTCAGAAAGTTTGACATTGGTTCCATCATAAAATTAACTTTCAAAACTAGCATTTCAAATGTGAGCAGGTTTAATCCTGGGTTTATTGAGAGCTGCTACATTACTTTGAGAGATCACTTTCTTCTACATATTGTTATGTTTCTGAATTGTAATGAGTCTTTAATACATGTCTGAGCTGGAATAATTAATGGATTTAGTAACTGCCTCATAAACTAATGGGTAGAGGATAAACTGTGGAATCTTGTAATACTGAAGGGGTCAGTTTGATCTAATATATCTTTGGATAGCTCTTTGAAAGGTCTATCTAATTTGTCTCACTTTCCTGCTCTTTACGTTTCGTCCTGCAAAATTTTGTTTTTCAAGTAATTATTCAACTTGCATTTGAAAGTCGACACTGAATCAGTTTACTTTGTGTTTCTCCCCTCACCCATCCTCTCACATTCCAGATTACAACAACACTGTTTGAAATGATTCGGAGATGCCGGTGTTGGACTGGGGTGTACAAAGTTAAAACCACACAACACCAGGTTATAGTCCAACAGGTTTAATTGGAAGCTCTAGCTTTCAGAGTGCCGCTCCTTCATCGGGTGCTTGTGATAACCTGGTGTTGTGTGATTTTTAACTCTGTTTCAAATGGTTCTCCTCATGTCTCCCCTTGTTTTCACACCAATTACTCTATAGCTGTGTCCCTGCCAATAGAATTAGTTTCTGTCTATCAACTTCAGCAAAAGCCTTACTAATTTTGAACATCTTGATTAAATCATACTTAGATCATTTCTGATATGAGGAGAACAATCCCAACATCTCCAATCTCTTCAAATTAACTGAAGTTCCTCATCCTGTTCAATCTCCCCTTCACTCTTCCTTGCATGTGTTGTATATTTAATATCCCAAATCTATTTGGATATGGCTCTAGTTTATACGTGTATTACAAGATTTATTCACAGTGCTGTAAAATGTCTAGACCATGCTTTACTCTGGCTTCCAATTCTTTAAATAGTATGTTGAGTTTTCTCTGGGTCCACGTCCAGTCTTAATCAATCAAGTATCAACAGCAAACAGAATCAATTAATCAAACATGGAAAACAATTGAGTGTTATAATCTTGGCCTTTGTCTTTCTTGCTGCCCCCAGTGAATCAAATTGGAGTGAGGAAGATTTGTCATGTTTATCATCCACTCTGCAAGGTAGTGCAATGATCAGAAGTTTTTGAACAACAGTAGTATTCCCAGTCACTGAATAAGGCCTGTGTCCAACAGCATTTCTATGTTAAATGACTTAATGAGCATTCTGGCAAATGGAGAAAAAAAGGTGACTGATTAATGGAACAATTCTTGCTCGCAGTTTCTGACAAAGAGGAAATTTGTTTTTAAACAGTTTGCATCATGAAAATACACTCAAAGAAAGTCCAGGGATTTGCACAAGTGTTTTAAATAATATAAAAAACAGTGGTAGATGTACTGTACAATTGTTTTAAGATGAACATTTTCAGGAAGTCATTGCACAATAAACCAGTATGCTACAGACACCAGTGCTTTTTCATTGCTGCTTGTACTTCCTCAAGTTGTATTTTTCTCATGCATTTGCAATAAGTACACTGTCGGCCCACCCCAATAAGTGGCAATGGTCTACCCTGTCATTTTTCCCATCACCAGCATTGCCAGCTCTGGCTGCAGACTTCCCTGGACATCTGTTCATGTGATACAACACCTGGTCACATGCTGTTCTAAAGCATGCATTTCACCAATGTCATTGCATTCATTGTACGTTATGAAGGTTGTGCTCAGTCTCCATGTTTACGTTTCTTCATGGTTTCATGTCAAGTTCCAGGAATCACAAATTGTTATAGTTCAGGAGGCCATATGGCCCACCGTGCCTGTACTGGTTCTGTTACTTAGTGCTAATCCCCTGCCTTTTCCCTAAACCCTAGCATACTATTTCTAACCAAATAACCATGTGTCAATTGAATGTCTCAATTAAACCTGCCTCCACCACAGTTCTAGGCTGTGCATTCCAAATCCTAAATGTTTCTCTCACATCATCTTTGTTTGCATATCACTTTAAATCTCAGTCCTTTTTTTGCTGAGTGGGAGCAGCTTCTCCCTATCTACTTTGTCCAGTCCACTCATGATTTGGAAAAACCTTATCAAATCTCCTCTTAGTCTTCTTCTCGCTGAGGAGAACAGTCCCAATTTCTTCTATCCATATAACTATCATTTCAGACCTCCTGTGATTAGCTGAAGTTGGGAGGGATGGCGGGGAATGGGGGAAGAGGGAAGGTTGTGGTAGGGGGTGTAGCGATTAGGAGGGAGATCATAGGTAGGTTCAGAGTGAGGTTGAGGCAGGTGAAGAAGGGTGAGACTAAAGGAAGGAAAGGCAAGAGGAAAGGTTAAAGGGTATTTTTAGTGTTGCCTGTAAGAGCAGGAAATATGCCAGGTTTATGTTTGAGGAGGACTCGACGATGGCACTCAGGATGAATGGATAGTTGTTTCAGGCAGGCGTTGAGATCTTAGTTTCTTGACCTTGAGTTGGATTTGTGAAATACTTTAGGCTAATAGGAACACCCCTGAACTGGGAATAATACCAAACCCAGTCCTACCTTCACGTTTACTCAATGGCCACTGGGGCATCCTGTTTCCGAAAGTTTAAAAATGTGCACCGGCTGAGGTTGTTCAGTCTTTGGCTTTGTCAGTCACAGTCTGACTCAGCAGCACAGAGGAGGTTACCAGGAGAAAATGGTAAAAAGACCAAGGGGGTGATGGAGTGGAGAGTGTAGCATAAGTCCCTGAAACAGTGCAGATTTGGGCAGGGATGAGGGTGGGGCCTGTGTGCAGCAAGGCATGGTATTTTGGTGACTGGAGTGAGTAGAGGGGAAGGAGGTGTCTGAAGGGACATACAGGCCAGGGACACTCATTGTGGGGATCCATTCATATGTGTCCTGGGGAGGCAGCTGCACCACAACATTGCAGGACGACTATCTGGCAAAGCGTCTCCAGTTTGAAGCAAAAATGGTACCTCGTCTGGGTCAACAATCTCTGAGGGAGGGTTGAGCAAATTTGAGGGATGATGGAAGGATGCTTCTGGGTGATAGTGTAGTGGGGAAAATCGCCATTCTCAGAGTCAGAATCAGTGTTCAACGACAAGAGTTTATTGTACAAAGAGCTCCCAGGAGAGAGATACGTTCGTTAGCACGGCTGTCAGCTGTGAGCCTCCTCTCACTCTCAGAGTACATGTCACGATATTTTATACATTTTGTAGTACAATAATTCAAGTATTGAGTCTTTGTTTGTACAGCATGGTTTGTTTACAGAAAGGAGAAAGTGAGGACTGCAGATGTTGGAGACCAGAGTTGAAAAATGTGATGCTGGAAAAACACAGCAGGCCAGGCAGCATTCCAGGAGCAGGAGAATCGACGTTTTGGGCATAAGCCCTTCTTCAGGAATGCAGGCTTATGCCCAAAACGTTGATTCTCCTGCTCCTCGGATGCTGCCTGGCCTGCTGTGTTTTTCCAGCACCACATTTTTCAATTCTTGTTTACAGAAAACACTAAAAAATCACTGTCAGTTTCAGTGGTCCTGAGATTATTTTCCATTACTGCAGATCTGAAGTATTGTCACTTGTATACAAGCAGTCTCAGTTAGTTAACATTTCTAATGAAGGTGGTGGCTCGACACAGACACTTCGGCGGGCAGTAGACGTTACTGATGTGTCTTCTCTCCCCCACCCGCTTTAAACTAATCATTTATGCTCTGTGCCTATTGTGCTGTTCTCCTGTTAGCCTCAGGCAGTATCTGTATATGCTTTGCTGTATTTTTCCATGTAATGGCTCAGTGGCCATCTTGTATTTTAAGTGACCAATTTATGGCTCAACAGCTATCTTGTGTGCTAAGTGACCAACTTATGGCTCAGTGGCCATCTTGTGTTCGTGTGTCTTGTGTCAGCATGCCCCATGTCAACTCCCACTTCAATAGAATGAGAGTCAAGGGTGAGGGATGAAAGATTGAGGGTCAAGGGCTCTTGGTCAAAGATGGCTGGATGCTTCAGAGTGATTGGGGAAGGAACAGTGTAATGTTGAGAGGGTTGAGAGAGGTGGGAGGAAGTTGAAGGGGGACAGAGGGAGGTTGGAGGTGGTTGAGCTCCAACTACAGGGACATAATGTGAGTGACTCCTAATGTGGCTATTATGAAACTGCTACCTTGCTGGAGATCAGGTGTTGTCAAATAAGTTTTACATCACAGCAGATTAGATTGTTATGGGAGGAGCCACTGTGGGAGACAAAAGTTCTGGGTGTGGCCCATGGACTGGTGGTTCCCACTGGTTACCTGCAGCTGCTCTAGGAATGAATTTTAAAAAAACTCTGTAGCATGATACCTTAAAGATAATCTCGCCAAATAACAGTCAAAATGAATGTTGGTCTGAGCGAAAGTCACTTTGCATACAAACACTGAAGTATCTTCCTGGATGGCTGAATTCACTTTTCTGGAGTTAGTGGTAGTAGATTTCAAATTCCAATTTTACCAGATCAGATAATGAAAAGACTGTATGCAAATGAAGAAGGGGAGAGGCAAGATTGATCCTTAGGGAATCCAAGGTCCAGTTCCACCACAGAACACACCATGTGGCCTCCTTCTTTAAAGACCAAACTATCCCTTCCCACGTGGTTGAAGATCCCCTCCAATGGATCTCATCCATATCCCACACCTCCGCCCTCAAACCCCACCCCTCCAACCGCAAAAAGGTCAGAACAGCCGGTCCTTACCTTCCACCCCACCAACCTCCGCATAAATCGCATCATCCGCCGACATTTCCACCACCTACAAACAGACCCCACTACCAGGGATATAGTTCCCTATGCTCTTTCTGCAAGGACCATTCCCTCCGTGACTACCTGGTCAAGTCCATGCCCCCCAACAACCCACCCTCGTCTCCTGGCACCTTCCCCTGCCACCGTAGAAATTGCAAAATCTATGTCACACCTCCTCCCTCACCACCATCCAAGGCCCCAAAGGAGCCTTCCACATACATCAAAGTTTCACCTGCACTTCTGCACGTCATTTATTATATCCGTTGCTCCTGATGAGGTCTATTGTACATTTGGAGACTGGACACCTTCTCGCAGAGTGCTTTAGGGAACATTTCCAGGACACCCGCACCAATCAACCCCATCGCTCCGTGGCCGAACATTTCAACTCCCCCCACTCTGCCAAGTATATGCAGGTCCTGGGCCTCCTCCATCACCACTCCCTCACCACCTGATGCCTGGAGGAAGAACGCCTTATCTTCCGTCTTGGGACCCTTCAATCCCAGGGCATCAATGTGGACTTTACCAGTTTCCTTATTTCCCCTCCCCCCACCTTACCCCAGTTCCAACCTTCCAGCTCAGCACCATCCTCATGACCTGTCCCACCTGTCAATCTTCCTTCCCACCTATCTGCACCACCCTCCTCTCTGATCTATCACCTTCACCTTCATCTCCATCCACTTATTGCATGTTTAGCTATCTTCTCCTGAGCCTCACCCCCCCTCCCATTTATCTCTCCACCCCTGAGGCTCCCAGCCTCATTCTTGTTGAAGGGCTCTGGCTGGAAACGTTGATTCTCTTGCTCCTGGGATGCTGCCTGACCTGCTGTTCTTTTCCAGCACCACACTCTTAATTCCAAGGTCATGGCTCAGGTGCAGGGATAAAGAAGCCATTATCTGAGATGCTATGCTGGATTTGCATCAGGATGAGTTGAGCCCAGCAGTTCCATCGAGCAGAAAAAGTGTTAGAGGGGGATGTTATCAGTGACAAAGTGCAATGACCTTGAGGAGGATGCACAGCCAGTGCGCTATGTTCATAAAGGATGTGATTATGAATTTGATCAGGATTTATCCTGTACATTGGCAAAGACACAGTCTGCTTGGAGACAATGAAACACACAAACATAATGTTGGAGTGGATAACAAGTTCAGTGTTGATAGCGGACTTGCATTGGGTTGGATCTCAGAGCACGGAGTACAGTCAGATCAGACAGAGCCAAGTTCCAATCAGAGACAGGAGAACAGAGAAATTAAGGTGACTGATGTCACACAAATAGTTCTCAATGAACAGCATGAGTGTGAGTAACAGGACAGAGGGAGAGGTCCAGGTAAAGGCAGAATGTTGGAGGCAGGTGAAGGGGTCTGTGAAATGGGGAGAGGACTCTTGTCTAAAGAAATGGGCATAGAGATGAAGGTGAGAGAAGAGTTCAACCTCATATTATGCCCAAAATTCATTGAGGTGGGGACGCAGAGGGATAAAACTGAGATCTTTTCTAAGCACAGAACATTCAACATCAGACAGTGGAAGGTCAGAAGAGGTCGTGAATACTCAAGAAGAGGTGGGATTAGGAGAAAGGATGGAGACAGAGGGAAGGGGAAAGGAAGGGATTTTGCACAGAGGTGTGGGCATCTCTGAGTTGTTGCAGCTTATGCTCCTCAATGTTTGAAAAGAAGAGAAAAAGTTTCTTGTTAAAAATTCTTGGAATGAGAAAGATGGGGATGGGGCGAGGTTGTTACCCTTTATGGGAAAATCTAGTACCAGAGTAAGGAGTCACATTTAAGACAGAGATGCGGAGGAGGTTTTCTCTCAGAGGGTAGGGAGTCTGTGGAATTCTCTATTTCAGAGTGCTGCCATGGCTGGGTTGTTAAGTATTTCATGGCTGAGGTCGACAGGTTTTTAATCAGTAAGGAAATCAAGGGATATGGAGAAAAGGAGTTAAGGATGATCAGATCACTCATGATTTCATTGAATAGTGGTCATGATTTGGAGGTGCCAGTGTTGGACTGGGGTGTACAATGTTAAAAATCACACAACACCAGGTTATAGTCCAACAGGTTTAATTGGAAGCACACTAGCTTTCGGAGCGACGCTCCTTCATCAGCTCTCCACTACCACCTGATGAAGGAGCAACGCTCTGAAAGCTAGTGTGCTTCCAATTAAACCTGTTGGACTATAACCTGGTGTTGTGTGATTTTTAACATTGAATAGTGGAGCAGACTCAATCAGCTGAATGACCTCTATCTGTTCCTATGTTCTATGGTCATATGTGAGACACAGATGTTAGTACTTGTGCTGCCAGAGGAGAAATGCTGAGTTCTAGGAGAGTGAATAGGCAGCACTGAGGCCATGTAGATTAGCACATCGATTGCAGTGTTGACTTCCGATTCCAGATGTTTTTGAAGAGGTGACCAAGAAGATAGATGAGGGCAGTGTGTAAACATCTTAGAGGACTTTAGCAAGGCCTTCGATAAAGTACTTAATGGTAGACTGGTTAGTAAGGGTAGATCACATGGGGTCCAGGAACAGCTACCAAATTGGATACAAATTGGCTCGATGGTAGGAGACAGAGGATGATGGTAGAGGGTTGTTTCTCAGGTAGAACATCTGCAATCCTCTCTTAATTCTTGGGAGAGGGTTGTTTTTCAGATTAGAGGCATATGATCTGTGGTGTGCTACAAGGGATCAATGCTGAGTCTACTGCTGTTTGTTTACACAAACAATTTGAATGAGAATATAGGAGGCATGGTTAGTAAGTTTGCAGATGACACCAAAATTGGTGGTATAGTGGAAAGTGAAAAGGTTATCTAAGCCTACAATGGGTTCTTTATCAACTGGGCCAGTGGGCTGAGGAATGGCAATGGAGTTTAATTTTGATAATTGCGAAGTGTTGCAGTTTGGTAAGACAAACCATGGCAGAACTTGCACAGTTAATGGTAGGGCCATGGGGAATGTTGTCGAACAGAGAGACCTAGGAGTGCAGATACGCAGTTCCTTAAAAGTGGCATGACAGGTAGACCAGGTGGTGAAGAAGGTATTGGAATGCTTGGCTTCATTGGTCAGATGGGATTTCATGTTACAGCTGTACAAGACATTGGTGAGGCAACATTTAGAGTATTACGTACAATTCTGGTCTCCCTACAATAGGAAGGATTTTAATTAAACTGGAAAGGGTAAAGTAAAGATTTACAGGATGTTACAAGACTGGAAGGTTTGGCATATAAGGAGCGGCTGGGACTTTTTTCTGAGGAGATTCAGAGGCTGAGTGGTGACCATATAGCGATTTATAAAATCATAAGGGGCATAGATAATAGGTCTTTTCTCAAGGGTAGGGCGGTCCAAAACTAGAGCACATAGTTTTAATTCAAGAGGGGAAAGATTTAAAAGGGACCTGAGCAGCAACGTTTTCATGCAGAGGGTGGTGCATGTATGAACTTCCAAAGGAAATGTTAGAGGCAGGTATCATGACAACATTTAAAGGACAATTGGACAGGGACATGAATAAGAAAGGTTTAGAGGAATATAGGAGAAAGTGAGGACTGCAGATGCTGGAGATCAGAGCTGAAAATGTGTTGCTGGAAAAGCGCAGCATCCAAGGAGCAGGAGAATCGACGTTTTGAGCATGAGCCCTTCTTCAGGAACCCTGCACTCATCTTGGAGTGCCGTCACTAGCGGTGTTCTCCAAGGATCTGTTTTGGGACCATTGCTGTTTGTCATTTTTATAAATGACCTGGAGGATGGGCTAGAAGGTTGGGTGAGCAAGTTTGCGGATGATACGAAAGTCGGTGGAGTTGTTGACAGTGAGGAAGGATGTGTCAGGTTACAGCGGGATATAGATAAGCTGCAGAGCTGGGCAGCAAGGTGGCAAATGGAGTTCAATGTAGGTAAGTGTGAGGTGATTCACTTTGGTAAGAGTAACAAGAAGATGGGGTACTGGGCTAATGGTCGGATACTTGGTAGTGTGGATGAGCAGAGGGATCTTGGTGTCCATGTACGCAAATCTCTGAAAGTTGCCACCCAGGTAAATAGTGCGATGGAGAAGGCATATGGCGTACTGGCTTTTATTGGTAGAGGAATTGAGTTCCGGAGTCCTGAGGTCATGTTGCAGTTGTATAAGACTCTGGTGTGGCCGCATCTGGAATATTGTGTGTAATTTTGGTCGCCATACTATAGGAAGGATGTGGAGGCACTGGAATGGGTGCAGAAGAGGTTTACCAGGATGTTGCCTGGTATGATAGGAAGATCGTATGAGGAAAGGCTGAGGCACTTGGGGCTGTTTTCATTGGAGAAAAGAAGGTTTAGGGTGACTTGATAGAGGTGTACAAAATGATTAGGGGTTTAGATAGGGTTGACCATGGATGACCTTTTTCCACGTATGGAGTCAGCTATTACGAGGGGGCATAGCTTTAAATTAAGGGGTGGTAGGTATAGGACAGATGTTAGGGGTAGATTCTTTACTCAGTGAGTCGTGAGTTCATGGAATGCCCTGCCAGTAGCAGTGGTGGACTCGCCCTCTTTATGGGCATTTAAACGGGCATTGGATAGGCATATGGAGGATAGTGGGCTAGTGTAGGTTAGGTGAGCTTGGATCGGCGCAACATCGAGGGCCAAAGGCCCTGTACTGCGCTGTATTCTTCTATGTTCTATGTTCTATGTTCTATTTTCAGCTTAGAGAGATATAGGCCAAACACAGCAAAATGGGACTACATTAGTTTAGAAAACCTGTTTGGCATGGGCTGAAGAGCCTGTTTCTGTTCTGTATGACTCGATGACTGTATGACTGGGAAGATGTCAAAAAGATGTATTCTCTTGCAGGAGAATCAAGATTTAAAGGCCCCTGTGTAAAAATCAGGGGTCACCCATTGAAGGCAGAGATGGGGAGAATTTATTTCTCTGAGAAACTCGTGAGTCTTTGGAGCTCTCTTCCTGAAAAGGTGTTGGAAGCAGAGTCTTTGAAATTTCTAAGGCAGAAGCAGATAAATGCTTGATAAGCAAGTGGGTGAAGGGGTATTGGAAGTAGGAGGGAATGTGGAGTAATTGGTGACCTTTTCGAACAGCAAAGCAGGCCTGAGGGGCCAAGCGGCCTAATCCTGCTCCTGATTCACCGATTCACATTCTTGTCCCTGAATTTCATTGCCTTGGCCCCCTAAGCTTTAGAATTTTCTTTCGAAACCTTTCCCGTGCCCTCTCTCCCTCTTTAAGATATTCCTTGAGGTATATCTCCTTCCCCTAAATCCTCATGTGTTTGATGACATTTGCCATGACCTTCCTTTCTTAAGTTTAAACTGTAATAAAAGTGTTTTGCATGTTGTTGCATTTTTCAGAGAAAAGTAAGGAAGACCCAGTTTCATTAGGAGAGAGAAGGACAATAGGTTTTGTATTGTATTATTTTACCAAGGGTTGCATTAGGCTCCTTTCTATGGCATACATTTTGATTTAGACAGTTTGGGAGAGTGGTCCAGGAAATGGCTGATGAAATTCAACGTTAGCAAATGGAAAAAAGAATATAAGCATGGATTATTTTCTAAACAGTGAGAAAATTCATAAAGCCAAAGTACAAAGGGATCTGGGAGTGCTAGTCCAGGATTCTCTAAAGGTTAACTTGCAGGTTGAGTCTGTGATTAAGAAAGCGAATGTCTTAGAACATAGAACATAGAACAAAACAGCACAGAACAGGCCCTTCGGCCCACGATGTTGTGCCGAACGTTTGTCCTAGCTTAAGCACCTATCCATGTACCTATCCAATTGCCGCTTAAAGGTCGCCAATGATTCTGACTCTGCCACTCCCACAGGCAGCGCATTCCATGCCACCACCACTCTCTGGGTAAAGAACCTACCCCTGACATCCCCCCTATACCTTCCACCCTTCACCTTAAATTTATGTCCCCTTGTAACACTCTGTTGTACCCGGGGAACACTCTATCTATTCCTCTGATCATCTTATAAACCTCTATCAAGTTACCCCTCATCCTTCGCCGTTCCAATGAGAAAAGGCCTAGCACTCTCAACCTATCCTCGTACGACCTATTCTCCATTCCAGGCAACATCCTGGTAAATCTTCTCTGCACTCTCTCCAAAGCTTCCATATCTTTCCTAAAGTGAGGTGACCAGAACTGCACACAGTACTCCAAATGTGGCCTAACCAAGGTCCTGTACAGCTGCAACATCACTTCACAACTCTTGAATTCAATCCCTCTGCTAATGAACACTAATACACCATAGGCCTTCTTACAAGCTCTATCCACCTGAGTGGCAACTTTCAAAGATCTATGAACATAGACCGCAAGATCCCTCTGTTCCTCCACCTTACTAAGAACACTACCGTTAACCCTATATTCCGCATTCTTATTTGTCCTTCCAAAATGGATAACCTCACACTTGACAGGGTTGAACTCCATCTGCCACTCCTCAGCCCAGCTCTGCATCATATCTAAGTCCCTTTGCAGCCGACAACAGCCCTCCTCACTATCCACAACTCCACCAATCTTCGTATCATCTGCAAATTTACTGATCCACCCTTCGACTCCCTCTTCCAAGTCATTAATAAAAATTACAAACAGCAGAGGACCCAGAACTGATCCCTGTGGAACTCCACTTGTAACTGGGCTCCAGGCTGAATATTTACCATCTACCACCACTCTCTGACTTCGACCGGTTAGCCAGTTTTCTATCCAATTGGTCAAATTTCCCTCTATCCCATGCCTCCTGGCTTTCCACATAAGCCTACCATGGGGAACCTTATCAAATGCCTTACTAAAATCCATGTACACTACATCCACTGCTCTACCCTCATCCACATGCTTGGTCACCTCCTCAAAGAATTCAATAAGACTTGTAAGGCAAGACCTACCCCTCACAAATCCGTGCTGGCTGTCCCTAATCAAGCAGTGTCTTTCCAGATACTCATAAATCCTATCCCTCAGTACCCTTTCCATTACTTTGCCTACCACCGAAGTAAGACTAACTGGCCTGTAATTCCCGGGGTTATCCCTATTCCCTTTTTTGAACAGGGGCACAACATTCGCCACTCTCCAGTTGACAGTGAAGACGAAAAGATCATTGCCAACGGTTCTACAATTTCCTCTCTTGCTTCCCACATAATCCTAGGATATATCCCGTCAGGCCCGGGGGATTGTCTATCCTCAAGTTGTTCAAAATGTCCAACACATCTTCCTTCCTAATAAGTATCTTTTCTAGCTTATCAATCCGTTTCACACTCTCCTCTTCAACAATACGGTCCCTCTCATTCGTAAATACTGAAGAAAAGTACTCATTCAAGACCTCTCCTATCTCTTCCGACTCAATACACAGTCTCCCACTACTGTCCTTGATCGGACCTACCCTCGTTCTCGTCATTCTCATGTTTCTCACATACGCATAAAGTGCTTTGGGGTTATCCTTGATCCTATCTGCCAAAGATTATTCATGCCCTCTCTTAGCTCTCCTAATCCCTTTCTTCAGCTCCCTTCTGGCTATCCTGTATCCCTCCAATGCTCTGTCTGAACCTTGTTTCCTCAACCTTATGTAAGCCTTCTTCTTCCTCTTTACAAGACATTCAACCTCCCTCGTCAACCAAGGTTCCCTCACACGACCATCTCTTTCCTGCCTGACAGGTATATACATATCAAGGACACGTCGTATCTGTTCCTTGAAAAAGTTCCACATTTCCACGACATCCTTCCCTGACAGCCTATGCTCCCAACGTATGCTCCTCAGATCCTGTCTTATAGCATCGTAATTACTCTTCCCCCAATTGTAAAACCTATCCTGTTGCACGCACCTATCTCTCTCTCCCTCTTGTCACTTATCTCAAGAGGGTTGGAATATAAAAAGCAATGATGTGCTTCTGAGACTTTATAAAGCTCTAGTTAGGCCCCATTTGGAGTACTGTGTCCAACTTTGGGCCCCACACCTCAGGAAGGACACACTGGCACTGGAGCGTGTCCAGCGGGCATTCACATGAATGCGGCCTAACATACGATGAATGGCTGAGGATCCTGGGATTGTATTCATTACAGTTGCGAAGGTTAAGGGGAGAGCTAATAAAAACTTACAAGATAATGCATGGCTTAGTAAGAGTGGATGCTGGGAAGTTGTTTCTGTCAGGCGGGGATAACACACCAACCCTCAAAGAGGTTGTAATTGTCTAATCAAACTATGAGGGAGCTTTGATTATTCTCACGAGATGTGAGCATTTATTATCCATCCCTAATTGCCCTGGAGAGGTTGATAGTGGGCTGCCTTCTTGAACCACTGCAGACCTTAAGATGCACGTGTACCTGCAATGCCATTAGGGATGGAGTTCCACAATTTTGACGACATGACAGTGAGGGACAGTGAGGGCCTAGAATTATCATTGAACTATTAATGCAGAGATCCATGATAATAGTCTCAATCTGTTTCAAATCTCACTTCGGCAGATGGTGGAATTTGAATTCAATAAAGATCTAGAATTAAGAGTCAATGATGACAATGGAGCTGTTGTCGATTTTTGTCAAACCCCATCTGATTGGTGCACCCAGTCAGAACTCTGGTAGTCAGCAGCATTGTGGAAGTGGCTGGGGACCTGCTGGATTCCAGTGGCCTGTGGAGAGGGAGCTGGTGAAGCCGCATGGTGGTCTGCAGCAAGACGGCAGCACAGAGGTGTGGGGATTGAGAGTTCAAGCTCAGCACGTGGCAGAGCTCGCATCCTCACAGGGAAAAGCCAGTGTGGAGTGACTACAGGCCCAAGGACTGTAGTTTGGAACTTTTAACTTTATTTCTTATTTACTATTTTATACTGACAAGAACTGTAATCTTAAACTTTTAACTTATTTCTTTATTTTTGTACTCTTCACATGTGATTTTGTACCTAGGTACTTTGTAACTAAGGTAAATGGTAACATTATGAACTTTTCACTGTTCTCCTGTTTCCCTGTATTTGTGACAATAAAACCTAATTCTAATTCTAATGTCCTTTATGGAGGAAAATGCCAATCCTTTCCTGTGGTTTACATGTGGCTCCAAATCCATAGTGGTTGATGGGCAATGAGCACCAGCCTACCATGTGATGCCCACATCCTATGTATGAATATATTTTAAAAAGATTTTCAAGTCAAGATGGTTAGAGGTTGTGAGTGGTACTTTCAGACGATGGTGCTCCCAGTATCAGCTGCCCTTGTCCTTCGAGATGGAAGTGGTTGTGGGTTTGGAAGGTGTTGTCTAAGGAGCCTTGGCGAGTTGTTGCAATGCATCTTGTAGCTAAGCCACACTGTTGCTATTGTGTGTTAATGGCAGAGACAGTGAATGGTTAAGGTGACAAATAGGATACTAAACAAATGATTTGCTAGTTTTGAGCATCTTGAGTGTTGTCGGAGCCTCATTTATCCAGGCAAGAGATTGAGCTTCATTGGTGACAAACAAAAGGGAAGGCAGTGAGGAAATGGGACAGAGAATTAAAATGGCAGTCACCCAGAATCTCTGGATCATGTGTGTGATCACCCACTCTACATTTGATCTCCTATAGAGAAGATTGCATTGTTTGCCCTTAATAGACTTTAACATAGGGCAATGTAGGCAATGTTTGAAAAAAGACATGATTTGGAGATGCCAGTGTTGGACTGGGGAGTACAAAGTTAAAAATCAAACAACACCAGGTTATAGTCCAATAGATTTAATTGGAAGCACACTATCACCTGATGAAGGAGCGACGCTCCGAAAGCTAGTGTTTCCAATTAAACCTGTTGGACTATAACCTGGTGTTGTGTGATTTTTAACTTTGTACACCCCAGTCCAACACCGGCATCTCCAAATCATACACACACACATACACTTTCTCACACTCACAACCCCCAACCCAGACAGACAAAGACCCACATGCACACATATTTTTTGTGAGGTGAATTTGCAGGGTTTCTTTGTATCTTGCTCAAAAACTGCATGAATTCTTGTAAAACTCTGTTATCTCACTTTGTAGATTAGAATCAATCTAAACATCATGGCATAGACAGAGAACACAGGGGGCTAACACCTTCAACATATTGTCTAGCTATCACCCATTGCTACAGCTAACCTGAGAATGCAACTTTTAAAAAAAAGGTTTTGTGATTTACACATGAAAGAAGTGAAACTATCATGTTATTCAAACAGATGAAAGACTCAACAGAAATCAATTTTTCAATGTATAATTTCAGTTACATCACACTGTAAATTTTTGCTATAAATTCTGTGTTAGGATTGAGCCCTCCACTATCACCTGATGAAGGAGCGTCGCTCCGAAAGCTAGTGTGCTTCCAATTAAACCTTGTTGGACTATAACCTGGTGTTATGTGATTTTTAACTTTGATAAAAGAGCCTAAGTAAACTCAAGTTAAAATGGCCAAAGGCTTAGCTACAATCACATTGTTGTAATCCTTCAGTGATTGTTAAAGACTATTTAAGATAAATTGCCCTGAAAAGATTCTGGAAGAATTTGAAGCAACACCATCTCCACTTAGAGAATCATCTACAAAGTTGCTGCTGGTATCTGTTGTGGCTTATGTGATATTCCCAGCTGATGTTAATAGTGGACAAGTCAGATCCCAAAGCAAAACTTGAATTTACAGACCAAATGTTTTATCTTTACAATTTGGTTGCTGTGGTCAGTCACTGAACATATTCACAAAAGGCTACCAATATGATTTGGTGATGCCAGTATTGGACTGGGGTGTACAAAGTTAGAGATCACACAACACCAGGTTATAGTCCAACAGGTTTATTTGGAAGCAGTAGCTTTCACAACACTGAACCACCTGATGAAGGAGCAGCGGTCCAAAATGTACTTTTAACAATTGTAAGCTGTTAATTCTGCAGTTGTCATGGCTATAACTGGTTTCACTCTGGCAAATGTCTGCATTTACCCTGTTTCTTTAGTTAATGTTGATTCATGAGACCCTCCAATAATCTGCTAACATGGCTCACTTATTTCTGAAACACGGATTCATCAAACTCCTCTTCCATGACCTTCTATTTCTGAAGCTTTCTCTAACTGACATTAAACCATGCAGGACTTCTATTCTCCTGCCCTGACTATTTTGGAGACTACTAAACTTCATGGCTGCTCTAATGAGCTTTTTCTCCCTGAATAACCTGCTTCTGGCTGTAAGAAATGTGTAGTCATGATGTTCTGATTAGTTCTGTCTGTCTATTTCTGTCTCTGTCACAGGACACCTTATCACTGATTTTTACTCTCTTCTACCCTTGTTTTTCTAAAGTAGTGAACTGTTCACCTCAACATTTTATTTTTGAAAAGACCAAATTTAAATGCATGTAAACATCGTGGGCCGAAGGGCCTGTTCTGTGCTGTATTGTTTTATGTTCTATGTTCTAAACACATTTCCAGACACTCTGTCCATTCACAGAACTCAAAATGAGACTGAGTCTTTCTCTTCTTAACTCACGCAACATGGACCCACAAATCAAACTTAAAACTATTACATTGTTTTGTCTCCATTAGAAACCAAGTAATAGCAGTATATTCTGAAATGTCATCCCACCCAGTTGTCAAGACTCATCCCTGAGTCAAAAACAGAAGATTCAGAAACAGAAGATTATGGAAGTGAAGTTTAATGAATCCATGTTGAGAAATAAGTGAGCTGGCTTAGTGGATTGTTTGAGGGTTTCATAAAGCGATATTAACTAAAGTGAAAGCTTACATTTCACTTCAGAGTATTGACCACAAGGTATAAACTGACACCTCTGATGCAGTGCTGGGACAGCACTGCATTGCCAGAAGTGCAAATAAAGAGATATAAAATGAGGGGCCTGCCTGCCCCACCTGTGTTTGTAAAGGATCCCGTGGCTGTAATTAAAATGAGCAAAGCAGTTAATCCACCCCTTAACCAATTTCGACTAAATATCATGATGCTGCTTGCCAGATCTTGATGAGTTAAACTGATTCCTGTGTTTCCTGATGTGACAGCAGTGCCTTTTAGAGCCTTCTCTTTAGCAGAGAGTGGAATATCCAGCTTGGTTTTTAATCATGCAATGACAAACTGCAGTCTTATTTAGAGAGAAGTATTGCATTGAGCTGTCCATGTAAAAGGTCCAGATCTATTGAACTCATTTTCACCCCACACTTTATATAGGTCTCTCTGAACTTCCTGTGAGTGGTTACATTTCATTTTGGAAAGAGGAACCATTGATTATTTTAAGTCTGTTACTTTGGGGATTTCCAAACTCAATTCTCAGAGAGATTACCAACAGGGATGTAACTAATATCATGTTCTCTGAATGAGAGCAAGGAAAACTCACAGAATCAGGGGGCAGCAGCAAGGTGAATACAAAACTGATTTGAGTGAGAAGAAACAAAATAGATAATTTTGGGTTCGGTGGATGTTTGCAATGGAGCTTCCTAGGGTTCAGTTTTGTCATCGTTGTTTTTCCTGATCTATAATAATGACCTGAATCTTGCTATGCAGGGGACAATTCCAAAGTTTCCAGATGGCATGAAACTTCAGAGATTCTACAGAATGAGGGGTACAATGTGGAGCCCCAATAGGATATTGATAGTTGGGGCAAAGAGATGGCAGAAGAGGTTCAATGCGGCAACATGTGATGTGATACATTTTGGAGGAAACAACATGGAGAGACAGTCCAAGACAAAGAGTACTACAATGGAAGCATGTGCAGAAGTAGAGGGATCTGGGTGCACAGATCACTAAAAGTGGCAGAACTGGTGGAGAGAGTAATTAATAAAGCATACAGTATTCTAAGTTTTGTGAATAGTGAGATAGAGTACAAGAACAAGGATGTGATATTGAACTTGTTAGACCTCACTTAGAATCTTGTGTACAGTTTTGGGTGCCACTTGAAAGGAGATATAGAAACATAGAAAATAGGTGCGGGAATAGGCCATCGGCTCTTCGAGCCTGCACCACCATTCAATATGAACGTGGCTGATCATGCAATCTCAGTGTCCCATTCCCACCCTCTCTCCATACCCCTTGATCCCTGTAGCTGCAAAGATCATATCCAGCTCCCTCTTGAATATGGGGGTTTAGATCAGAGTGGTTCTGGAAAAGCACAGGAGGCCAGGCAACATTCGAGGAGGAGCAGGAAAATCAACATTTTGGGCAAAAGCACTTCATCAAGAACGGAGGTAGGGAGCCTCCAAGATGGAGAGATAAATGGGGGGGGGGAAGAAGGTAGCAAAGAGTACAATAGGTGAATGGGGGTGAGGATGGAGGTGATAGGTCAGAGGGGAGGGTGGAGCAGATAGGTGGGAAGGGAGATTGGCAGGTAGGACAGGTCATGAGGACAGTGCAGAGCTGAAAGGTTGGAACTGGGGTAAGGTGGAGGGAGGCAAATGAGGAAACCGGTGAAGTCCACATTGATACCCAGGGATTGAAGTGTTCCGAGGCAGAAGATGAGGTGAGTCTGTTTCAGTACATGATTGAAGAGCTTCAGGGCAGAGGAGATGACCTGGGGGTTGCAATGAGAGAATGAGACTCACTGAGATTCTTCTGGAGAGAGGAGGAGAACTTCTTCAAGGTAGGTATCCTTGCAAGAGGATTCGCAGTAAGGTTAAAACCAACTAGGCAAAAGTAAGGACTGCAGATGCTGAAAACCAGAGTTTAGATCAGAGTGGTGCTGGAAAAGCACAGCAGGTCAGGCAGCATCGGAGGGGCAGGAAAATCAACGTTTCGGGCAAAAACCCTTAATCAGGAATGGAGGCACAGAGCCTCCACAGGGTGGAGAGATAACTGGAGGGGGGGGTGGGATTGGGGAGAAGGTAGCAACGAGTACAATAGGTGGATGGGCGTGGGGATGGAGGTGATAGATCAGAGAGGAGGGTGGAGCGGATAGGTGGGAAGAGGCATTGGCAGGTTGGACAGGTCATGAGGACGGTGCTGAGCTGGAAGATTGGAACTGGGATAAAGTGGGGGAGGGGAAATAAGGAAACTCGTAAAGTCCACATTGATGAAGTCCCTCTTGAATATATCTAATGGACTGGCCGCAACAGCTTTCTGTGGAAGAGAATTCCATAGGTTCACAACTCTCTGAGTGAAGAAATTCTTCCTCATCTCAGTCCTGAATAGCTAACCCCTTATTCTTACACTGTGACCCCTAGTTCTGGACTTGCCGAACATCGGGAACATTCTTCCAGCCTCTAGCCTGATATCCAGTCCCATCAGAATTTTACATGTTTCTATGACATTACCCCTCATTCTTCTAAATTCCAGCAAATACAAGCTCAGTCGATCTGGTTTTTCCTCGTATGTCAGTCCTGTCTTCCTGGAAAACAATCTGGTGAACCTTCACTGGACTCTCCCAATAGCAAGAATGCCCTTCCTCAAACCAAAACTGCACACAATACTCACGGAGTGGCCTCACCATGGCCCTTTATAACTCCGATACTCAAATCCTCCTGCTCTGAAGGCCAGCATGCCATTGGCTTTCCCCACTGCCTGCTGTACCTGCTTGCCAACCTTCAGCGACTGTTCCACCATGACAGCCAGGTCTGATTGCACCTCACATTTTCCTAACCATTCAAATAATAATCTGCCTTCCTGTTTTTGTGACCAAAGTGGATTGCTCACATTTATCTACATTATATTGCATTTGCCCACTCAGGCTGCCTAAGTCACCCTGCAGCCTCCTAGCAACCTCCTCACAGCAGACACTGCCACCCAACTTACTGTCACCTGCAAATTTGGAGATGTGGCATTCAATTCCTTTGTCCATATTATTAATGTATATTGCCAACAGCTGGGGTCCCAACACTGGACCCTGCGGCATCCTGCTCATCACTGCCTGCAATTCTGAAAAAGTCCCATTTATTCCAACTCTCTGCTTCCTGTCTGCCAACCAGTTCTCTATCCATGTCAATACATTACCTCCAATACCATGAGCTTTAATTTTCCTTATTAATCTCTTGTGTGGAACTTTGTCAAAAGCCTTCTGAAATTTCAAATACACAATGTCGCCTGATTTATTATTGTCTACTCTACTGATCACATCCTCAAGAAATTCCAGAGGATTTGTCAAGAATGATTTCCCTTTAGTAAATCCATGCTAACTTGGACTGAATCTGTCCCCACTTTTCAAATACTCAGTTATGACATTCTTAATGATTGACTCCAGCATTTTGCCCACCACTGATGTCAGGCTAATTGGCCTATAGTCCCCCATTTTCTCTCTCCTTCCTTTTTAAAGAATAGAGTTACATTAGCTACCCTCCAGCCCATTGGAACTCTTCCAGAGTCGACAGAATGCTGGAAAATGATCACCAATGCATCTGCTATTTCGAGGGCCACTTCCTTAAGTACTCGGGGACGTAGAGCATCAGGCCCTGGGGTCTTATTAGGTTTTAACCCCATCAATTTCCCCAACACCATTTCCTGACTGGTCAGGATTTCCTTCAGTTCCTCCTTCATACTTGCCCCTGTGTCCCCGAGTATTTCATGACGATTATTTGTGTCCTCCTTAGTGAAGACAGATCCAAAGTATTTCTTTCGCTAGTCTGCCATCTCTTTGTTGTGCATTATGAATTCACTGCAAGGGACCTACATTTGACTTCAATGTCTTTTTCTCTTCATATATCTATAGAGCCTTTGCAGTGGTTTTTATGTTTTCCAGGAGGAAGTGAGGACTGCAGATGCTGGAGATCAGAGCTGAAAAATGTGTTGCTGGAAAAGCACAGCAGGTCAGGCAGCATCCAAGGAGCAGGAGAATCAACATTTCGGGCATAAGCCCTTTTCCGCAAGCTTACTTTCACATTCTATTTTCCCTTTCCGAATTAAACCCTTTGTCTTCCTCTGCTGAATTTTAAATTTCTCCCAAACCTTGGGTTTGCTGCTTTTTCAGGCCAATCTAGATGCCTCCTCTTTGGCTTTAACACTGTTCCTGGTTTCCTTTGTTATCCATTGTTGACCCACCTTCCCTGTTTTACTCTTATGTCAGGCGGGGATGTGCAATTGTTGAAATTCATCCATGTAATTGTTCAATGCTTGACATTGCCTATCCACCACCAACCACGTGACAGTGAGGCAAAGAATAGGGAGAGAGTGCAGTTGAACACGTGGCTGCAAGGCTGGTGTAGGAGGGAGGGCTTCAGATATTTGGACAATTGGACTGCATTCTGGGGAAGGTGGGACCTGTACAAACAGGACGGGTTGCACCTGAACCAGAAGGGCACCAATATCCTGGGGGGTAGGTTTGCTAGCACTCTTCGGGGGGGTTTAAACTAATTTGGCAGGGGGATGGGATCCGGACTTGGAGTCCAGCAAGTAGGTTAGCTGTTTGTCAGGATGCCCAAGACTGTAGGGAGGCTGTGGAGAAGGTAGCACTGACAGGGACTACTTGCGGACACAGAGATGGGCTCAAGTGCGTATACTTCAACGCAAGGAGTATCAGAAATAAGGTGGGTGAACTTAAGGCGTGGATCGGTACCTGGGACTACGATGTTGTGGCCATCACGGAAACGTGGATAGATGTGGGACAGGAATGGCTGTTGGAGGTTCCTGGTTACAGGTGTTTCAGTAAGATTAGGGAGGGTGGGAAAAAAGGAGGGGGGGTGGCATTGCTAATTAGAAATGGTATAACGGCTGCAGAAAGGAAGTTTGAGGGGGATCTGCCTCTGGAGGTAGTATGGGCTGAAGTCAGAAATAGGAAAGGTGCAGTCACCTTGTTGGGTGTTTACTATAGGCCCCCCAATAGCAGCAGAGATGTGGAGAAACAGATTGGGAAACAGATTTTGGAAAGGTGCAGAAGCCACAGGGTCGTAGTCATGGGCGACTTCAACTTCCCAAATATTGATTGGAAGCTCTTTAGATCAAGTAGATTGGATGGGGCGGTGTTTATGCAGTGTGTCCAGGAAGCTTTTCTAACGCAGTATGTAGATTGTCCAACCAGAGGGGAGGCCATATTGGATTTGGTACTCGGTAATGAACCGGGACAAGTGGTGGGCTTGTTAGTGGGTGAACATTTTGGTGATGGTGACCACAATTCTGTGACTTTCACCTTGGTTATGGAGAGAGATAGGTGCGCACAACAAGGTAGATTTTATAATTGGGGGAAGGGAAATTACGATGCTGTAAGGCAGGATTTGAGGAGCATACGTTGGGAGCTTAGGCTGTCAGGGAAGGATGTGGTGGAAATGTGGAACTTTTTCAAAGAGCAGATACGACGTGTCCATGATATGTATGTACCTATCAGGCAGGAAAGAAATGGTCGTGTGAGGGAGCCTTGGTTGACGAGAGAGGTTGAATGTCTGGTAAAGAGGAAGAAGGAGGCTTACATAAGGTTGAGGAAACAGGATTCAGACAGAGCAGTGGAGGGATACAGGATAGCCAGAAGGGACCTGAAGAAAGGGATTAGGAGAGCTAAGAGAGGGCATGAAAAATCGTTGGCGGATAGGATCAAGGATAACCCCAAGGCATTTTATGCGTATGTGAGAAACCTGAGAATGACGAGAACGAGGGTAGGTCCGATCAAGGACAGAAGTGGGAGACTGTGTATTGAGTCGGAAGAGATAGGAGAGGTCTTGAACAAGTACTTCTCTTCAGTATTTACGAACGAGAGGGACCGTATTGTAGAAGAGGAGAGTGTGAAATGGACTGGTAAGCTAGAAGAGATACCTGTTAGGAAGGAAGATGTGTTGGACATTTTGAACAACTTGAGGATAGACAAGTCCCCCGGGCCTGACGGGATATATCCTAGGATTATGTGGGAAGCAAGAGAGGAAATTGCAGTACCGTTGGCAATGATCTTCTCGTCTTCACTGGCAACGGGGGTGGTACCAGGGGACTGGAGAGTAGCGAATGTTGTGCCCCTGTTCAAAAAAGGGAATAGGGATAACCCCGGGAATTACAGGCCTGTTAGTCTTACTTCTGTGGTAGGCAAAGTAATGGAAAGGGTACTGAGGGATAGGATTTATGAGTATCTGGAAAGACACTGCTTGATTAGGGACAGCCAGCATGGATTTGTGAAGGGTAGGTCTTGCCTTACAAGTCTTATTGAATTCTTCGAGGAGGTGACCAAGCATGTGGATGAGGGAAGAGCAGTGGATGTAGTGTACATGGATTTTAGTAAGGCATTTGATAAGGTTCCCCATGGTAGGCTTATGCGGAAAGTCAGGAGGCATGGGATAGAGGGAAATTTGGCCAATTGGATAGAAAACTGGCTAACCGGTCGAAGTCAGAGAGTGGTGGTAGATGGTAAATATTCAGCCTGGAGCCCAGTTACAAGTGGAGTTCCACAGGGATCAGTTCTGGGTCCTCTGCTGTTTGTAATTTTTATTAATGACTTAGATGAGGGAGTCGAAGGGTGGGTCAGTAAATTTGCAGATGATACGAAGATAGGTGGAGTTGTGGACAGTGAGGAGGGCTGTTGTCGGCTGCTGAGGGACTTAGATATGATGCAGAGCTGGGCTGAGGAGTGGCAGATGGAGTTCAACCCTGCCAAGTGTGAGGTTGTCCATTTTGGAAGAACAAATAAGAATGCGGAATACAGGGTTAATGGTAGGGTTCTTAGTCAGGTGGAGGAACAGAGGGATCTTGGGGTCTATGTACATAGATCTTTGAAGGTTGCCACTCAGGTGGATAGAGTTTGTAAGAAGGCCTATGGAGTATTATCGTTCATTAGCAGAGGGATTGAATTCAAGAGTCGTGAAGTGATGTTGCAGCTGTACAGGACTTTGGTTAGGCCACAGTTGGAGTACTGTGTGCAGTTCTGGTCGCCTCACTTTAGGAAAGATGTGGAAGCTTTGGAGAGGGTGCAGAGAAGATTTACCAGGATGTTGCCTGGAATGGAGAGGAAGTCGTACGAGGATAGGTTGAGCGTTCTCGGCCTTTTCTCGTTGGAACGGCGAAGGATGAGGGGTGACTTGATAGAGGTTTATAAGATGATCAGAGGAATAGATAGAGTAGACAGTCAGAAACTTTTTCCCCGGGTACAACAGAGTGTTACAAGGGGACATAAATATAAGGTGAAGGGTGGAAGGTATAGGGGAGATGTCAGGGGTGGGTTCTTTACCCAGAGAGTGGTGGGGGCATGGAATGCGCTGCCCGTGGGAGTGGTAGAGTCGGAATCATTGGCGACCTTTAAGCGGCATTTGGATAGGTACATGGATGGGTACTTAATCTAGGTTAGAAGTTCGGCACAACATCGTGGGCCGAAGGGCCTGTTCTGTGCTGTATTGTTCTATGTTCTATGTTCTAACCCCTTAAGTATCCTTGGCCAGTTTATCCTAGCCAATGCATGCCTCATATCATCAAAGTTCGCCTTCTTTATGCACAGGACTCTAGTTTCAGATTTGATTGTGTCACTCTCCATCTTAATGAAGAATTCTACCATATTATGGGCACACTTCCCCAAAGGATCTCACACCACAACATTGCTAATTAATCCTCTCTCGTTACACAATACCCAGTCTAGGTTAGCTTGCTGTGTTGTTTGTTTCTTCTTACATATTGGTCGAGGAAGCCATTCCTCATCCATTCCAGGAAATCCTCCTCCATCACATTGCCACCAGGTTGGTTAGTCCAATCAATATGTAGATTGAAGTCACCCATAATAACATCCATTTGTCTAACTTCATCCATCTCTAATTTCCTGTTTGATATAGTACCCAACATCAAAATATACCGTTTGGTGGTTTCATGCAACTCCCATTAATATCTTTTCCCTTTGGTGTTCCGTAGCTCCACCCGTGCTGATTCCACATTGACCAAGCTAATGTCCTCCTTTACTATTAGAATCCTCAACTAGCAAAGCCACCCCACCTCCCTTTCCTTTCTATCTGTATTTCCTGAAAATTGAATAACCCTGGACATTCAGTTCCCATCCTTGGTCACCCTGGAGCCAGGTCTCTGTGATCCCAATTACATTATATCCATGAATAACTGTTTGCTTCATCTACCTTTTTACAAGTACTCCTTGCACTGAGACACAGAGCCTTCAGGCTCATTTCTTTGACATTTACTGCTGTTTTAGAATCATTGTGAAATGTGTCTCTTTTTGATTTTTGTCTTTGGTTTCTCTGCCTTCCACTTTCATTTTTCCGCATACTGTCCTTTGTTTCTGTCCCCACTTTACTTCCCTTTGACTTCCTGCATTGGTTCCCATCCCCTGCCATATTTGTTGAAGTCTCCCCAACAGCACCAGCAAACACTCCCCCCAGGACATTGGTTCCAGTCCTGCCCAGGTGCAGACCATCCAGTTTGTACTGGCCCCACCTTCCGCAGAACCAATTCCAATGCCCCAAGAACTTGAATCCTTCCCTCTTGCACCATCCTTCAAGCCACACATCTTAGCTATCATGCCATTCCTACACTGGCAAGCACGTGGCAGTGTCAGCAATCACAAGATTGGGTAGTAGGATGTAATGCATTGGAAAGCGTGCAGAAGCAACTCACAAGAATGGTTCTGAGGACGTGAAACTTTAGTCATGAGGATAAGTTGAAGATGTTAGAAATGTTCTACCTGGGGGGGAGAAGGCCAAGACGAGATTTGATAGAAGTTTTCAAAATATCATGAGGCTGGATGGAGTAAATCAGGAGAAAGTGGTCTCACTTGTGAAGGGATTCAGAACCAGACAGCACAACGGTTTGACAAAAGAGGCAAGCACAAGGCGAGAAAAACCTTTTTTCACAGAAAGAATAGTTCAGATCTGGAAGTGTACTGCCTGGGAGTGAGGCATTTGAACTGGTCTTGGATGATGACTTGATGGACGCTATGCGCAGTGCTTTGGGGAAAAGGCAGGAAAATGATACCATCTTATAAAGTTAAAAATCACACAACACCAGGTTATAGTCCAACAGGTTTATTTGGAAGCACTAACTTTTGCTATAAATTCTTACGATCTTATTCTCCACAACCACCTGATGAAAGAGCAGCTCCGAAAGCTAGTGCTTCCAAATAAACCTGTTGGACTATAACCTGGTGTTGTGTGATTTTTAACTTTGTACACCCCAGTCCAACACTGGCATCTCCAAATTATGGCTACCATATTATAACTGACATACAGCTATCATATTGGGAATTTTGGAGGGGACTGGTTTCCTGATGAGCATCATTCTTGTCTTGATCAGGAAGCTGCCTGACCTGCACCACTCTCATCTAGACTCTGATTTCCAGCATCTGCAGTCCTCACTTTTGCCTATCATTCTTGTCTTCCTGTGTCACTGATGGTTCCAGGAAAACTATAAGATAATGGTAGGCCTGTGAGGTAGGTTTAACCACACTGAGCCCTTGGGTCCCCAGCTGACACATGATGATCCTATAGCAGCCTCCTGTCTCTCCAAGTGTCTGACTTGTAGACCACAGCTTCTCCTACTCTCCTTGAAGACCCAGGTAGTGCAGCAATGGTCTTAATCTACAGTGGCTGGCCAATAGCAGACTTCAGATCTCCAGTGGGATTTGACAGGCTATCCAGCTGAGGCAGGACATTGGGTTAGAACTGTGGCACTGTTGTGGAGGTAGGTGAGGGGTATATCAGTCCCAGTCTGCTAGATCATCACCGGGGGTGATTCTGGCAACCTCTAATCAGTGAGATAGGTTGGGCAAATATTGTCCCTCTGGCATGATGATCCTAAAGAGCAATCTTCAATTAATATTGGGAATGGGATTAAGGACAAAAAGTGTGGTGCTGGAAATGCAAGGCGGTCAGGCAGCATCCGAGGACCAGGAGAGTCAACGTTTTGAGCATATGCTCTTCATCAGGAATGAGGGGGTGGCCCAAGGGGGCTGAAAGATAAATGGGAGGGGGTGAGCCTAGGAGGGAAGTTAGCTGGAATGCGATAGGTAGATGGAGGTGGGGAGGTGATGGTGAGAGGTTGGAGCGGATAGGCAGGGAGGAAGATAGACAAGTAGGACAGTTCAAGAGGGCAGTGCTGAGTTGGAAGCTGACTGTATCGGCACCACCTCGTGCTCTCACGAGGAATTTGAATAATTCATCATTTCATCAAAACCTTCCACCCCAACCTCAAGTTCACCTGGACTATCTCAGACACCTCCCTCCCCTTCCTGGGCCTCTCCATCTCCATTTCCAGTGACCAAGTGGAGGAGATGTGCTGGAGGGCATCGTCAACCATGTGGGAAGGTAAATTGTGGTCTTTGAAGAAGGAGGCCATCTGGAATGTTCTATGGTGGAATTGGTACACGGGATCAGATGTGGCGGAGGCGGAGGAATTGGGAATAAGGGATAGCATTTTTACAGGAGGCAGGGTGGAGGACATCTACTTCAACAGCAGTGGCTCCCACAGCTCCTCCACCCTGCCTCCTGTAAAAATGCTATCCCTTATTCCCAATTCCTCCGCCTCCGCCACATCTGATCCCGTGTACCAATTCCACCATAGAACATTCCAGATGGCCTCCTTCTTCAAAGACCACAATTTACCTTCCCACATGGTTGACGATGCCCTCCAGCACATCTCCTCCACTTCCTGCACCTCCGCACTTGAACCTCACCCATCTAATCGCAACAACGACAGAAACCCCCGGTCCTCACCTTCCACCCCACCAACCTCTGGATACTACACATCATCCTCCGCCACATCCTCCGCCAACTCTGGAGCATAAGGAACATGGGCTGTTTCCTGAAGTGATTTATACCACTGAACCCAAGAGAGCATTGAAGGCAGATGCTAAAGTTGAAACCTTTTGTTCAATAGGAAGGGTTTAGTGGGAAATGGCCAAACACAGGCAAATGGGAATAGTTTCGTTTGGGAAACTTGGTTGGCATGGACGAATTGGACCAAAGGATCTGTTTCCTTGCTGTATCATTCTATAATAGGATTTTCTCTGCACCGCGTTCAGAATGTGAAAGACAGCTCAACTCCTCTGACGTCCTCTAACAGACTGGGATGCAGTAGTGGTGTAAATACACAGCTGCTGGCTTCCCCTCTTCAGATTCCCACTGGATGACTCAGGAAATGGGTTTAATTAGAAGCACACTAGCTTTCAGAGTGCCACTCCTTTATCAGGTGGTTGTGTCATCAGGTGGTCCTTCATCAGACAACCACCTGATGAAGGAGCGACACTCCGAAAGCTAGTGTGCTTCTAATTAAACCTGTTGGACTATAACCTGGTGTTGTGTGATTTTTAACTTTGCACACCCCAGTCCAACACCGGCATCTCCAAATCAGGAAATGAGGTTAGTGTTCTGGCATTGTTTGAGATGGGACAGAAGGGGAGGAAGAAAGTAGAATTTCATCCCATTGTATCTTCACTGCTGGGAGGAGATCCTACTAATATATCTTCAGTGAAGGTGACCAAAGGATTGGACCAGAGCAACAATGATCCCTCAGACTGATTCTACCAAGTAATGTTGGGTAAGGGTGTCAAGAGATATGGAGGCTGTGAGACAGATTCTTCTGTAATTCCAGATGGGAATGTAGCTTGACTGATAACATTGTCTGGGGGAATGTTGGGTGGAAGAGTAGTTACACCAACAAATGAGCATGCTGAACAATAAAAGCAGTTTGTATGAAGAAAAGCATGTGATTTACATACAGGTTAATGCCATTTTAAAAAATTTGAATTTCAAACTAGTGGCTTGAAAATTAGTTTTCTGTGGGTTAATGGAGGTTACAAAAGACAAGGTCAGAGAGTCCTTTCTAGAACTATGACCTAATTCAGTTTGTGTCAGAGAGCAGATGGCTAGAAGCCCCCCAGAAGTGTTACTAGAAGATTGCTCGTTCATATGGTGGGGCTTATGATATGGAATAAACATTGGTAGGCATTAGTGTGCTATTCAAAAGGATTGGTTTTCGTTTAGAAAATCCAGAGGTTGAAAGTTTTTACGGCAGTTTTGGAGGTCAGCAGCTACTGTCCTTGAAAGAAGTACCAGAAATTTCAGGGACAGCTCGGTTACTTTGATATAAAGGTTTAGTTCATGAAACTTTCAGACCAGGAATGTTTAGTTAAAAATCGGTAGGTTTATGGTTATGATAATTAAACAGCTTACTGAAGGTAGAGGCTCCACAAATATTCCCATCCTCAATGATGGAAGAGCCCAAGATATCAGTGCAAAAGATAAGGCTGAAGCTTTTGCAGCTATCTTCAGCCAGAAGTGCCAAGTGGAGATCTGGCTTGGCCTCCTCCAATGGTCCTCAGCGTCATAGATACTGGTCTTCAATTCACTACTCGAGATGTCAAAAAACAGCTGAATACACGAGATACTGGAAAGGCTGTGGGCCCTGACAACATCCTGGCAATAATACTGAAGACCTGTGCTGCAGAATTGGTTACACCCCAAGCCAAACTGTCCCAGTACAGTTACAACACTGGTATCTACCCAACAATATGGAAAATTGCTCAGGTGTATCCTGTACACAAAAAGCAGGACAAATCCAACCCAGCCAATTACTGCACCATCAATCTACTTCTGATGATCAGTAAAGTGATGGAAGGTGTCACTGACAGTGCTGTCAGGTAGCACTCCCCCAGCAGTAACCTGCTCAGTGACTCCCAGTTTGGGTTTCAGCAGGGCTACTCTGCTACTGACCTCATTACTGTGATGATGCTGTGGCTTTAAGAGGTTTATTGTGCTCCTGTTTCTTTTGAGACAGTGCTTGAAGGAGAGGTGATGAACCGTCTGTGGTAATATAAACAACTTATGAGGCCTTGGGGGAGTTTTTAAAGTTGGAACAGTAGAAGCAGCTTGGCTGAGTGTGGCCAACGCTTACAAGACCAGGATTTCTAGTTTTTTTTTCTGAGCTTTTAGATTTAGCAGAAGTTGCTGGAGTCTTGAAGAAATAGAAGCTATTTCTTCCCCTCTCTTGGTTATAGCCAGAAGCTGTAGGCATTGCATGTGAGAAAATCTGATTTCTGAATTTACCTTTTTGCCAAGGGATATGTTTATGGGATGTTACTATATTGGAACAGTTAGTTAGTAATAGTTACTATATCTATTACTCTAATAAGTTTTCAAATAGAGTTAAGCTATTCTAAGTTCTTTCTTTTATTGCATTTTAATTATAGTGTTAGAATAAATTGTTTGATCAGTCTCGTTACATCTGGAATACAGCACTTCACATTTGCCTTTAAAATATGAAAAAATTAGGGTCTAGGCTATCTTCTTAAAATATTTTGAGGTGGGTCTGGTCTGGTCCACAACAATTATAGCCTTGGTTTAAACATGGACAAAAGGCTTAAATTTCAGAAGTGAGGTGAGAGAGAAAGTACTTGACTTCAGAGCAGCATTCGACTAAGAGTGGCATCAAGAGGCCTGAGCAAAACCAGGGTCAATGGGAATCAGAGGGCAAACTGCCTGCTGGTTGGAGTGATACCTGGCACAGAGGAAGACGGTTGTGGTTGGTGAAGGTCAGTTCTGCAGGAGTTCCTCAGGGTCTTGTCCTAGGCCCAACTATCTTCCAACCATCATAAGGTTCAGCAGTTTGGAGTTCCTTTGTGGAATTGGTTTGATTGGCTAAACAACAGCTGAGAGTTGCAAGCCACTCTTCTCTTTAAAACTCCCTTTTGAAAATCTTCTGAGGACATTTTCCTGAAATATGATTTTAGCTTCATTGTTTTGATGATAGGAGATTTTGTTCATAGACCATACAAACACAGGTTGGTGGCTGTTTTTCATGGGCAGTGGTTTTTCCTTTGCAGCCCAGAGTTGTGAGGGAGGGGGGGGATTTAATTTTGACAGTAGATGTTTATCGATCAGCACTGACTCCTTAACTTTCTGCTATTTCAAATTGTTCAGTTATAAAGGCAGTTGGGTTCAATACTGTGGGTGCCATTTGACCAAGCTTCTTGAAGAAGGAGCTGTAGTTACAATCGAGACAAAGATTGGCATTGCAGGTCGTTAAACGCCCATGGCCCATTCCAGGTATAATTGGAAAGTTATTAACACACCTTGTGGGTTAGCTGCAACTTGCAATTCTATTGTATAACAGCTTTCTTCGCTTGGAGGCAATAATCTCTGCATCAGATCGTAACACAGCAGTTAGTAGTCCCGACCCATTGGGAGGTACACTAGCTTTGATTGACTGACACTAACTTTGAGAAGGTTTCTGGAAAATAGTTCAGTCACATGATTATAGCAGCCACCTTTGTTGGACTATTTACTACGTTTTCCACTCACTGAAAGTATATAGGTATACATTTAACAATTGATTCTTTCTGCATTTGTGGCATCTGTCTATCTTGAGTATTTCAAATGATTTAGCCTCCACTTCTTTCGAGTGTTGAGAATTCCAAAGATTAATAACTGTCTGAGAGAAAGAATTTATCCTTACCTCCGTCTTAAAAGGGAGACCCCTCATTTTGAAACGGTATCCCTAGTTCTGGGGAAATACATTCTTTTAAAAAGTTCATTGTGGGCATCACTGGCTAGGCCAACATTAATTGCCCATTCTTAATTACCCTGATGGGAGTTAAGAGTCAGCTCCACTGCTGTGTATCTGTGTATATAGGCCAGATCAAGTATATGGAACACAGAACATAGGACATAGCACATAGAACATAGAACATCGAACACTGAATGTTGAACATCGAACACTACAGCACAGTACGGGCCCTTCGGCCCACAAAGTTGTGCCGATCATCAGCATTTAAGATCAACCTAACCTACACACCCCTCAATTTACTGCCAACCATGTGCTTGTCAAGCAGTCACTTAAATGTCCCTACTACCACTACTGGCAGTACATTCCACACACCCACGACTCTCGGCATAAAGAACCTCCCTCTGACATCTCCCCTATACCTTCCTCCAATCACATTAAAATTATGACCCCTCGTGACAGCCATCTCTGCCCTGGGGAAAAGTCTCTGGCTATCTACTCTATCTATACCTCTCATTACCTTGTACACCTCTATCAAGTCACCTCTCTTCTCTCACTCAACTTCTCTTTATAAGCCATGCCCTCCAATCCAGGCAGCATCCTGTAAATCTTCTCTGCACCCACTCTAACGCATCTATATCCTTCCCATAATGAGGCAACCAGCACTGAACACAATATTCCAAGTGTGGTCTAACCAGGGCTCTACAGAGCTGCAGCAAAACCTTGTGGTTCTTAATCTCATTTCCCCTGTAAATGAAACCAAAACACCATGCACCTTCTTAACAACCCTACCAACTTGGGTGGTAAGAACTGCAAATTATTTTCCCTAAAAGAATATTAGTGAACCAGATGGGACATTCCCCCAGCATCGATAACAGCTTCATAAGTCTTTTAATTTCAGATTTTAATTCCAGCTTCTCCCATGATTTCCAGAACATTACCTGGGTATCCAGGTTAGTAGTCTAGTGATAATACAATTACCCATCCATGCTGCACTTGGAGATACATCATTGTTTCTTCACTGTTATGGGGGCAAAACCCTGGAACTCCCTTCCAAACAACACTGGGGGTGTCCCTACAACAAGAACTGCAGTGGTTTATCACCACCTTCTCAAGGGCAATCTGGGCTTTGTCAGTGATGCTACATCCCAGGAATGAGAAAATACAGCACCCACCTAGAGTCTGTTATTGTTTTGGGACAAATGGTATAAATGGAGATCGTAGTGCTGAGTCACCATAGGATCTGTTCTAATAGAAATAGTCAGCGAAGCTGGGTCCAGCAGCACCAATGGACAATGGTAGATTAGTGTTTACCTTTCAGTTACGGTGGGTGGAGTGTCCCAAGAATGTGGGCAGCCAGTGAAGACAGTTCGATGTAAGGAGCACCCTTCTGCCGCATCACCACGGACTGTGCCAGAAACCCCATCAAGTCTCAGAGGTGTAATGGGGTTTGAGCAGTTTACTCAGATTGGGCACTTAAGGAAGTTAACCTGAAACATTGCTAAACAACACTAACAGGAACAAAGGCTTCAAGTGCAGCAGCCATCTCATCACCCAGCACCAAGGTAAGAAATTAAGGAATTTTGACTCTGTCGGATATTTCGGATCATTACTGTGCCATATTCATTTTTCTTTCTTTCTAGTTTACAGGATGGCTGCAATGCGCCAGTATTTTTGGCTGTGGCTCGGGCTTAGTATAATCATCTTCAATGTTGTTGTCGCCCTCATATTCTACCTGATCTGCAGGAGATTAGGTAAAACAAGTCATGTTGCTTTTTCACAAATCATTCCTTTTCCCTGACATTCCTTTTATGTGAGCAAGGGAATGATCTGAGTATAATCCACATTATATACTGTTGCAGAGAATGCAGAGGCTTTTCCATTTTTAAAAATAAATTGTGTCTGATTCACTATTGAGCTCTTAATGGGAGAAAGAGTTGAATGTTTTACAAATTGCTTAATTCCAATGATTTCATTGGTCTATAAAGTGCTCCCTGGTTGGGGGCTTGGTCACACAGTGGGTAGAATCCCTGAGTCAGAGCAAGAAGCACCAGGTTGAGTCCCAGTGATGACCAAGGAAGCTGTGCTCATAACATGGACAGAACAGACTGAGCATCAACCTGAAACTCTTCAAAGACAACCCAAGAGCAGGTAGTAAGAACAGGAGCTAGAACAGACTGCACATGACTAAACATACAGAGAGCATAGATTCATCTTCACCAAGTTAGATCTACAATTACTACCTACAGCAGTGTTTAGTATCAATGTATCAATGCCCCTCAGCCCATTGAGACTGTGCTTGAAAAGATCAGGAGTGGATAAGTGATAAATATTGTTACTTTGAAATTTCAGCCTGAAGACAGGTTAGTATTCTGCCTCACAGCACCAGGGACCCAGGTTCGATTCCAGCCTTGCGTGACTGTGTGGAGTTTGCACATTCTCCCCATGTCTATGTGGGTTTCCTCTGGCTGATCTGGTTTGCTCCCACAGCCCAAAGATTTGCAGGCTAGGTGGATTACCCATGCTAAATGCAGCATTATGGGGATAGGGTGGGCAGCTGAGCTCTTCAGAAGGTAGGTGGAGACTTGATGGGCTGAATGTCCTCTTTCTGAACTGTAGAGATTCTATGATTCTTTGATATTGCCTGCTCCTTGACCTGTCTATCTTGAACTCAAACTCATAATGTGGCATCAAACCATGCAATAAAAGCTAAAAGTTGCTGTAGGGTCATTTGATTTGAAAGTGTTCTCTTCAAAATGCCCAAGACACACTTGTGTCCAGCCAATGATATGCATATGTGAATGTACAAAGTCATACCCTCAGCCCATGGTATTAAAGATTGAGTATTTTCAATAATACATTCTTCATAACAATCCAACATACTTCTATTACAGGTTACTATCAAGGTAAAATGAAGATTAAAAAATTCTTCAGTGTAAGGTAAATACAATGATGGGCAACATGTGTATTTTAATTTTAACATTATTCTTACTTCTTTCTGGTTTCATCAGAGAGTGTGCTGAAGACATTCCTCAATTGTGAAGTTTAGACCAACTGGAAAGAGAAGAGTTTCTCTGCTTTGCCAGATCACTCCGAGCCTCCAAACCCCCAAGCTGGCACTTACTCTTCTTATTACCTTTGTCTTTCCAGAATCAACATTCTCAAGAGAGATCTTTCTCGGGTTGCCTCAATGACAGTGCTCTAGTGTGACCAGTATATATTCATTTCCTTGTATTACTGGTATTTCTTTTACTGGTTTTTTTCCTTTGAGCTGTCACTGGAGGAGAGCTGCAACTGAGAGGTAACCCCTACCTTGGCTGCCCCCTCAATGACATCCTCCACATCCCTACTCCCTGCCATCAGTTACCTAGGGCCTGGGGTACAGTGATGATCAAAGGCCTCAAAGAGTTTAATACCGACAGCAACTATCCAGTAGCACTGCTGATCAATCAAGCTGCCTTTAGCTGACTGCTCTTAGCCAGTGGGATTTGTATTTAGGCAGAGGGTTCTTGATCCCAGGGGAAGACCAAACAGAGTCAAATAAATGGAACAAGATGCAGCGAGGCTTCCTTAAAGCAGGGCACTTACCAGCTCCCCAGCATTAGCAGCCACCCCTTTCACCTCCACAAGATCCCATTCAAAGAGAATTAGATACTTTGAAGATTCTGCAGCTAATTACAGGGGGATAGGGGAAAGTAGAGATCACATTGAGTTAATTTTTTTTTGAAAAATTCACTCATGGGATATGGGCATCACTGGCTGGGCCAGCATTTATGTCTATCCCGAGTTGCCCCTGAGAAAATGGTGGCGAGCTGCCTTCTTGAACCATTGCAGTCCGTGTACTGCAGGTTGACCCATAACATCCTTAGGGAGGGAATTCCAGGATTTTGACCCAGTGACACTAAAGGAACACTGATATATTTCCAAGTCAGAATTATGAATGACTTGAAAGAGAACTTGAATCTTTATCTGGTGATCTTGTCCTAGATGGAAGTGGTCATGAGTTTGGAACGTGCTGTCTCAGGACCCTCAGTGAATTTCTGCAGTGCATCTTGTAGATAGTACACACTACTACTACTGAGTGTCGTTGGTGGAGGAAGTGGATGTTTGTGGATGTGGTGCCAATCAAGCAGACTACTTTGTCCTGGATAATGTCAAGCTTCTTGTGTATTATGGAGCTATGTCCATCCAGGCAAGTGGGGAATATTCCATTACACGTCTGATTTGTGCTTTGTAGATGGTGAACAGGCAAGTGGGGAGTCAGGAGGTGAGTTAGTCACCGCAGTATTCCTAGCCTCTGACCTGCTGTTGTAGCCGTCGTGTTTATATGGCTCATCCAGTTGAGTTTCTAGTCAATGGTAACCCCAAGGATGTTGATAGTAGGGGATTCAGTGATGGTAACACCATTGGATGTCAAAGGGCAATTGTTTGATTATCTCTTATTGGAGATGAAGTTTAGAATAATTAGAGGTGATTTCATTGAAACATACTGAGGGGACTTAACAGGGTAGACTGAAAGGATGTTTCTCCTTACGGGTGAGATTAGAAATAAGGAATATAATTTTTTAAAATGTATTGCTCATTTAAGATTGGGTTGAGAGACTATTCTCTGAAAGGAAATTTCTCCTACAAAAAGCAAGCTCATTGAGTATTTTGACATTTGTTTGTGATAAATTCTTGATTGGTAAAGGAAGTAAAGGGTTAGACAGGAAAATTGAGGCCACAATCAGATCTGACAGGATAGTGTTGAATGGTGGATGAGGCTCAAGAGACCTATTGGCTACCTCCCATTCCGAAGTCACATGTTTGTGGATAATGGGCCAGAATGCTTAACTCCCACAGTTCACCTGGAACCGACTTAAACACAGGCTTCTCAGAACACCACATGTTACACCTCTATTTCAATTTATTCAGTTAACAGCTGTAAAGGCATGCCAGAATAATTGAAGGAAAAATCCAGCCCATGATTTGGGAGATGAATAACTAGGGGCTGTACAATGTAACTGATTAATTTCAACTGCTCAATTATAGAGGTGATAAGGAAATGGTAATGGTCATTTTAAGCACCAGAGCCCACAGAATGTTTTTGAATGTTTACTGGTGCTAATCAACATCATTTCTTCCTCATTTGCAGGTCCCAGACAAACATGTCACAGCTGAACACTTGCCCAGGCCACGCACAGAGTAATGCCTATCAGCTCGATAACACAGATGATGAAGGTGCATTCCGTTTTGTTATCTGACTTTTCAGTCTGAGACACAGGTGTAAGAACATGTTGGGTGGACCATTCAGCTTCTGTCCTAGGTAGAGCAGGGGCCTCCTTTTCAAAGTTGCCATTGGGAGGCATGAACAATTCAATGATAAAGGGGCATCTAACTGCGGCTTAGAAATTGTCTGCCTCCTGAAGTGAATGGTTTGCCAAGTTATACTGTCAGTCAGCCAGTCAACCATGAATATAATATAGTGATCTAAGAAAATATATAACACAGATCTTGTGGGGTAATAGTAGTATTCCTATGTCTGACCCAGGAGGCCCAGGTTCACGTCCCACCTGCTCCTGAGATAGAGACATACAGCATGGAAACAGATCCTTTGGTCTAACCAGTCCAGGCCGAACATAATCCCAAACTAAACTAGTCCCACCTGCCTGCTCCTGGCCCATATCCCTCCAAACTTTCCTATTTATAGACCTATCCAAACATCTTTTAAATGTTGTAATTGTACCACATCCACCACTTCCTCAGGAAGTTCATTCCACACTTAAACCACCTTCTGTGTAAAAACATTTGCCTCTCGTGTCTTTTTAAAATGTACCCCTGAGTCTTCAAATCCCCCAGTCTAGGGAAACGGCAATGACCATTAACTCTATCTATACCTCTCATTATTTTATAAACATCTATAAGGTCGCCTGTCAACCTCCTACGCTCCAGTGAAAAAGGTCCAGCCTATCCAGCGTGTCTTTATAACTTAAACCTTCTATACCTGGCAACATCCTGGTAAGTCTTTTCTGAACCCTCTTCTGCGAAACAATATTCTTCCTATAACAGGGTGACCAGAACTGGACACAGTATTCCAGAAGAGGCCTCACCAGTGTCTTGTATAACTGGAACATGACTTCCCAACTCCTATATTCAAAGGACTGAGCAATGATGGCAAGCGTGCCAAACACCTTTTTAATCACCTTGTCTATATGCGATGCAAACTTCAAAGAATTATGTACCTGCATCGCTAGGTCCCTCTGTTCTACAACAATATCCAAGGCCCTACCACTAATTGTATAAGCCCAACCCTGATGTACAAAACATGCCAGAATGGGTTGATTAGAAATGTCTAACTCTGAGAGAAGAGATTCAGAGAAGAGTTTCTCCAGAACCAGGCCTGACACCTCTAACTTTAATAACATAACTGCCTCGGGTTAAATAAAATGGTTCTAACTGTTGCCACCTTATCTGTGTCATATAGTTAGTGAAATATCATCCAGTCTGCAATTTCAGGTTCAGGGGGACAGTGCTCAGGTCGGGGTCAGGATCACAGTGCACAGGTCAGGGTCAGGGTCAGAGTGTGCAGGTCAGGGTCAATGTTTCAGAAAACAGAAGCTCCATCTCAGCTCTTAGTTTGAAGGAATGTTATCTACAGAAGAATACTGCATCATGCACTATATAAATCCTGGATTGCCTTCCCTAATGACATTGTGGGTCAACTTGCAGTACATGGATTGCAATGGTTCAAGACGTCAGCTCACCACCATCTTCTCAAGGGCAATTAGGGTTGGACATAAATTCTTACAAGGCCATATCAAAAATCTGACAACATTCTTTTTGTCTTACAGACAATACAGTCAACAAGTCACTCAGCGTGGACAATATATCACATAGCTATGAGATTCCACCTGAGTTTGAGAAGATTTCAAATTGTGGATACATTGATGTTCATCCAGAAGACAATGAAAGTTATGATGATGTAATTGCACCAGGATGGGTCGATGAAGACTATGATGATATAGCATAAAACATAGAACATCAGGCCCTATAGCCCACCATGTCCTTTTTGATCATGTTGCCATTGTAAACTAATACATCTGCCTGCACATGGTCTGTATCACACTATTATCTACCTGTTCATGTATCTGTGTAAATGCCACTTAAACATTGCTCCTACCTGCTCATATCTACTTCTACCATCTGCCCTGCCAGCACATTCCAGGAACCTATCACTTCCTGTGTGAAGAAACTTGCTTTGCACATTTGCTTTAAACTTTCCCCTTCTCATCTTAAACCCATCTCCCCTAATATTCGACATTTCCACCCTGGAAAAAGACACTGACAATCCATCCTATCCATCTGATTCTATCACTTCAACCTCCATAAACCTCTAGCAAAAACAGTCCAAGTGTTGTCTAACCTCTCCTTATAGCTAATAGACTCCAATCCAGGCAACATCCTGGTAAACCTCCTTTGCACTCTCTCCAAATCATCCACATCCTTCCAAAGTGTTGTGACCAGAACTACACACAGTACTCCAAATGTGGCCTAACTAAAGTCTTACACAGCTGAAATATGACTTGCCAACATTTGTACTCAGTGCCCCAACCGATGAATGCAAGCACATACGTCTTCTTTACCACCTTATCCACTTGTGTTGCCACTTCCAGGGAGCTATCAACTTGCATCCCAAGATCCCTCCATTTATCATTGTTCTTAAGCAGCCTGCCATTTACCATATATTTTCCTCTTGTATTTGACCTCCCAAAAACACCATCTCACCCTTGTCTGGATTAAACACCATCTGCGATTTTTGAGAAGATTTTAGCTCAAATTGTAAGTTTGCTCACTGAGCTGGAAGGTTTGTTTTCAGATGTTTCATGTAACATGATCAGCCCACAAATCTACCAACACACTGAAACAGTTACTGATGAACCTAAAGTGCCCTATAACAACAACCAGCAAAACTAATGTCATTTACAAAATATCCCACAAGGACCGCAACAAACATTACATCAGGCAGACAGGCAGAAAACTAGCCACCAGGATAACGAACACCAACTAGCCACATGACCGCTAGTAAACCACTAGTTCCCTTACACACAGACAAAGAAGGACATCACTTCGACTGGGACAACACATCCATCCTGGGACAGGCTAAACAGAGACACACACAGGAATTCCTACAGGCCTGGCATTCAAACCAGAACTCCATCAATAAACACATCAATTTGTACTCCATTTACCAACCTCTGAGAAAAAGAACCGGAAATGATATCACCCGCCACAACAGACCAAGACACATAAACAGAAAGTGGGACAGAACACCAGCACTTCACCTATGGATCATTAATGATGTTACCTCGCATGGTGATGAAACGTCTGAGAACAAACCTACCATCTATCTATCAAAGACCTGTGAAGCAGAATCCCTAAGAAGAAGAAAAGAACACTGAGGAAATTCTACAGAGGACCCTCGACTAAGCTGACTAGTTTTGAAACATGATTTTTTTCTTTGTGAATCACAATCAGGATTTTTTTTATCAGACCATTATTGTAGAGAGGAAGGTAAAAGTTAGGTTGAGAGAATGGAGTTGTAAATAGTTGTTTGTTAATTATTGTCTGTTAGACTTTTTTTTAAAGTTGGTAATTTTTACTTTACGTAGTGACTTTGGAGATAGTTCTTTGTCTTTCGACTTTTAATAGATTACAGCACGGGGTGATTCTTTTCTGTGTTGCTGGTTTAAATGAGCAGAGGTGTTTACCCTGTGTTGTAAGAGGCATGCTAAATTGCCCATTGTGTTAGGTGCCTTAGTCAGGGGTAAATGTAGGGAAATGAATCTGGGTGGGTTACTCTTCGGAGGGTAGGTGTGGACTTGTTGGGCTGAAGAGCCTGTTTCCACACTGTAGGGAATCTAATCTAATCTAATCTCAGTGAGCAAATTTACAAGCTTAAACTCCATCTGCCATTTCTCTGCGTAACTTTCCAACTGATCTATATCCTGCTATGTCCCATGACAACTGTCCTCACTATCCAGATCTGCACCAATTTTCATGTTGTCTACAACTTACTAATCAGAACACCTGCATTTTCATTCAGATCATTTAAATATATTATAAACAAACGAGATGCCAGCACTGATCCTTTCAGAATACCTCCAGACCTCCAGTCAGGAAAACATCCCTCCATCGTTACCTTCTGTGACCAAGCTGATTTTACATCCAATTTACCAACTCACCATGGATTCCATGTGACTTAAACTTCTGGAACAGTCTACCATGAGGAACCTTGTCAAATAAAGTCCACATCGACAATATCTACTGCCCTATCTCATCAAACATCTTTGTCACCTCCACAAAATTCTCGATCAAATTTGTAAGACAAGATCTCCCCTGCACAAAGCCATGCTAACTATCCCTAATGGGTCCATTCTTATGAGTAATTCCTTTCTCTAATAATCTTTTCCAATAATTTCCCTACCACTGATGCAAGGCTCACCAACCTATAATATTCTGTTGCCCTTCTTAAACAAATGAGCAGCATTGGCAATTCTTCAGTTCTGTGGGATGTTGCCCGTGGCTAAAGAGGATACAAAGATATCTATCAAGGCCCCATAAATTTGATTAGATTAGATTACTTTACAGTGTGGAAACAGGCCCTTCGGCCCAACAAGTCCACACCGACCCGCCGAAGCGTAACCCACCCATACCCCTACATTTACCCCTTACCTAACACTACGGGCAATTTAGCATGGCCAATTCACCTGACCTGCACATCTTTGGACTGTGGGAGGAAACCGGAGCACCCGGAGGAAACCCACGCAGACACGGGGAGAACGTGCAAACTCCACACAGTCAGTCGCCTGAGGCGGGAATTGAACCCGGGTCTCTGGCGCTGCGAGGCAGCAGTGCTAACCACTGTGCCACCGTGCCGCCCACCCTTGCCTTCCTCAGTGTCCTGGGATAGGTCCCATCAGGCCCTGGGATCTTATCTACCTTTTCAAGACAACCGAACCTACTCCTTAATATCAACATACCCTCCCTAATCTTACCATCCTTCTCGTTGGTGAACACCGATGCGAAGTACTTCCTCTGGCTTTATGGATAAATTATCACCTTTATCCATGAGTGGACCTACCTTTTGCCTCGCTCCCCTTTTGCTCCTAATATAAAATATCTTGGGATTATCCTTATTCCCACTTGCATGGCCCATTTAGTTCTCCTAATTTGTGTTTAAGTTCTTCACTGTTTCCTCTATATTTATCAAGGGGTTGATCAAGGGGCTGATTTCAATTTCAGAAACTTTCCATATGATTCTCTTTTTGACTAAACTTCCAATACCTCTTGTCATCCAGGGTTCCCAAACCTTGCTATCATTTTCTTTCTTCCTCACAGGAACATGCTGGTCCTGAACTCTGACCAACCGGCCTCTAAAAGACTTAACTATATCAGATTTGGTTTATCTTCAAACAAATGCCCACAATCTACTTTCTCCAGTTCTTGCCCTAAATTGTTGTAATTAGCCTTCCCCCAATTTTGCACTTCCACCCAAGTCTTACGTTATCCATAACTGTCTTAAAACTCATGGAATTATGATCATTTTTCCCAAAATGCTCCCCTGCTAAAACCTGGCCAGGCTCATTCTCCAATTCAAGGTCCCCTTCCCTAGTTGGACTATCTACATATTGCTTCAAGGATTCCTCCTGGATGCAGCTAACAAATTCTGCTCCCTTTAAGCCCCTGTCACTAAGGGAGTCCCAGTCAATATAGCAGGTCCAGGTTATCTGGCCCATTTGTTCTAGCATTAGGTCTTGGAAGGGGCTGTCTAGAGTCATAGAGTTATGGAGATGACGGAAACAGACCCTTCAGTCCAATTCGTCCATGCCAACCAGATATCCTAACTTAATCTAGTCCCATTTGCCAGCACTCAGCCCATATCCCTTTAAACCCTTCCTATTCATATACCCATCCCTTTTAAATGCTGCAAATGTACCAGCCTCCTTCACTTCCTCTGGAAGCTCATACCATACACGCACCACTCTCTACATGAAAAAGTTGCTCCTTAGGTCCGTTTTAAATCTTTCCCCTCTCACCCTAAACCTATACCCTCTAGTTCTGGACTCACCCACTTCAGGGAAAAGACCTTGTCCATGCCCTTCATGATTTTGTAACCTCTATAAGGTCACTCCTCAGCCTCTGACGCTCAGGGAAAACAGCCCCACCTGTTCAGCCTCACCCTATAGCTCAAACTCTCCGACCCTGGCAACATTCTTGTAAATCTTTTCTGAACCCTTTCAAGTTCCACATCATCCTACTGAGAGGAAGGAGACCATAATTACACACAATATTCCAAAAGTGGACTAACCAATGTCCTGTACATCGACAACATGACCTCCCAACTCCTGTACTCAATACTCTGACCAATAAAGGAAAGCATACCAAACCAAATGCTTTCATCACTATCCCATCCACCTGTGACTCCACTTTCAAGGAACTATGAACCTGCACTCCGAGGTCTCTTTTAAAGCTTTATTCAGCAACACTCCCCAGGATCTTACCAATAAGTATATTAGTCTCTCTCCCGTGACCATTTCAAATTGTGTACCATATACAATAGTGCAGCCAAAGCCTAACCAGTGACTTATGAAGATTCAGCATGACTCTGCTTGAGCTAGAATCTATCTGTCTGTCTCTAAAGCTGAGGATCTCAAAAACACTTCCAAAGATTTTTAAATTCTAAGGCATGCATGCTGACAGTTCACTCTTTTATTGTGATGGGATAAGTGAGGTTTCAGCATTTTCAGTATCTGTGATTTTCTCCTCACTGCAGTCATTGCTTGAACAGCATAGTATTTACATTTAATGAAAGTTACAGGCATTAAAATGTGTTCTACACAGCAGCATGGCACTGCTGTTCTATTAAAGCTTTAAGATTCAGTCCGTGGACGGGAATGTGCAGGTTTTGAGGGGTCTGCTTGGTTCTGGGTGTTGGGGACACTATCAGGAAGATAGTATAGCATGGATCACGGACCACACTGCATAACTACAGCAAGAGTTGCTAGGAGGAACTGAGTATGTCTGCTGAAGATATGAATTGGAACCTATTGGACCATAACTTGGTGTGATGTGATGTGACTTTTTAAAAGTCTGACCAGAGATCACTTTGCACTGCTGGCAAAGGCATGAACTGTGACAGAGATCAAATAGGTATACAGTGAAAACCTTCTCTTCATCAAAGTCCCTCTCAGTTCTACACTTGTCAGTCACCTTCTCTGTTTGAGCAGTGACTTTAACTTACGTGGGTTTGTTGCAATTTCAATTCTAATCCATGCCAACAATTACCAGGAAATGTGTCTTGGAATACTAATCAGAATGGATGGTATAAGGATGCCAAGTGGGTGGCTGGGGCAAAGCATGTTACTTTGATTGAGCTGAAAGTAAAGCAGGACATTGCAGCATCTGAGGAGGGGATGTGATCGTACGTGTGGAGGAATTTAGCTGCAAGTGTAACAAATCTTTTTTCGAAAGCGAGAGGATTCTCAGAGAGTATTACCACAGGTGATGGAGAGTAAAGGATTGCTTAAACAATCATCGGGACAATGATGCCTGACTACACAAAACTTCTCCAAGAGAAATGGTTGACAAAATCACCTGACTTAAAGAAGCAGCTGAAGCACATACTTACTTCTCTTTCTGTAGTTTGGTCATTTGGAACAAGTTGTTAACCTGTTACCAGGGGCTACAGTTTGTGGGAGTCAACTTCCTGAATATGGCTGACCAGGAGACTTTGCTACTCTTCCTGCCTACAAGCCGTTTATCTGAAGGATTTTACAACCCATTTGCCCACATTATGAATGGACTTTCCATGGCAATCAGGCCCTGAAGTTGGACTCGAGCCAGGGATGTTACAAGATTTCCTCAAATCTAGCCTGAGAGTTTGACAAACAATTTGGCTTTTTAACTGGTCTCCTCATTACCTGTGCTTTGGCAACTCTGCAGACCCACTCAAGAAATAAGGAGATGAGACAGTGGCGGTGACCGTGCGCCAAGATTGGGCTGTTGGACACGTGGAGACTTCCTGCACTAACTGAGCTCTGCCTACCTTGGAAATATGCAAACTGCCAATATGATGGAACAATGCTTCTCTTCCCAATCACTCTCACCCACTGTACACCTGATATTTATCACATTCCAGCTGAGGCATTTGTGCACAACATCTGGGGAATTAATTGAACCACGTGTGAGCAGCTTCCAGGAGTTACATATCAGCTGCATCAAGGACATTCGCTCTACCACAAGGTCAATTCCTGGGAACATTTGAGTAACGAAGATCAAGATTCAACTCCTAAACACCTACAAACATGAGGAAGGTTAGGCCTGTATCTTTTGGAGTCTTGAAGAGTTAGAGGTGACTTAATTGAAACTTATAAAATCCTGCAGGGACTTGACTGAGTGGATGTTGAAAAGATGTTACCTGTTCTGGCTGAATCTACAAATAGTATCACAGTTTAAAAATAAAGGGTCATTCATTTAAATCAGAGATGAGGATGTTTTTTTCTCTGGGTGTTGAGAGTTTCCTGGATACAGAATCATTAATCATTATTGTTAAGGCAGAGGTAGATCGATTCTTGATTACCAAAGGGTTGAAAGCTTATTGGAAATACACAGGGATGTAGAAGGGAGGTTAAAATTACATCAGCCATGATCTCACTGAATCACAGAGTAAACTTAAAGGGCTGAGTGGCCTGCTCCTTTTCCTCATTCATATGAATGGGGTTTCAGATGAACTAGGAGCAAGTATAGGTCATTTAATATGATCACAGCTGACTTTTACCTCATATTCATCAATCCGGTATCTAAGAAAAATCTGTCAGTTTATCTTAGTTTCTACTGACTCCCAGTATCCACAGCCTGTTGGGGAGCGAGTTTAAGATTTCCTTTTGTCAACTTTTGTTTGCGTCTATCCCTGTTAGAGGACATTGTTTGCCTGAATCTATCTTTAATTATATTAAATACTGTCATCTTTACAAATGTAAGGAAATATAAGCCAAGTTTTGAAATCTGACCTCAGAATTTAATCCTTTAAACCTTGGCACCTTTCGTAGAGTCATACAGTATGGAAAAAGACCCTTCGGTCCAACACTTCCATGTTGACCAGGTATCTGAAACTGAAGTATCCCATTTGCCTGTTTTTGGCCTGTATCCCTCTAAACCTTTCCTATTCATGTACCTGACCAAATGTCTTTTAAATGTCGCAATTGTACATGTCTCTCCCATTTCCTCTGGGCTGCCTCTCGCTCCTGAGGTATTGACAACTAAATGCAGTTCCTCCAGCTGGGGTCTGTATAATTAATGCACTCTTTCACTTTACGATTCCAGCACCTCCCTGCCCTGAGGTGACAGTGTCTCGATAACTGTACATGTGCCTTAATATAACAAACCAAGGTTAAAATCCTCAATGACAAAAAAATCACTTTAGAAGCACAAATGGAAATGTAAAATGTTTATCCATGTATCAGTGAGAGATACTTGTTGGAATTCTGTAAATAGGCCTCCCCTCAGTGTGTACCAATTAAAGACCACAGTTGCCCAAAGCTGTCTCCATTTATTTTTGTTGGACGTTTTCTCTGATTTTATGTAAACATAATTATGTAATATCACAATACATTTTAATATTAAAGTTTGAATGTGTTAAATTTAACAGTTTCGGCTATTGTTAAGGCAAGTTTGTATGATTGTAGAAATCTCAAAGACTGTCAGATCAAGGAATCAAATGATATGCTTTATATGTCACTCGTGTTCAGCATGTACCTTCTTAAAAACATGCAAATAAATTATATCATAGATCATGCTATTGCTGTGGGTGTGTGTGGGCTCACTAATTGTAAACTGCTTCTCAACGCATTGATGCCACTATCATCTTCAAGTATAGGCAATATACTTGCTCAGGGGGAGCTCATTTCCTTGTCCAACTAAAAGAGTTGTTTCTGGTAAATAAAATAGATATTTTCTAATCAACCTGTTTGGAAATGTTGAATACCACAACTGGGTCATGCTTCTGGCACTTTCAGACTCAACAGCATAAGTTTCGTCATTGACTTTTTTAAATTAAAAGGAGAGCATTGATAATTTTGCCTCTACTGTTTTGGAAGAAAGAAATATTTGGATCCGATGAGGTGAAAATGACAGCCCTTGACATCAAGGCCACATTTGACCAAGTATGGCATCAAGGAGTCTTAGCAAAAGTGAAATCAATGGGAATCTCTCCACTGGTTATAGGAAGATGGTTGTTGTCGTCGGAGGTCCATTGTCTCAGCACCAGGAAATCTCTGCAGGAGTTCCTTATGGTAGTGTCCTAGGCCCAACCAACTGCAGCTGCTTCATCAATGATCTTCCCTCCATCATAAGGTCAGAAGTGAGGATGTTTGCTGATGATTGCACAATGTTCAACACCATTCGCAACTCCTCAGATACAGTTCAAATGCAGCAACACCTGGACAATATCCAGATTGGGCTGACAAGTGGCAAATACCATTTGTGCCTCACAAATGCCAGGCAATGACCATCTCCAATAAGAGGCAATCTAACCATCACCCCTTGATATTTCATTAAATGTTACCATCACTGATTCCCCCCACGCCCCCATCAACATCCTGGGGATTACCGCTGACCAGAAATTTCAATGGATTCACCATATAAACACAGTGTCTACGAGAGCAGGTCAGAGGCTAGGAATACTGCGGCAAGTAACTCTCCTCCTGACTCTCCAAACTCTAAAAAGAGATGAGAGTTGGCAACAAGGCAGCAGATGGAGAAATATGTGGAGAGTGAGAGGTGATTCACTTTGACCATAAGGCAAGAAAAGCAGCATTTTTTTAAAGAAGTGTGCAACTTGTAAATATTGGCGTTTGGAGAAATCTTACACGAAACACAAAAAAGCAGGCAATCAGGAAAGCAAATAAGATATAGGCCAAAGTCACTGTGGGACAGGAATGAAAATGTCATGCTGCAATCTTACAGGGATTTTGTGAGAATACAGCTGGAGCACTGTACACAGTTCTGGTCTGTGTATTTAAAGAAGGGTATATCTTACAGTGGAGGCGTACACTGAAGGTTCACTAGGTGTTTCCTGGAATGAAAGGGTTGTCGTAAAGACTGGTCCATTAAAAATTAAGTCCATATTCTCTGAAGTTTAGAAAATTGTGAGATGACCTTCCTGAAATATCCAAGATTCTGAAAGGGCTTGGCAGGGTTTACATTGAGAAGTTGTTTCCCATTGGCCAGGGAATCTAGAACACGGGGGTATAGTCTCAGAGTAAGAGGTGAATGATTTGAGACTGAGGTGAGGATAAGTTTCTCATCTCACAAGCTTTGGAATTCTCTATCTCAGAGGGTTTTTTTTTTAGATTACTTTACAGTGTGGAAACAGGCCCTTCGGCCCAACAAGTCCACACCGACCCGCCGAAGCGCAGCCCACCCAGACCCCTACATTAACCCCTTACCTAACACTACGGACAATTTAGCATGGCCAATTCACCTGACCTGCACATCTTCGGACTGTGGGAGGAAACCGGAGCATCCGGAGGAAACCCACGCAGACACGGGGAGAATGTGCAAACTCCACACAGTCAGTCACCTGAGGCAGGAATTGAACCCAGGTCTCTGGTGCTGTGAGGCAGCAGTGCTAACCACTTTGCCACCATGCCGCCCAAAGGGTTATGAATGTGCCATCATTGAATAGATTTCATGCTAAGATGGACTGATGTTTGATGTCCTGGGGAATATAGGGATATGGTAAACAGGCAAGAAAGTGGAGCCGAGGCCCAAGATCAGCCATAATTATAATGAATAGTGGAGCAGGCTTTATGGGCCAAATTCCTGCTCCTATTTCTCACATTCTTAAGTTAACACCTTAAGCAAACATTGTAATAATGTTGGGCAATGTTGAGACAAGCTGTGCAAATTGAATGGACAGTCTTTGTGACAGGAAATTGGCCCAGGAATGGTAACATACCCCTCACAGGCCAAGGTTTATAGGTGTTGTCTTAATACAATTTCTGTTTGGAAGCACAAGGAGTTTAAGCCTTATCAGAGATGATGGATTGTTTCCATTTTCAGTGTTCTGTGCTGTGAGCTTCAATGTTAAGTTGGCATCATTCAAACACTGAACTGCAAATGGCAAAAGTCTCGTTGATTAAGGTTAGATAATGTTAGGCTAAGACAACATCGTAGATACTGATTGAATCTCATCTGACAAACCATAATATTGAGCAGTTCTCTATATATGTTTTATTGCAACAGACAAGGGAGAATGGAGAAGATGGATACAGAAGGAACTTAAGGCAGTGGAGTACTAATATTGGAATGGAGAAGTTGTATTGTAGGTTCTACATAGTTTACTGCAGGAATTGTAAGCACAGAGGCAGACTGGACAGATTTCCTTCATCACACCTCCCACGTAGAGCCAATATTTTCTGTTTCTCCCCTTTCAGCAATTGCATTCATTTTATTCTGCTTTTGGTTTGCTCAGTGCAGTGTTCCATGATCTCACTGAGTGTAGGTCTCGGAGGAATCACTGGAGTTGTCTTCTCCTGCTGCCTGTCTTTGTCTTGGTCATTAGCACCTGGAGCAGGCGAGAGATAGCAAATACGTGAAACAGAGCATTTAATTCACATATGCATGCACATATTGATGGATTCCTCGCATGCTCTCTCTCTCTCCCTCCCTCCATTGACACCTGAGAATGGATATGACTGCAGCAGAGGGGCAGACAGTTGCCTGGACCTCTTGGCGGTCACCTTGACCAAGCACAAGAGCAGGCCCACAAAGGGGCTCTGCATCCTTTCCACCCCACCCCTCTACACAGAGTGTCCATAGATCAGGAGTGTGGGGACTGAAGGGTAACCAAACAGTTTAAAAGCAACCCATTTAAAAACAAAACTAAACAGGAATATAAATGAAAACATTCAAAATAAGCATGAAAAGCTTTTCCCTCAAGGACACTTAAAAAACCCACAAGAGTTGGCAACCACCTGATGAAGAAGCAGCACTCGAAAGCTAGTGCTTCCAAATAAATCTGTTGGATTGTAAACTGGTGTTGTGTGATTTTTAACTTTGTACACCCCAGTCCGACACCAACATCTCCAAATCATGAGGGCTGGTGAACTGACAAAAATCTCTATTTCATGGGCTTACTGAATGCAACATTCACCACTCTAGATCCCTGATGGAAAGAGAGTACACGCCTTGTAAAAATGCAGGCTAATTTTGCTCTAATTACTTACATTCCCGCCTATACAAATGGACCTCATTGACCATGTTATGTTTCCACTTTCTCTCACTAACTTTTCCCTCCTGAAAGAATATGGCAGCTAAGAGTAGGTCCTGTCTGTCAGCTCCCTTTTTTAGAGTGAGAACGGACTGGGATTCATCTGCTCCCAAGGACGAGATCTCTTTCGTGGCCCTCTGCCGCTAGAAGGTACAATCCATCTCCTTCAGGCTGGAGGTTTTTTTTTTAATGCTTGTGTAGTCTTTCTGCATTCCCCCTCTCTTTACCATAATTATTTTCTATTTCTTTTCTATACTTATCCATATATGTAAGATATCATGTATTTCCCCACGGTTTCTGGCTTTTTGTAACTCTCTGTATCATTGGTTTTGAAACAACCTCTACCTTTGCTCCTTTTGTGGTGATTACACAGTAAACATTTTCCCTTCAGTGATTAATGCACAGTCAGTGGAAAAAAGGTTTACTCTGGGGGATTTAATCTTATCAAAACCCTTTGTAACTCGAAACAACAAAATTAGGCCTCCATTGAACTTCTTTATGTTCATGAACAGCTATTTACACCTGACCTCATCCCAATGAATCATCTCTGTGACACTTCTTAGAAACATAGAAGCAGGAGTAGACCATTTGGCTCTTTGAGCCAGCTAACCCCATTCAATATGATCATGGGTGATCAACCAACTCCATGGCCTGTTCCTCATTTCTCCCTTCAATCCCTTTAGCTCTAAGAATTTTAACTCCTTCTTGAAAACATTCAATGCTTTGGCCTCAACTGTTTTCTATGGCAGAGAATTCCACCACTCTCTGGGTGAAGAAATTTCTCCTCACCTCAGTCCTAAATGACTTACCCCTTACCCTTAAGCTGTATTCCCAGATCATCGGGAACATCGTTCCTGTGTTTATCATATCTGGTTCTGTTGGAATTGTATAGGTTTCGATGGGAACCTCCACCCCAATTCTTTTAAAGTCCAATGAACATAGTCCTAATGGACCCAAGATCTCTTCATATATCAGTCCTGCCATCACAGGAATCAGTCTGGGAAACTCTCCATAACCAGAATATACTTCCCCAGATAGAGACCTAAATTGCACACAATACTCCAGGTGTGGTCTGACTAATGCCCTGTGTAACTGCAGCACAGCCTCCTTTCCAGAGGAAAGAGCCCAAACTGGATTGGAATGACCTCCCATTTCCCTCAGCCACTATAACTTGGAAGTTGACATGAGGAACATCCTATTGAATGGTGGAGCAGGCCCGAGGGGCCAAACGGCCTATTCCTGTTCCTATTTCTTATGGATTTCTGCCCAGTTGTGGTTTGGTCCCAAATACACTGCTGTTTATATATTGCTGCCTTTGCAGTGGCAGTACTGTACACTGCTCAATATAGACTTGGGGACCTGCTCTGGGCATGTATCACAGCAGAAGAGGATCTTATGTATCCCAAAGACTTAATGGAAGCTTTTATAATCAGCCTTGGGTTAATTTTATAAAAGACTTATATAGTTACTCTGTCATCAATTTGCAAGAAGCAAAGCAACCATTTCAAGATCAGAGCCTGATCTTCAAGATCAGCTGTTTTTAGTAACACTGAACACTAGCCATGCACAGAGGTGTGAGGGCATATTGTATTCTCTTATCCTGACAGCATTGTCCTGCTGTGACCCATTGTCTTGAAACAGTTTAAAACCAATCGGATTCCCAAAGGAAGTTTTCTTGGCTGGTCAGAGCTTGGCCTAATGAGGTAGTCTCCTGGTTTCTTGTCTTACTCAAACAGATTACGGCATCTCATGTTGAGAGCTGTGTAAGCACTAACAAATCAACCGGGATGACAGGAGCTAAGCATGGGGTTGTGTTTACCTGGGTCCTGTGATTTCTCTGGCTTCCTTGGGTCATGGTTCTGTTTCCACACGTTCTTATTGCTGACTGGTTGATTCCTGTTCTTCTGTTGGAGATAGCGTTTACTATTGCGCCTGTACACATCCTGGCTGATCTGCTTCCGTTCTGTTTTATGGATGCTCTGTGCATTCCGTATAGTCGTTCTGCAAACATGGTGTGAGAATTACTGTATTTAGAGCACTTTGTTTGCATTTCTGCTACTTATTACCTTCAGTTTGGTAAAAATGCAGTCTAATTTTGCTCTAATTACTTACATTTCCGCCAATACAAATGGACCTCATTGGCCATATTATGTTTCCATTTACTCTCACTAACTTTTCCCTCCTGAAAGAAGATGGTAGCTAAGAGTGAGTCCTTTCTGTCAGCTCCCTTTTTAGAGTGAGAACGGACTGGGATTCATCTGCTATCAAGGATGAGATGTCTTCATCTGCATCTTGGAAATCTTACTCTTCCCCACATGATGCTCTTGGTGGGGTGACCATCCCAGTCCCTGTCCTTCCAATTTCAGGAGGGAATTCTTCTGCTTCCAATGTCTGTCAAAGGCAGGGTTGCAGTGTTCAGTTTGATTGAACCTGCGCTCCAGTAGATGTGAGTCATCGAGTAAGCGATTCCAGGCTGAGCAAAGACAAGTTCAGACAGACACCCCAGCAAAAGGTAGGTCGCAAACTGCAGTCTGAAATTGTTTAATAACTTCCTAGCCACAATGCTGGGTTCACATGATGAATTCTGCCCACTCATTTGCATGCTTTGTGGTTTTTTTGGCTCAGAGCTCGAGGCTTGTACTTCATTTCTTTCCTTGCTCCATTCCCATTCTTTTTGACCCGGAGGACTCTCTCTCCTGGCATTTAATCTCTCTATATCAGAGCTTCCTTTATCCTTGTCCTACTCACGCCTTGCTGAAAAGCTATGGCAGCTCTAACTTTTCCCAGTTCTAATGTAAGATCAAAGATGGCAGCACGGTGGCTCAGTTGAGCGGCAAGGTGGCTCGGTGGTTAGCACTGCTGCCTCACAGCGCCAGGGAGTCGGGGGTTCGATTCTAGCCTCGGGTGACTGTCCGTGTGGAGTTTGCACATTCTCCCAGTGCCTGCGTGGGTTTCCTCCCACAGTCCTAAGTTGTGCAGGTCAGGTGAACTGGCCATGCTAAATTGCCTGTAGTGTTCAGGGATGTGTAGGCCAGGTACATTAAAGTAGAGTAATCGGGTAGGGGAATGTGTCTGGGTGGGATACTCTTTGGAGGGTTGGTGTGGACGTCTTGGGACAAATGGCCTGTTTCTACACTGTAGGGATTGTACGGTCTGAAATGTTCATTCTGATTCTCTATCTCTCTCCACAGATGCTGCTAGACTTACAGAGTTACTCCAGCACTTCCTGTTTTTATTCTGCATCTCCAGCATCTGCAGCTTTCTGCTTTTCATTTAATCCAGTTAATGTGCTCCCACCCACACTTCCCCAGCAGGCTTGCTCAGTTTTACTTCTTAATTGTTCTTTTATGGGAGGGAATTAATCTGCTTGCACAGCCCTTCCAAGCAGCAGTGTCGAGATGAGAAGTCGCTGTGAGAACGTTGTACTCGTCCTCCTGGAATCCACTTTCGAAAGCTGATTGGAGGCAGATGTTCGCAGGTAACGGGACGGCTGGAAAATGGAAGCCTTCAGAAATGAGATAACGAGAGTGCAGAGACAGTATATTCCTGTTAGGGTGAAAGGAAAGGCTGTAGGTACACAGAATACAGGATGACTAAAGAAATTTTGGGTTTGGTTAAGAAAAAGAAGGAAGCATCTGTCAGGTATAGACAGGATAGATCGAGTGAATCCTTAGAAGAGTATAAAGGCAGTAGGAGTATACTTCAGAGGGAAATCAGGAGGGCAAAAAGGGGACATGAGATAGCTTTGGCAAATAGAATTAAGGAGAATCCAAAGGGTGTTTACAAATACATTAAGAACAGAAGGGTAACTAGAGAAAGAACAGGGCCCCTCAAAGATCAGCAAGGCGGCCTTTGTGTGGAGCCACAGGAGATGGGGGAGATTCTAAATGAGTATTTTGCATCAGTGTTTACTGTGGAAAAGGACACGGAAGATATAGACTGTAGAGCAATAGATGGAGACATCTTGCAAAATGTCCATGTTACAGAGAAAGAAATATTGAAACGCATAAAAGTGGATAAATCCCTGGGACCTGATCAGGTGTACCCTAGAACTCTGTGGGAAGCTAGGGAAGTGATTGCTGGACCTCTTGCTGAGATATTTGTATCATCGATAGTCACAGGTGAGGTGCTGGAAGACTGGAGGTTGTCGGCCGTGGGACCACTATTTAAGAAAGGTGGTAAGGGAACTATAGGCCAGTGAGCCTGATGTCAGTAGTGGGCAAGTTGTTGGAGGGAATCCTGAGGGACAGGATGTACATATATTTGGAAAGGCAAGGACTGATTAGGGATAATCAACATGGCTTTGTGCGTGGGAAATCATGTCTCACAAACTTGATTGAGCTTTTTGAAGAAGTAACAAAGAGGATTGATGAGGGCAGAGCAGTAGATGTGATCTATGTGGACTTTAGTAAGGCGTCGACAAGGTTTCCCATGGGAGACTGATTAGCAAGGTTAGATCTCACGGAATACGGGGAGAACTAGCCATTTGGATACAGAACTGGTTCAAAGGTAGAAGGATGGTGGTGGAGGGTTGTTTTTCAGACTGGAGGCCTGTGACCAGTGTTGTGCCACATGGATCGGTGCTGGGTCCTCTACTTTTTGTCGTTTACATAAATGATTTGGATGCGAGCTTAAGAGGTACAGTTAGTAAGTTTGCAGATGACACCAAAATTGGAGGTGTAGTGGACAGCGAAGAGGGTTACCTCAGATTACAGTGAGATCTTGATCAGATGGGCCAATGGGCTGAGGAATTTAATTCAGATAAATGCAAGGTGCTGCATTTTGGGAAAGCAAATCTTAGCAGGACTTATACACTTAATGGTAAGGTCCTAGGGAGTGTTGCTGGACAAAGAGACCTTGGAGTGCAGGTTCATAGCTCCTTGAAAGTGGAGTCGCAGGTAGATAGGATAGTGAAGGTGGTGTTTGGTATGCTTTCCTTTATTGGTCAGAATATGGAGTACAGGAGTTGGGAGGTCATGTTGCGGCTGTACAGGACATTGGTTAGACCACTGCTGGAATATTGCGTGCAATTCTGGTCTTCTTCCTACCGGAAAGATGTTGTGAACTTTGAAAGGGTTCAGAAAAGATTTATAAGGATGTCGCCAGCGCTGGAGGATTTGAGCTATAGGGAGAGGCTGCAGTGCTAACCACTGAGCCCAAGATCCCTGAATTTTGTAAACAGAGGCACAGAGTACAAAAGTGGGGAAGACATTTTGTACAAAACTCTGTTTCAATTTCTGCTGGAGGACTCTGCCCAATTCTGGACAGCACATTTTAAGAAGTCCTTAAAGGGGGGGTATGGATTGATCTGATCAGAATTTCTCCAGAGTGATGGGAGAGTTGGAGAAGCTGTTCTCCTTTCAGGTGAGAAGGGTGAGACTAGAGAAGTGACATGATTAAGGTCTTCAAAATCATAAAGGTGTTAGACTGATTGGAAGGAAAGAAACTGCATTGACAGAAGGATCAAGAATCAGGAATACAAACAGGGTGGCATGGTGGCACAGTGGTTAGCACTGCTGCCTCACAGTGCCAGAGACCCGAGTTCAATTCCCACCTCAGGCAACTGTGTGGAGTTTGCACATTCTCCCAGTGTCTGCGTGGGTTTCCTCCAGGTGCTCCGATTTCCTCCCACAGTCCAAAGATGTGCAGGTCAGGTGAATTGGCCATGCTAAGTTGCCCATAGTGTTAGGTGTAGGGGAATGGGTCTGGGCGGGTTGCTCTTTGGAAGGTTGGTGTGGACTTATTGGGCTGAAGGGCCTGTTTCCACACTAAGTAATTTAATCTAATCAAAATGAAACCGTGGCTTAATTTTAAAATACTGGCCTTTGTTTCCAAATCTCTCCTGGCTCTGCCCCTCCTGTCTCTGTAATCTCCTCCAGATTCACAACCCTAACCCTGAGATATCTATGCTCATCTAATTCTGGCCCCCTGACCATTCTTGATTTTAACTGCTCCATTCCTGGTGGCCATGTCTTCAGTTTCCTAGGTCTTCTCTATCCCTTGACCACATTTTCATCCTTTACGACATTTTTAAAATCAAACTGTCTGACCAAATACTTAATTTTGCCTTACGTGGATGCCATATTTGGTGTTATAAATCTGCTGTGAAGCACTATGGGATAGTTTATGACATTAATGCTGCTATGTAAATGTAAGTTGTTGTTGAGTGGTTCAGATCCAAACTGTGCTGCCTGAGAAGTGGAAACAAAACCGATTCAACCGACACTTGCCAAAGGCAACTGGAGAAGAAGAAGAAAAGTGAGAGTTTGCAGGATTATTAGGAAAACGCAGAAGACTGGAATTGTTTAAGATGGTCCTTCAGGAGGCCATTATGGGCACAATGGGCTGAATGGCTTCCTTCTGTGCTCTCATTGTTCTATGATTTGATAACTTCAGTATTTTAAAGGCAGTGATGAAGCTCGTATCTGCAATAATCTAAAATCTAAACTAATCTTACAAATTCCTCGAGATAGGCTTTCTCCTCATGAGCTGAAAATGTGTTGCTGGAAAAGCGCAGCAGGTCAGGCAGCATCCAAGGAACAGGAGAATCGACATTTCGGCTCATGCCTGAAACGTCGATTCTCCTGGCTCCTTGGATGCTGCCTGACCTGCTGCGCTTTTCCAGCAACACATTTTCAGCTCTGATCTCCAACATCTGCAGTCCTCACTTTCTCCTCATGACACACGGTGGAAATTCAAATACAGCATAGGTCAAGGAGGATAGTGCATGTTGAGAGGGAGAAGCAGCAATGTAAACAAGGGGAGAAGTTAGAAGGGCAGTAACAAATACTCAGGATATGAGTGTAAACTGAAGTGTCCCATTGTCCCTCAAGAACCATAGTGAGATTTGACTACACTGATTATTTATCTCTGGATTATTCATCCACTAACACAATCGTGATGCCACTGTATCATGTATCCACTTTCTGCTTAAATACACCTGTATTAATTTCCTCAATTACTCCATATCATGATTCCATATTCTAAACACTGTCTCAGTAAAGAAGCTTTTCCTAAATTCTCAGCTGGATCTTTCTTTATGAGCCTCAGTCCTGGTTTCCCTTGCAACTTGAAACAGCTTCTATCTGTCTAATCTGTCACAGATTTTTGGGATCTTAAAGGCCTCTCGCAGGTCACCTCCTCAGTCTGTTCCTCTCTGAAGAAAAGAACTGCATCCGGCCTAATCTTTTCCCAGTCAACTTGCAGAGCATTGTTGGAGATATCGCTAATTCAGGGGGAGCGTTGAAATGTGTCAGCGACGCTCAGTTTAACCAGACATGGTGCCGTATGAGCCAATGTGACCATTTACGAAGTGATCAATACCACTGAACCCATGTGAATATCGAAGGCAGACATGAAATTCGTAACACTAACTTTTATTCAGGGGCTTGGGGATAAATTTGTATTCATAGAATTCCATAGAATCCTTACAGTGTGGAAGCAGGCCATTCAGCCCAATGAGTCAACACTGACCCTCTGTACAGCATCCCACCCAGACCCATCCTCCCACCCTATCCCTGTAACCCTGTATTTCCCATGGCTAATGCACCTACCCTACACATCCCTGAACATTATAGGTAATTTAGCATGGCCAATCAACCTAACTTTTACACCTTTAGCTTGTGGGACGAAACCAGAGCACCTGGCAGAAACCCATGCAGACACGGGGAGAGCGTGCAAACTCCACACAGACAGTCCCCCGAGGGTGGAATTGGAGTTGGCACAGAAGCACAAAACTTGGTCAGAATAATGATCAACCTGTTGGACCCAGTAAATGTTTGTGACACTTGAAGTATCTCAGAGTGGTTAAAGTGAATAATTTTCCTTTGTCAAGACCAGCATCCACCACTGTTACAAGCAGACACAATTACCACCATTGCCCCATTCATAAATGTAAGGAAAAATCACTCCGATGTGCAAATTTGTTCAAAGATGGGGCTAATTCACCAACATTGCACAAGGATGGCAAGTCCCTAAAATAGACACAGGAAGAAACACTAAAGAAATTCAGCAGGTCTGGCAACATCTGTTGGGAGAGAAACATAGTTAACGTTTTGAATCCAATAGGACTCGTCTTCAGAACCTAGCAATTGCCAAAGTTCTAGAAAGATCTTATTATTTCTGCATCCCGCCATTACCCACCTGTGAGTCAGAACATCAGTTGCTGGGGAAGCTGCAATGAATGCAGTTTAATGAGAGCAGGACGAGTTCTAGAAAGGGCATGCAATCCTTCCTGCCTGGTTACCACGTGCATCAACACAGTTTGACCATTAGATGCGGTCTTACCTTCGTGGTGGAGGGAGGCTCTTTTTGTTTGTGGCGAATCCAGACTTTGGAGCTGTGCCTGCCTTCTGGAGATACATGGAGGGATAATACCCTGTAACGTCACCCTTCCTGTTTCAATGAAAGATGGAGTCATGTCTTGTAAGCAATACAAAATCTTTTGGGTCTGATAGATGCCAGTTACTTACTTGACACAACAAACTCTTTGCAAAAAGTGAGGAGAAAATTCCCCTTTAGCCAGGGAATTGATTGCAAAATACTCAGTGAATCAGACAATGAGTGTGGGGGATGTGTGTCTTATAGGTGTGTGCGTGCGTGCGTGCGTGCGTGTGAGTGTGCGTGCGTGTGTGTGTGTGTGTGTGTGAATGTCCCAAACCTCGTTGCAGCCAATGGAGCTAGACAAGTGTTGTCCCTCACCGTAACGTCAGGTACAACAGCCACAAAGCTGAAGGCACAGAGCCAACACACCTCCTCACAGATACAACCCTATTCACTGATTAAGCACAAGTTGGACTGTTTACCTGCCCTTTCCTACATCTAGTTGACACACTCTCTCTAAGTTATTGCTGCTCTGTTCCCAATGCTCTCTGAAGAGCTGAATCTTGTCATTGCCTAGTAGAGGAACATCACCCACAGGCAAGCAATCAGCCAATTCCAAATATGAGCTTTCATTTACTGCCAGCGAAAACAACCAACAAACAAAACAATCACAGGCTACAGTTCACCCCCACGTTGGGAACCAAATGTTGGCATCATGACCATTGACGGTTTAACATTGCAACATGGCCTGCACTCAGCTCTCATCAACTGGAGCTGGATGTCGGTCACCTCCTGTCTGGCTTGTCGCACCTTAAGCTCTGTCACACACAAGGAGAGTTTGGCATCTTGGTGTGTGCCAGGCAGCAAGGTGGCCCAACCTCTCACCTCCACAATCAAGACATCCCAAACTGACAAACAGCCTGTCTGTGTGTCTGCAATGGGGATCCTCTTTGAACAGAAGTGATGACAGCCTTTGGCACTGGCCAAAGCTGCAACACGCTAACAGGAATGGCTTAGCGTGGCATAACATGGCAAGGTCATTAAGAGGACAAACGAGGACCCCTAAGTTGCAACCTGGTCCCTCTCAATCTCTACATGGACTTCAGCAAGGTGTTCCACAATGTTCCACGTAGTTCGCAAGGTTAGATCATATGGAATACAGGAAGAGCTAGCCAATTGGATACAAAATTGGCTTGGAAGAAGGAGACAGAGGATGATGATAGAGGGTTGTTTTTCAGACTAGAGGCCTGTGACCAGTGTGCTACAAGCTTCAATGCTGAGTCCACTGCTTTTCATCATTTATGAAATGATTTAGATGTGAATACAGGAGAAATGGTTAGCAAGTTTGCAGTTAACACCAAAACAGGTGTTGTAGTGGACAGTGAAGAAAATTATCTCAGAGCACAATGAGACCTTAATCAGATGGGCCAATGCTCTGAGGAGGGGCAGATAGAATTTAATTTAGATAAATACAAGGTGAAGCATCAGAGGTTGATGGGTGACCTTATAGAGTTGTACAAAATCATGATGGGCATGGACAGGGTAAATAGACAAGGTCTATTTCCCAGAGTAGGGTGTTGGTTCAACTCAGTTGGTTTGTGAAGCAGTGAGATTCCCAAAATTAGCTGAAGTTACCATGAAGGATGCTCCCTTTGCCTGAGGTATGGGACCATCAGGTTAAATCACCACCAGTCATCTCTCCCTAAAGAAAGAGCAGATCTATGGTCTGATAAGACTGGAGTGACTCATATCCCCAAATCTCTCTGAGTTACATCTTTTTGTAGTTTTTCCCTATTTAAAAATACTCTGTTCTTTTGTTCTCCCTTCCAAATATAAACAACTTCATATTTTCCCACATTATATTCCAGATTTCCTGATGTTGAGCTTGTTTGGTCAAGTTTGGTAAGATGGTACACTGAATATAAATGAGGGGACTTATGGAATTAACAAGATGTTGAACAGACATTAATCCCTGACAATTGGCAAATGCTGTCCAGTGGGATAAGCATAAAAAATGGAATGAGATGTAGAGCGGGGCTTTGCTGGGTTTGTCAGCCATTGCTGATCACCCTCAAAGCCCTAGATGACTCCCTACATAGCTTCTGTCATGATACTGAGCCAGCTGTTTGACTGGTTGGATCAGGTTGTAAAAGTAGTGGTTTTTACAAATCATAGAATCCCTACAGTTTGGAAGCAGATCATTTGGCCCATCTACTCCAAAATGGCCCTGTGATGAGCACCCCATCGAGAACTAGCTCTCCCCACCCTATCCCCGTAACCCTGCACTTCCCACCTAACCTGTACATTCTTGAACTGTGGGAGGAAACTAGAAGACCGGGAGAAACTCATTCAGACATGTGGAGAATGTGCAAACTCTACACAGACAGTCACCCAAGGCTGGAATTGAACCCAATTCCCTGGTACTAGCAATGCTAACCACCATGCCACCCAAGAATGTCTTTAAGACTTGTCTTTGTTTCTAGATGGCTCATTGATCCAACAGTGTACACTGGGGGAGTGCCCAGGGAGGATACGGGGGTGGGGATGGGAGCAGGCGAGGTGTTGCATGCAAGAGATATGGAGGCATGGAGATGCCATGCCATGGTGAATGGGTGTGGGAGTGGTGAGGGGGTGAGAGGACAAGAAGGTCTGGAATGCAGGCCCAGAGAACTGAAGCATCTCAGCACTCGCCTGCCTCTGTGGTCACGTTCCACTTTCTCTGAGGTTGAGGGGTCATACATGATCCTAGCTCACCCCTTCACTCCTTCCCAATGTGAAGGTCACGCATATGGAGGCGGGGGGGGGAGGTTGGGGGGCACTGATGTGGATCGGGGTCATTTGTGATTTCAAGCTTTCTGTCACAACAGTAAAACTCTGAGCCACAATATAGCACAGAGGAAACTTTCTCAGTGTATCTTAAACTGAGGACCACTGTTCCACTATATAACATGTGTTCCCAGTCTAATTTAGCCAACTCCTTCCTCATCACTTTATAGTTTCCCTTGTTTAAGCATAACTCCCTGGTTTTAGATGATGCTATTTCATCTGAAATTCGATCAGACTGTGATCACTCTTTCCAAGAGGATCCTTAACTACGGGATCGTTAATTTTATCTGTCTCATTATACAGGACCAGAACTAAGATTGCACACTTCCTTGTAGGTTCAGTAACATGCTGATCAAGAAAGTTATCATGGATGAGTTCTATGAACTCCTCTTCAACACTGTCTCTACCAATTTGATTTGGTCAATCAATATGCAAAAGGGTTTCGGCAAAAGGCAGTAACTATAGGCCAGTTAGCTTAACACCTTTGGTTGGGAAAACACTGGAGGCTATCATTACAGAAGAAATAGTGAGACGTTTTAAAATAGTGATGGAAAAGGATAGACCAGATCTAAAAGTTGAAGTTCTAAACTGGAGAAAGGCCAATTTTGACGGTATTAGGCAAGAACTTTCAAAAGCTGATTGGAAGCAGATGTTCGGAGGTAAAGGGACGGCTGGAAAATGGGAAGCCTTCAGAAATGAGATAGCAAGAATCCAGAGAAAGTATATTCCTGTCAGGGTGAAAGGGAAGGCTGGTAGGTATAGAGAATGATGGATGACTAAAGAAATTGAGGGTTTGGTTAAGAAAAAAAAGGAAGTATATGTCAGGTATAGACAGGATAGATTGATTGAATCCTTAGAAGTGTATAAAGAAAGTAGGAGTATACTTAAGAGGGAAATCAGGAGGGCAAAACGGGGACATGAAATAGCTTTGGAAAATACAATTAAGGAGAATTGGTTTTTACAAATATATTAAGGGAAAAAGGGTAACTAGGGATAGAATAAGGCCCACTAGGAGAAAGTGAGGACTGCAGATGCTGGAGACCAGAGCTGAAAAGTGTGGTGCTGGAAAAGCTCAGCAGGCCAGGCAGCATCCGAGGAGCAGGAGAATCGACATTTTGGGCATAAGCTCTTCTTCAGAATAAGGCCCCTCAAAGGGATCAGCAAGGTGGCCTTTGTGTGGAGCCACAGAAAATGGGGGAGATACTAAATGAATATTTTGCTTCAGTATTTACTGTGGAAGAGGATATGGAAGATATAGACTGCAGGGAAATACATGGAGACATCTTGCAAAATGACCAGATTAAATGCTGGATGTCTTGAAACGGTTAAAGGTGGATAAATCACCAGGACCTGATCAGGTGAATCCGAGAACACTGTGGGAAGCTGGAGAAGTGATTGCTGGGCCTCTTGCTGAGATACATGCATCATCGATAGTCACAGGTGAGGTGCCGGAAGACTGGAGGTTGGCAAACATGGTGCCACTGTTTAAGAAGGGTGGTAAAGACAAGCCAGGGAACCATAGACTGGTGAGCCTGACCTTGGTGGTGGGCAAACAGTTGGAGGGAATCCTGAGGGACAGGATGTACATGTATTTGGAAAGGCAACGACTGATTCGGGATAGTCAACATGGCTTTGTGCGTGGGAAATCATGTCTCACAACTTGATTGAGTTTTTTGAAGTAGTAACAAAGAAGACTGATGAGGGCAAAGTAGTAGATGTGATCTATATGGACTTCAGTAAGGCGTTCGACAAGGTTCCCCATGGGAGACTGATTAGCAAGGTTAGATCTCACGGAATACAGGGAGAACTAGCCATTTGGATACAGAACTGGCTCAAGGGTAGAAGACAGAGGGTGGTGGAGGAGAGTTGTTTTTCAGATTGGAGGCCTGTGACCAGAAGAGTGCCACAAGGATCGGTGCTGGGTCCTTTACTTTTTGTCATTTACATAAATGATTTGGATGCGAGCATAAGGGGTACAGTTAGTAAGTTTGCAGATGACACCAAAATTGGGGGTGTAGTGGACAGCGAAGAGGGTTACCTCAGATTACAACAGGATCTGGACCAAATGGGCCAATGGGCTGAGAAGTGGCAGATGGAGTTTAATTCAGATAAATGTGAGGTGCTGCATTTTGGGAAAGCAAATCTTAGCAGGACTTATACACTTAATGGTAAGGTCCTAGGGATGGTTGCTGAACAAAGAGACCTTGGAGTGCAGGTTCATAGCTCCTTGAAAGTGGAGTCGCAGGTAGATAGGATAGCGAAGAAGGTGTTTGGTATGCTTTCCTTTATTGGTAAGAGTATTGAGTACAGGAGTTGGGAGATCATGTTGCGGCTGTACAGGACATTGGTTAGACCACTGTTGGAATATTGTGTGCAATTCTGGTGTCCTTCCTATCGGAAAGATGTTGTGAAACTTGAAAGGGTTCAGAAAAGATTTACAAGGATGTTGTCAGGGTTGGAGGATCTGAGCTACAGGGAGATGCTGAACAGGCTGGGCCTGTTTTCCCTGGAGTGTCGAAGGCTGAGGGGTGACCTTATAGAGGTTTATAAAATTATGAGGGGCATGGATAGGATAAATAGACAAAGTCTTTTCCCTGGGACTGGGGAGTCCATAACTAGAGGGCATAGGTTTAGGGTGAGAGGGGAAAGATATAAAAGAGACCTAAAGGGCAACTTTTTCACGCAGAGGTTGGTACGTGTATGGAATGAGCTGCCAGAGGAAGTGGTAGAGGCTGGTACAATTGCAACATTTAAGAGGCATATGGATGGGTATATGAATAGAAAGGATTTGGAGGGATATGTGCCGGGTGCTGGCAGGTGGGACTAGATTGGGTTGGGATATCTGATCGGCATGGACAGGTTGGACCAAAGGGTGTGTTTCCATGCTGTACATCTCTATGGCTTTATGACTCTATCTGGCTGAAAGGATCCATCAGACAGTCACAGCGTGGATTCAGGAAGGGAAGGGCGTGTTTGACAAACTTGAGATCCTTTGAGGATGTAATGAGCGCGGTGGATGGAGGGGAACAGGTTGATGTTGTACATTTGGATTTCCAGAAGACATTCGATAAGGTGCCTCATAAAAGATTCATCCATAAGATAAGAATGCATGGAGTTGTGGGGAATATACTCGCATGGATAGAGGATTGGTTAACCAATAGAAAGCAGAGAATTGAAATAAATGGGTGTTTCTCTGGTTGGAGATCAGTGGCGAACAGGGTACTGCAGGGGTCAGTGTTGGGCCCACAAACCAAGTGTAATATATACAAGTTTGCAGATGACATTAAATTGAGTGGAAATGCAAACTGTGCAGAGGATGTGGAAAGACTGCAGAGACATTTAGTGAGGTTAAGTGAGTGGGCAAAGATCTGGCAAATGGAGTACAATGTTGGGAAATGTGAGGTTATCCACTTTGGAAGTAAAACTAATAAGTCAGAGTATTATTTAAGTGGTGAAAGATTGCAGCATGCCTTTGCGCAGAGGGACTAAGCGTCCTTGTACAATAATTGCTCTAAAAGTTGATTTGCAGGTGCAACAGTGTTATCAGGAAGACAAACAGAATATTGGCTTTCATTGTTAGAGGGATTGAAGTTAAGAGAAGGGAGGTTCTGCTGCAATTATACAAGATGTTAGTGAGGCCGCACCTGGAGTATTGTGCACAGTTCTGGTCTCCTTACTTGAGGAAGGATATACTGGCGTAGGAGGCAGTGCAGAGGAGGTTCGCCAGGTTGATTTCAGAGATTAGGGGGTTACCCTAGGAGCAGAGGTTGAGCCACCTAGGACTGTACTCATTAGAATTTAGAAGAATGAGAGGAGATCTTATGGAAACATGTAAAATTATGAAAGGGATAGATAAGATAGAGGCAGGCAAGTTGTTTGTCTGGTGAGTGAGACAAGGACTAGGGGACATGGCCTCAAGATTAGGGAGAGCAGATTTAGATTAGAATACTTACAGTGTGGAAACAGGCCTTTGGCCCAACAAGTCCACACCGACCCGCTGAAGCGCAACCCACCCAGACCCATTCCCCTACACCTAACACTATGGGCATTTTAGCACGGCCAGTTCACCTAACCATGGACAGAGATGAGGAGGAACCGCTTTCCCAGAGGGTAGTGAATCTATGGAATTCTCTGCCCAGGGAGGCAGTAGAAGCAGCTTCATGAAATATATTCAAGACACATTTGGATGGGTTTTTGCATGGTACAGGAATTAAGGGTTATGGGGATAATGCAGGTCGGAGGAGCTGGGATAATGGATAGATCTTTATGAATGGCGGAGCAGGCTTGATGGGCCAAATTACCTACTCCTGCTTCTATTACTATGAAACTACGAACAAAATCTTTATCAGCCAACATTTCCAGGATAGCTTTAACTGGGCCTAAACCACCACCAACACTTGCTTTCAACTAAGTGTGCGTATAGAAACCGGATGCTCTGATCTATTACTGAGGGAGTACTATATTATCCTGCTTGCTGCCCTTTGTAGGAATTGTCAGCTGAGGGGGTCTCTTCCTCGAGATTTAGTGAAGGCCCTCATCACTCGTTCAAAACAGAGCTAAAAATCACAACACCAGGTTACAGTCCAACAGGTTTAGTTGGAAGCACTAGCTTTCGGAGCGCCACTCCTTCATCAAGTGGTTGTAGAGTATAAGATCGTAAGACACAGAATTTATAGCAAAAGTTTACAGTGTGATGTAATTATATATTGAAAAAGATCTGGATTATTTGTTAAGGCTCTCATCTTTTAGAATGAACATGTTGGATTCAGTTCTTTTATATGTAAATCGCTGAAGTTTTTTTAAAGTTACATTCTCAGGTGAACTTTAACAATTTGTATCATGTCGGCCTAGATAATGCATTGAAGGTGTGAGGTGCCCTGTGTGAGACTGTCTGTGCCACAATGGTCAGACTGAGTCTAATCTAAAAAAATGGATTTACAGAATCTGACATGGATTCATGCAGTTTTTGAGCAAAATAAAATGTAATTCAGCAAGTACAAATTCACCCCACAAACCTATATGTGTTTGTGTGCATGTAGTTGTGTGTGTGTGTGTGGGGGGGTTATGAGTATTTGTGCGAGAGTGTGTGTGCGCGCGCGCGCAAGTGTGTGTGTGAGAGAGAGAGTATAAAGGTGTATAAGTCTGTGAGAGGGTGCGTGTGACTGTGGGAGAGTGTGTGTGTGTGTGTATGAGAGAGAGCTTGTGTATGAGAGAGGGTCTGTGTGAATGTATGGGTCTGTAGGAGTGTGTGCTTCTGTTTGTGTGTGTCTGTGTTTGTGTCCGTGTCTGTCTGTGTTTGTGTCCGTGTGTATGAGTGTGTGTCTGTGTGTGTGTGTGTGTGTGTGTGTGTGTGTGTCTGTGTCTGTGTCTGTGTCTGTGTCTGTGTCTGTGTCTGTGTGTGTGTGTGTCTATGTCTGTGTATAGTGCAGTGGGGTCACCTGTAGTGTGACATGAACCCAAGGTCCCGGTTGAGGCCAACCTCAGCGTCTGCTCAGGTCACTTTGCGTTGTTGCCTGTCCCAAAGTCCGCCTTGGAGGAAGGTCCTGGGTCGAATGCCTTTGACATAGCCAGAGAGGTTCTCACACAGGGTTCCATTGTCTGATATGATGGAACGTCCTGGTGTATTGGCTTTGTGTATCTTTGGAAGGCAGTAGAAGTCACCTACGTGAGAACTACGTGTGACGAGGGCACGTAGGGAACTCTGAAGGACTGGATGCAAAGTCCTGGTCAATGTGTTTAGTTCACAGGTGTGCTGTTTGGTTGAATGGGCCGGTAGCTGCCTGTAGTGTTCCTTGTTGTTCAATTGTCGGTACACTTCCTTGCAGTAATTTGTTCTGTTCTGAAGTTTGCCGAATATTCTGAATGAACCAACACATCCATGCTAAAAGATGAGAGACTTAACAAACAATCCAGGTATTTTTCAATATATAATTCCAGTTGTGTCAAAAGTTGGTAAACTTTTGCTATAAATTCTGTGTCTTACGATCTTATACTCCACAACCACCTGTTGAAAGAGCAACACTCCGAAAGCTACTGCTTCCAAATAAATCTGTTGGACTAGAACCTGGTGTTGTGAGATTTTTAACTTTGTCCACCCCAGTCCAACACTGGCACCTCTAAATCAAAACAGGGCTAGGCTGTGTCCAAGACAAAGGATTATTCTTCAACCGAAGAATAGATGATTTCCTCGCTTTTGTAGGGGATTGCTGTGTGCAATTGGCTGTTCTGTTTCTGATATTGCACTATTGAAGGAGTTGCCAATGTACTTAATGGACTGTAAATTGTTTTGGGACGTCTGGTAATTGTGAAGCACAATGCATCTCTGCCTCTTATATCTGAGAATAGTACAGTTTGTAGATATTTTGGTTTTATTTCATACTTACCTTACCACCCACCAACCATCAAGCAACTTATGAATTACATCAACCAGTTCATCTTCATCTAGAGTCATCTCATCCTCCTGAACAGCAGTGTAGCTACTCGTGACTTTATACGGCTCACCTACAACATAACACAGGAAGTTTAATTCTCTTCAAAATATGCTAGTGGATATATCAGTACCATTTTCTTCAGATTGGTTCAAAACAAACCATAAACCACATTAAATGCAACTGAATTTCACATCGTATTGCACCCTGTTCAACAGTGTCTATTAATATAACTCTCTTAATACAGGAAAATGTCACAATGAACTTCATAGGAGCATGATCATAGTTTGAAACCAAACCACACAAGCAATTATTTGTTCCCATGTACCTGCTACCATTGTCCTTCCAGATGGAAGTGGTCATACGTTTGGAAGGTGCTGATTAAGGAGCCTCAGTGAATTTCTGCAGTGTCATGTAGATAGTGTACACACCTGCAATGTCAATGGTAGAGAGAATGTGACGCCAATCTGTTGGGCTATTTTGCATCTGCTGTCCTTGTCCTTCTCAATGGAAGTGATCATGTGTTTGGAAAGTGGTGTTGATGGAGCCTCGGTAAGTTTCTGCAGCGCATTTTGTAGATATTCAGTAGCAGCAGAGAGCACAGTTGGCAGTGGAGGAACGTGGAGCCAATTAAGTGAGCTGTTTTGACCTGGATGGTGACAAGATACTTGAGTATTGTTGGAGCTGCATCCATCTGAGCAAGTGGAGCTCAGACTGCTGTTTAACAGGCCCATCCTGTACAGGCTCAGGCTCCTGTGTGACAGGGTAAAAACAATGACTGCAGATGCTGGAAACCAGAGTCTAGATTAGTGTGGTTCTGTACTACACCCTCAGGAGAATTCATACTCTCAACAAACAGTATTTTAACTCCATCTCAAACATCAAAAACTCTAAGTACAACAAACTTTTATCTACCCACCTCCATAACCAACACTCCTCAAACATTCCAGAAGATTCCCCCAGCCTCTGGTACTGCTCGGATGCCATTAGCCATGCAGCTGGTGCAGCTGCCACCCCCACGCTGATTGATGATGTCACTTCCGCTCCCACAGCCACTTCCGCCCCTCACAATTCCTCATGAACCACACGTGACATCACTTCCACCCCTCACATCATCGCTGATGTCACACGCTCAGTGACTTCAACCCCCCTACTGCCGTGTTTGCCACCACTTCCGCCCCCACCAACGCCACTCACCTGCATTTTGCTGACACACCCCCCCACAGATCCCATTGTCACCATCCCCGCCTCCCAGAACCCTGAGGTGAACATCACCCCTGCTCATGACTCCAGCCTCATTCCCCCCACCACACCCACTCCAGTTACCGGCTCCGCCCCCACTCCCAGCTCCACACCCACACCAGATCCCAGTTCCCAGCCCTGCCGGGTTTTCACCATCCCTCCAGACCTCCCCCTCACGGAGGACGAACGATCAGTCCTCAGCAAAGGATTCACCTTCATCCCCCTCCGTCCACGCATTAATGAATTTAATACACGCCGTGACATCGAACACTTCTTCCGTCGCCTCCGCCTCCGAGCTTACTTTCACAATCAGGACTCCCGCCCACCTTCCAAGGACCCCTTCACCCACCTCCAACACACTGCATCCACCTTGACACCCCGCGCTGGCCTATTATCTGCCCTCAACCTCTTCATTTATAACTGCCGCCGGGACATTAACCGCCTCAACTTGTCTATCTCCCTTCCCCACTCCAACCTCTCACCCTCACAACACGCAGCCCTCCAATCCCTCTAATCCAATTCCGACCTCACCATCAAGCCAGCGGATAAAGTGGGTGCAGTGGGAGTCTGGCGCACTGACCTCTACAAGCCTGAAGCCAGGTGCCAACTCGAGGACAGCTCCTCCTAACGTCCCCTCGACTACGACCCCACTCCCCATCATCAAACCATCATCTCCCAGACCATACATAACCTCATCACATCAGGAGTTCTCCCACCCACAGCTTCCAACCTCATAGTCCGGGAACCCCGCACTGCCCGGTTGTACCTCCTACAAAAGATCACAAGCCTGACCACTCTGGCCGACCCATTGGCTCCTGCCCCACTGAACTCATTTCTACCTTCCTTGACACTGTCCTATCCCCCTAGTCCAGGAACTCCCCACATACATTCGAGACACCACCCATGCCCTCCACCTCCTCCAAGACTTCCGTTTCCCTGGCTCCCAACACCTCATCTTCACCATAGATATCCAATCACTCTCCAGCTCCATCCGCCATGACAAGGGCCTCCAAGCCCTCCGTTTCTTCCTCTTCTGACGTCCCCAACAGTACCCTTCCACCGACACCCTCGTTCACTTGGCCGAACTGGTCCTCACCCTTAACAATTTCTCCTTCAAATCTTCCCACTTCCTCCAGACCAAAGGGGTAGCCATGGGCACCCGCATGGGCCCCAGCTATGCCTGTCTCTTTGTTGGCTACGTAGAACAGTCGATCTTCCATAATTACACCGGCACCACTCCCCACCTCTTCCTCCGCTACATTGATGACTGCATTGGCGCCACCTCGTGCTCCCGCGAGGAGGCTGACCAATTCATCAACTTCACCAACACATTCCACCCTGAGCTTAAATTTACCTGGACCACCTTTGACACCTCCCTCCCCTTCCTGGACCTCTCCATCTCCATTAATGACGACCGACTTGATACCGACATTTTTTACAAACCCACCGACTCCCACAGCTACCTGGATTACACCTCTTCCCACCCTACCATCTGCAAAAATGCCATCCCGTATTCCCAATTCCTCCGCCTCCGCCGTATCTGCTCCCAGGAGGACCAGTTCCACCATAGAACACACCAGATAGCGTCCTTCTTTAGAGACCACAATTTCCCTTCCCACATGGTTAAAGATGCCCTCCAACGCATTTTGTCCAAATCCTGCATCTCCACCCTCAGACCCACCCCCCCAACCGTAACAAGGACAGAACACCCCTGGTGCTCACCTTCCACCCTACCATCTTCGCATAAACCAAATCATCCGCTGACATTTCCACCACCTCCAAACGGACCTCACCGCCAGGGATATATTTCCCTCCCCACCCCTTTCCACCTTCCGCAAAGACCGTTCCCTCCAGGACTACCTGTTCAGGTCCACGCCCCCCAACAACCCACCCTCCAGTCCTGGCATCCTCCCCTGCCACCGCAGGAACTGTAAAACCTGTGCCCACACCTCCTCCCTCACCTCCATCCAAGGCCCCAAAGGAGCCTTCCACATCCATCAAAGTTTTACCTGCACATCCATCAATATCATTTATTGTATCCGTTGCTCCCATTGCGGTCTCCTCTACATTGGGGAGACTGGACGGCTCCTAGCAGAGCGCTTTAGGGAACATCTCTGGGACACCCGCACCAATCAACTCCACCTCCCACTGCCGAGGACATGGAGGTCCTGGGCCTCCTTCACCGCCGCTCCCTCACCACCAGATGCCTGGAGGAAGAACGCCTCATCTTCCACCCCTGGGCATCAATGTGGACTTCAACAGTTTCCTCATTTCCCCTTCCCCACCTCACCCCAGTTCCAAACTTCCAGCTCAGCACTGTCCCCATGACTTGGTCCTACCGGTCTATCTTCTTTTCCTCCTATTCACTCGACCCTCCCCCCGACCTATCACCTTCATCCCCTCCCCTACTCACCTATTGTACTCTATACTACTTTCTCCCCACCCCCACCCTCCTCTCACTTATCTCTCCACCCTTCAGGCTCTCTGCCTGTATTCCTGATGAAGGGCTTTTGCCCGAAACGTCGATTTTACTGCTTCTCGGATGCTGCCTGAACTGCTGTGCTTTTCCAGCACCACACTAATCTAGACTCCTGTGTAACAGGCCCATCCTGTACAGGCTCAGGTTCCTGTGTGACAGGCCCATCATGTACAGGCTCAGGTTCCTGTGTGACAGGCAAATCATGTACAGGCTCAGGTTCCTGTGTGACAGGCTCAGGTTCCTGTGTGACAGGCCCATCATGCACAGGCTCAGGTTCCTGTGTGACAGGCCTATCCCGTACAGGCTCAACCTCCTGTGTGACAGGCCCATCCCTACATGCTCAGCCTCCTGTGTAACAGGCCCATCCCGTACAGGCTCAGGTTCCTGTGTGTCAGGCCCATCATGTACAGGCTCAGGTTCTTGTGTGACATGCCCATCCTGTACAGGCTCAGGACCATCCTGTACATGCTCAGCCTTCTGTGTGACAGGCCCATCCCATACATGCTCAGCCTCCTGTGTGACAGGCCCATCCTGTACAGGCTTAGGTTCCTGTGTGACAGGCCCATCCTGTACAGGCTCAAGTTCCTGTGTGACAGGCCCATCCTGTATAAGCTCAGCCTCCTTTGAGACAGGCCCATCCTGTACAGGCTTAAGTTCCTGTGTGACAGGCCCATCCTGTATAAGCTAACTCCTGTGTGACAGGCCCATCCTATACAGGCTCAGGCTGTTACACTCAATGTTTTCTCACCTTCATAATTGGGATCTTGCTCGTCACTCTCATCTGGGCTTTCAAGGGGTTCGAGAAAAGAGGCTGGCAGCCAGCCACGCTTACCTTCCATTTGGCAAAACCACCAACCTGCAACAAATCAGATGAGTTGCTGCTTCAGGAATTAGAAGAAACTTGCACAGTAATTACACAACGAGAGAATTAATAGATTGAAATTGCCATTCAGGAATATTTAGGAAATTTCTCAAGTATCCAAATGCATTGTGAATGAAATTCTAAAAGTCATTGACAGTGAGTATATAATTCAGAGTAAAGTGATGGAGAAGGTCAGGTCCTGTATATTCCAAATGAAATCCTTCTCAGTTTAATGAGCTGCTGACCTACATAGTGGAATATATATGTTTGACCGACTGTGTATTTAAGTACATCGTGATGAAGGTTTGGAACAGTTTTTATGAATTGGGAACTTGAGTTTTGACGTAGAAGTAAATGGGCTTTTGGTTTACTGTTCTGTGAAGGTGAGTTGTTATTTTATAAGAGTGAAAAACTTTTTTTCTTTTCACAGCCAGTCAACACAGCATTTCCAAGAAATCATATGACTTTATCTAAATGATTAAATGAGTTACTTGGTAGGTCATAGAGTCCTACAGCACAGAGACAGGCCCTTTGGCCCAAACTGGTCAATGCTGACCAAAATGCCCGTACATGCTTAACCCATTTCCCTGCACATGGCCCTTATCCTTCTAATCCTTTCCTTTCCATTTATTGTCCAAATGCCTTTTAAATATTGTTAATGTACCCACCTCGATCACTTCCACCGGCAGTTCATTCCACAGACGTACCTCCTTCTGTGTAAAAATGTTGCCCCTCAGATTCCCTTGTATTCTTTCCCTTCTAACCTTAAACTGATGGCCTCTAGTCCATGATTCCACAACCCTGGAAAAAAGACTGTGTGCATTCACCTGATCTATGTCTTTCATGATCTTATTCACCTCTACACGGTCCCTATGCTCTAAAGATGGTCCAACCTCTCCCTATAACTCAGACCATTGAGTCCAGGCAACATCCTTGTAAATTTCTGCTGCACTCTTTCTAGTTTAATAACATCTTTCCTACAGCAAGGTGATCAAAACTGAACACAATACTCCAAGTGCGGCCTCACCAACATCTGTACAACTGCAACATAATTTCCCAACCTCTATATTCAAAGCCCTGACTGATGAAGGCAAGCGTGCCAACAGCTTTCTTCCCTGCCCTGTCTACTCCACTTTCAGAGAACTGTAAACCTGAACTGCAAGATCCCTCTGTTCCTCTACACTCCTAAAGGCCCTACCCATTCGCCGTGATACTCCTACCTTGATTTGACTTTCCAAAATGCAAGACCTCACAATTACCTATATTAAACTCCATTTGACATTTCTCAGCCCACTTCCCCAGCTGATAAAGGTCCTGCTACAATTTCTGCTAACTGTCCTCATTGCCCACAATGCTGCCTGTCATCTGCAAACTTACTAATCATGCCTTGCACATTTTCATCCAAATCATTGATATAGATAACAAATAGTAATGGGCCCAGCACCAAACCATGACACGATCACTAGTCACAGGCTCCAGTCTTACAAGCATCCTTCCATTACCCTCTGCTTCCTACCATCAAGCCAATTGCGTATCCATTTTGCCAGCTCACCCTGGATTCCATGCGATTTAACCATCCAAAGCAGTCTGCCATGTGAAATGTTATGAAAGCCCTTACTGAAATCTATATAGATGATGTCTACCACCCTGGCCTCATCAGCCTTTCTGGTCACTTCAAAGAACTCCAACACATTTGACAGGCATGGTCTCCCATGCACAAAGCCAAGCTGACTATTCCTGATCAAACGCAGTCTTTCCAAATGCATGTATATCTTATTCCACAGAACCTTCCCAAGTAACGTACCTACCACAGATGTTAAACTTCCTAGGCTTTTCTTTGCAGTCCTTCTTGAATAAGGGCACAACATTCGCTACCCTCCATTCATCCAAGACCTCACTCTTGGCTGACAATGATGCAAAAATATCAGCTAGGGACCTCACAATTTCTTCTCTAGACTCTTGCGCTGTTCTTGGATATATCTAGTTAGGACCAGGAGATTTATCCACCTTCATTTGCAGCAGCAGTGAGAGCGAGGAGCCGAATGGGAGCGGGGAGAGCGAGGAGCCGAGTGGGAGCGGGGAGAGCGAGGAGCCGAGTGGGAGCGGGGAGAGCGAGGAGCCGAGTGGGAGCGGGGAGAGCGAGGAGCCGAGTGGGAGCGGGGAGAGCGAGGAGCCGAGTGGGAGCGGGAAGAGAGAGGAGCCGAGTGGGAGCGGGGAGAGCGAGGAGCCGAGTGGGAGCGGGGAGAGCGAGGAGCCGAGTGGGAGCGGGGAGAGCGAGGAGCCGAGTGGGAGCGGGGAGAGCGAGGAGCCGAGTGGGAGCGGGGAGAGCGAGGAGCCGAGTGGGAGCGGGGAGAGCGAGGAGCCGAGTGGGAGCGGGGAGAGCGAGGAGCCGAGTGGGAGCGGGGAGAGCGAGGAGCCGAGTGGGAGCGGGGAGAGCGAGGAGCCGAGTGGGAGCGGGGAGAGCGAGGAGCCGAGTGGGAGCGGGGAGAGCGAGGAGCCGAGTGGGAGCGGGGAGAGCGAGGAGCCGAGTGGGAGCGGGGAGAGCGAGGAGCCGAGTGGGAGCGGGGAGAGCGAGGAGCCGAGTGGGAGCGGGGAGAGCGAGGAGCCGAGTGGGAGCGGGGAGAGCGAGGAGCCGAGTGGGAGCGGGGAGAGCGAGGAGCCGAGTGGGAGAGGGGAGAGTGAGGAACTGAGTGGGAGCGGGGAGAGTGAGGAACTGAGTGGGAGAGGGGAGAGTGAGGAACTGAGTGGGAGCGGGGAGAGTGAGGAACTGAGTGGGGAGAGTGAGGAACTGAGTGGGAGCGGGGAGAGTGAGGAACTGAGTGGGAGCGGGGAGAGAGAGGAACTGAGTGGGAGCGGGGAGAGAGAGGAGCTGAGTGGGAGCGGGGAGAGTGAGGAGCTGAGTGGGAGCGGGGAGAGTGAGGAGCTGAGTAGGAGTGGGGAGAGTGAGGAACTGAGTGGGGAGAATGAGGAGCTGATTGGGAGCGGGGAGAGTGAGGAACTGAGTGGGAGCGGGGAGAGTGAGGAACTGAGTGGGGAGAGTGAGGAGCTGTGTGGGAGCGGGGAGAGTGAGGAGCTGAGGGGGAGCGAGGAGTTGAGTGAGAGCGGGGAGAGTGAGGAGCTGAGTGGGAGCGGGGAGGGTGAGGAGCTGAGTGGGAGCGGGGAGAGTGAGGAGCTGAGTGGGAGCGGGGAGAGTGAGGAGCTGAGTGGGAGCGGGGAGAGTGAGGAGCTGAGTGAGAGCGGGGAGAGTGAGGAGCTGAGTGGGAGCGGGGAGAGTGAGGAGCTGAGTGGAGGCAGTTGAATTGCACTGTCAGAAGGCGAGTGAACCAATAGATTTGGGCAGCGGCTGAATCTGAGACACAACACGCGTAGTGTCTGCCACCCACCCAACTCCTCTAACCAAAGTAAACACTCTGTGGTGTATTGATAAGGTCAGGCTTTTCTATTTTTTATTGTTGTGTGAATGGTAAAAACTTTTCATTCTTTTTTATTTACCTAAGTTAAGACTAAGTTAAGCTTAAGATTAAAAATAGCAAGAGATCGCAGACCCCTGTTATGCTCCTCTTGCTCAATGTGGGAGCTCTTGGACGCGGCTGGTGTCCCTGACTCGGTCATGTGCACGAAGTATATCCAGCTGCAGCTCTTGTTTGACTGCATGATGGCTCTGCAGCTGCAATGGACTCACTGTGGCGCATCCGCGATGCTGAGGAGGTCATGGATTGCACGTTTAGTGAATCGGTCACATCGCAGATTCAGATCACTGAGGGAGAAAGGGAATGGATGACCAAAAGGCAGAGAATGAGCAGGAAGGCAGTGCAGGTGTCCCCTGCGTTCACCTCCCTCTAAAACAGGTATATCGTTTTGGATACTGTTGGGGGAGATGGCTCACCAGGGGAAGGCAGCAGTAGCCAGGTTCATGGCACCGCTGTACAGAAGGGTGGGAAAAAGAATGGAAGAGCTATAGTTATAGGGGATTCAATTGGAAGGAGAGTAGATAAGCAGTTCTGTGGTTGAAAATGAGACTACTGAATGGTATGTTACCGCCCAGGTACAAGGGTCAGGGATGTCTCAAATCGGCTGCAGAACATCTGAAGAGGGTGGGTGAACAGCCAGTCATTGTGGTGCATATAGGCACCAATGATATAGGTACAAAATGGGATGAGGTGCTACAGCAGAATTTAGGGAGTTAGGAGCCAAGTTAAAAAGTAGGACCTCAGAGGGAGTAATCTCAGCATTGCTACTTGTGCCACATGCTAGTCAGAGTAGGAATTAAAGGATAGGCAGGATGATTGCGTGGCTTGAGAGATGGTGCAGGGGGGAGGGGTTCAGATTTTTGTGACATTGGGACCTGTTCTGGAAGAGGTGGGACCATTACAAATTGGATGGTCAACACCTGGGCAGGACTGGAACCAATGTCCTTGGGGGTGTTTTTGCTAATGCTGTTGGGGAGGATTTAAAAACGAATGTGGCAGGGGGATAGGAACCAAATGAGGAAGTTAATGGACAGTAAGGAGGTAGTAACTAAAGCTTAAGGAACTAGATAATGAAGTCAGTGTGACTAAGGGGAAGAGTAGGCAGGGAGCAGATGATGAATGCAAAGGGACTGGTGGTCTGAGATGCATTTGTTTTAATGTGAGAAGTATAGTAGGTAAGGCAGATGAACTTAGGACTTGGATTAGTATCTGGAGAATTATGTTATTGTTATTACTGAGACTTGGTTGAGGGAAGGACATGATTGGCAATTAATTATCCCAGGATATCGATGCTTCAGACAGATAGAGAGGGAGATAAAAGGAGTGGAGGAGTTGCATTACTGGTCACAAAGGATATCACAGCTGTGCTAAAGGAGGGCACCATGGAGGGCTCGAGCAGTGAGGCAATATGGACCGAGCACAGAAATAGGAAGGGGGCAGTAACAATGTTGGGACTGTAATGCAGGCCTCCCAACAGCAAGCGGGAGATAAAGGTACAAACATGTAAACAGATTATGGAAAGATGTAGGAGCAACAGAGTGATAGTGATAGGAGATTTTAATTTTCCTAACATTAACTGGGATTCTCTTAGTGTTAGAGGTCTAAATGGAGCAGAATTTGTAGGGAGCATCCAGGAAGGTTTTCTAGAGCAGTATGTAAATAGTCAGACTCAGGAAGGGGCCATACTGGACCTGGTGTTGGGGAATGAGCCCGGCTAGGTGGTTGAAGTTTCAGTAGGGGATTACTTTGGGAATACCGATCACAATTCCGTAAGTATTAGAATACTCGTGGACAAAGACGAGAGTGGTCCAAAAGGAAGAATGCTAAATTGGGGGAAGGCCAACTATACCGAAGAAGCTGGATGTGGATTGGGAGCAGCAGTTTGAAGGTAAATCCACATTTGATATGTGGGAGGCTTTTAAAGAGAGGTTGATTAGAGTGCAGGATAGACATGTTCCTGTGAAAATGAGGGATAGAAATGGCAGGTTAGGGAACCATGGATGACAAGTAAAATTGTAAGACTAGCTAAGAGGAAAAGGAAGCATACATAAGGTCTAGGTGACTGAAGACAGGCAAAGCTTTGAAAGAATATCAGGAATGTAGGACCAATCTGAAACAAGAAATCAAGAGGGCTAAAAAGGGTCATGAAATATTTTTAGCAAACAGGGTTAAGGAAAATCTCAAAGCCTTTTATTCATTTATAAGGACCAGGAGGGTAACTAAGGAAAGGGTTGGCCCACTCAAGGACAAAGGAGGAATGTTGGCATGGAGTTGGAGAAAATGGGTGAGATTCTTAGTGAGTATTTTGCATTGGTATTCACCCAGGAGAGGGACATGATGGATGTTGAGGTTAGGGATCGATGTTTGATTACTCTCGATCAAGTCGGCATAAGGAGGGAGAAAGTGTTGGGTATTCTAAAAGGCATTAAGGTGGACAAGTCCCCAGGTCTTGATGGGATCTATACCAGGTCACTGAGGGCAGCAAGAGAGGAAATAACTGGGGCCTTTACACATATCTTTGCAGCATCCTTGAACACAGGGGAGGTCCCAGAAGACTGGAGAATTGCTAATGTTGTCCGCTTGTTTAAGTAGGGTAGCAGAGATAATCCAGGTAATTATAGACCAGAAGGCCTGACATCAGTGGTAGGGAAGCTGCTGGAGAAAATACTGAGGCTTAGGATCGATTCCCATTTGGAAGAAAATGGGCTTATCAGTGATGGACAACATGGTTTTGTGCAGGAAAGGTCATGTTTTACCAATTTAATGGAATTCTTTGAGGAAGTGAAAGTTGATTGATGAGGGAAGGGCTATAGATGTCATATACATGGACTTCAGTAAGGTATTTGATAAGGTTCCCCATGGTAGAGAAAGTGAAGTCGAATGGGGTCCAGGGTGTACTAGTTCAATGGATAAACAACTGGCTGGGCAGCAAGAGACAGAGAGTAGTAGTTGAAGGGAGTTTCTGAAACTGGAGAACTGTGACCTGTGGTGATCCACAGGGATCCGTGTTGGGACCACTGTTGTTTGTGATATACATAAATGAAGGTCAAATCCTTCAATGCATTTCCTTCAAGAGACTGCTTTCCCTCACCAACACATGCTTCCCAATCTGAAACTACAATATTGCATTATGTTATTAAAACTTGTCCCAAACTCTGAAATGGGGAAAAGGATTCAGGAAAAAGGAGCATAGTTATGAACTTCTTGTCCCAATATCTGAGCCTTCGATAAGTTATCTAAAGCAAAATCATGACGAAGTATGAGCTTGGGAGACTGGTTAGCAAAGCGCAGCAGGTCAGGCAGCATCCAAGGAACAGGAGAATCGACGTTTCAGGCATAAGCCCTTCTTCAGCAATGAGGAAAGTGTGTCCAGCAGGCTAAGCAACACATTTTCAGCTCTGATCTCCAGCATCTGCAGTCCTCACTTTCTCCTTGAAGATTTTAACCTACTGCGAATCCTCTTACAAGGATGCCTTCCTTGAAGAAGCTCTCTTCCTCCTTAGCCTGCTGGACACACTTTCCTCATTCCTGAAGAAGGGCTTATGCCCGAAACGTCAATTCTCCTGTTCCCTGGATGCTGCCTGACCTGCTGCGCATTTCCAGCAACACATTTTCAGCTCTGATCTCCAGCATCTGCAGTCCTCACTTTCTCCTCACCAGGATATTGCCTAGTATGGAGAGTGCTAGCAAGGAAGACAGGTTGAATAGATTACAATTATTTTCGTTAGAAAGTCGGAGGTTGGGAGGAACCTGATTGAGGTCGACAAAATTGTGAGAGATATAGACAGGGTGGATAGCAAGAAGCATTTTCCCAGAGTGGGGGACTCAATTGCTAGGGGTCACAAGTTCAAAGTGAGAGGGGAAATTTCTTTATGCAGAGAGTGACAGGTGCCTGGAATGCTTTGCCAGTGGAGGTGGTAAATGTGGGCACGGTAGAGTCATTTAAGATGTATCTAGACAGATACATGAATGGGCAGGGAGCAGAGGGATACAGACCCTTAGAAAATAGGCTTGGAGGGCCGAAGGGTCCGTTCCTGTACTATAATTTTCCTTGTTCTTTGTCCTATTCATACATTCTAATCATCCAACACCTCCTCTTCTGTGAGATGGACTGTTCCCAATGTATCACCACAAACTTCCCGAAGTTCCCAAGTCTTCATGTCTTTCCCCATGGTAAACACCGAGGAGAAATATTCATTGAGAACCTCGCCCACCTCCTGCGGTTCTACCCATATTGCCATTATGAAGTGTTTGCTAAGTTGAGCTTTTACAACTCAGAAGAAAGGCCAGATGTCAGAAGAAATAAATCCATACCACCACTTTCCCTCCAAGCCACTCACCATCCTAACTTGGAAATATATTGCCGTTCCCTCAGTGTCACTGAGCCAAAATCCTGGAATTCTCTCCCTGAGGACAATTGGGTCAATCCACAGCACATGGACTACAGGGAATCAAGAAGGCAGCTCACCACCTTCTCAAGGGGCAACAAGGATTGGACAATAAAGGGTGGCCCAGCTAGCGACACTCACATGCCCTGGATAAATAAAAAAAAAGCAAGTGTCTATTTATCCCATGCTTTATAATTGATTCTAGCATTTTCCTCAGTCTATAGCTCCTTATTTTCTCTCTCACCAGCAATGGCCACATCCCATGAATGAATTTTTCAAAGATGTATTGCTTAGCAGCCATAAAGTTGTGAATGTCAGATAAAGATCAATGAGATAGTCCGTGTCTGTGTGTCTCCGAGAAAGACAGAGTGAATTACAGATAGTCACAGAATGGAAATGCTTACAACCTCGTCAGTCAGTTCAGAAATTAAAACCGTCTTATGGCACAGTGGTAGTACCCTATCCTCTGGACTAAGGGGCCTACATTCAAGTCCCATCTGCTACAGAGGTGTGTATCTTTGAACAGATTGATGCGTAAAAACAGGTTTTTTAAAAAATTAAAGATTGAAATAAAAGTGATACTTCACCAGAGTGTATTTAAGCAATATTGCTGGGAAAAAATGGATTTTTTCCATCTACAATTCCAACTTGTCTTATGTGTACCTTTATGTGTGTAATAAACTTATGTGCTTTTGTTAACTCTACAACAGGGGTGGAGGAAAGGGTATGAGTACACTGTAGTTCAAAGTGGCATATACTGTAATTCCATTCTTGGCTATCGGCCTTTTATTGTAGCTGCAAGGTCTGTTGTGTTATTGTAAAAGATTCCAGGTACTCCTAGGGATTACTACTTTTGCTGCTGAGTCCCATTAAGTTCTCCAGTTCGAGGAAGTAAAGAGGTCTACCATGCTTCATTGAGACTGTATCTAATTAACAGTGAGATGGGGGTTAGAAATGCCCCAGCATCCACCAACTTCATATCCATGGACCAGGCCTGTTCCCATTGCAGACCCCAGGCTCTGCTTTTCAAGGGAAAGACCCCAAATCCCAGGGCAAGATGGAGCCATGATCAAAAATGCCACCATCCCTCTTTGTCCTGAATTTTGAACTCAGGAAACGGCCATTCCCAGAGAGGGACAGGCAGGAAACTCAGCCCCTGTAACTGGATGGTCAAAGTAAACGGAGCCAGCTTTCTGCAAAGTGATGACATAGCGTTGTATGTCCTAGAGAAAGCAGACCTTCTTACCATTTTCACTTTTCTCCACAATCTCGACAGTGTCTCCTGTCTGAACATTCATTTCGTATTTGGAATTCTTCTTATAGTCCGCGATTGAGCGATAGGTTTGGAGTAAAATTGGACCCGTGATTGCTAGAATGAGAGAATCCTGTTAACACGACAGATTAAGACAAACCATTGATAATGAAAAGATTCATCAATTTTGTGAATATAATGCACTCCTACTTCTCACAAGTGGCGCAAAATACATATGTAATAGAACATAGAACAGTACAGCACAGTACAGGCCCTTCAGCCCGCAATGTTGTATCGACCTTTAATCCTAGTCTAAGACCAAACTAGCCGACAGACCCTTCATTTTACTAGCATCCATGTGCCTATCCAAGAGTTGCTTAAATGTCCCTAATGTACCTGACTCTACTACCACTGCTGGCACTGCGTTTCATGCACCCACCACTCTGTCCCTCTGACATCTCCCCTGAACCTTCCTCCAATCACCTTCAAATTATGCCCGCTTGTAATAACCATTTCTGCCCTGGGAAAAAGGATCTTGCTGTCCACTCAATCAAGCTTCTCATCATCTTGTACACTTCTATCAAGTCGTCACTCATCCTTCTTCCCTCCAATGTGACAAACCTTAGCTCCCTTTCCCTCAACCTTTCTTCATAAGACATCACCTCAAGTCCAGACAGCATCCTAGTTAATCTCCTCAGCACCCTCTCTAAAGCTTCCACATCCTTTCTATAATGAGGCAGCCAGAACTGAAATCAATATTCCAAGTGTGGTCTAACCAGGGCTCTATAGAGTTGCAGCATAACCTCACAGCTCTTAAACTCAATCCCCCTGCTCATGAAAGCCACCACACCGTACACCTTCTTAACAACACTATCAACTTGGGTGGAAATTTTGAGAGATCTACGGATATGTACACCAAGATCCCTCTGTTCCTCCACACTGCCAAGAATCCTGCCTTTAACCCTATTAAGCTGCATTCAAATTCAACCTTCCAGAGTGAATGACTTCACACTTTTCCAGGTTGAACTCTATCTGCCACTTCTCAGACCAGCTCTGCCTCCTCTCAATATCCCATTGCAACCTACCACAGCCCTTCACACTATCTACCACTCCACTAATCTTTGTGTTATCGGCAAACTTACTAACTCACCCCACCACTTCCTTATCCAAGTCATTTATAAAAATCACAAAGAGCAGAGATCTCAGAACGCATCCCTGTGAAACACCACTGGTCACTGAACTCCAGGCTAAATACTTTCCTTCTGTCTTCTATGGGCCAGCCAATTCTGTATCCAGACAGACAAATTTCCCATGCCTCCTTGGTTTCTGAATGGGCCTATCATGGGGAACCTTATCAAACGCCTTGCTAAATCCATATACACCGCATCCACTGCTCTACCTTCATCAATGTGTTTTGTCACATACAAACTACGGTTTTCCAATAAATCATAAATGCTGTCTCTCAAAATCATCTCCAATAATCAGCCCACCACAGTTTTGAGACTGACTGGTCTGTACTTCCTAGGATTATCCCCTATTCCCTTCGTTGAACAAGGGAATAAAATTTGCCACCCTCCAATCATCTGGCAGTACTCCACTGACAGTGAGGACACAAAGATCATTGCTAAAGGCACAGTAATCTCCTCGCTTCCTGTAGTAACCTTGGGTATATCCTGTCTGGCCTAGGGGACTTGTCTATTCTTATGTTTTTCAAAATTTCCAGTACAGCCTCCTCCTTAACATTAACCTGTTCAAGCAGATCAGCCTGTTTCACGCTGTCCTCACAAACAACAAGGTCCCTCTCACTAGTGAATACTGAAGCAACGTATTCATTAAGGACCTCCCCTACCTCCTCAGACTCGAGGCCCAAGTTCCCTCCACTATCCCTGATCGACCCTACCTTCACTCTGGCCATCCTCTTGTGTAGGATTGCTTAGGGTTTTCCTTAATCCTACCCACCAAGGCTTCTTCATGCCCTGTTCTAGCTCTCCATTCTTCAATTCCATCCTGGCTACCTTGTAATCCTCGAGAGCCCCGTCTGATCCTTGTCTCCTCAACCTTAAGTAAGCTTCCTTCTTCCTCTTGGCTAGATGTTCCACATCCCTTGTCATCCAAGGTGCCTTCACCCTACTATCTCCTCCTCACTTCAGTGGGACAAACCTGTCCAGTGCTGTCAGCAAGGGCTTCCTAATAACCTCCACATTTCGCTGAGAATACAGGGGAACCTCAATTATCCGATCGTGATGGGCGGGCTCTATTTCGTTCGGATAATCGATTATTTGGTTAATTGATTAAATGCCTTTCCCCGGGGCTCGGAGTTTTTAAAGTCTGCTCCCCGTTCAGGAGACTGCAGCAGCACACAGCAAGTGAGACCCTGCCCCAAACCGTACCCCCTCCCCCAACCATGTCCAAAACTGACCCCTCCCCCAACCCCGTCAAACACCGCCCCCGCCCCCCAATCCCGTCCAACACTTCCCCAACCCCAACCCCGTCCAATACCGCCCCCGCCCCCCAACCCCGTCCAACACTTCCCCACCCTGTCCAATACCGCCCTCGCCCCCCAACCTCGTCCAACACCCCCCGCCCCCAACTCTGTCCAACACTGCCCTCACCCCCTCAACCCTGTCCAACATCTCCCCTGCCCCCAACCCCTTCCCCGCCCCCAACACCCAACCCCGTCCAACAACCCCCCCCGCCCCGTCCAACAACCCCCCCGCCCCCCCCGCCCCGTCCAACAACCCCCCCCGCCCCGTCCAACAACCCCCCCGCCCCGTCCAACAACCGCCCCGCCCCCCCCGCCCCGTCCAACAACCCCCCCCGCCCCGTCCAACAACCCCCCCGCCCCCCCCGCCCCGTCCAACAACCCCCCCCGCCCCGTCCAACAACCCCCCCGCCCCGTCCAACAACCGCCCCGTCCAACAACCCCCCCGCCCCGTCCAACAACCCCCCCGCCCCCCCCGCCCCGTCCAACAACCCCCCCGCCCCCCCCGCCCCGTCCAACAACCCCCCCGCCCCCCCCGCCCCGTCCAACAACCCCCCCGCCCCGTCCAACAACCCCCCCGCCCCGTCCAACAACCCCCCCGCCCCGTCCAACAACCCCCCCGCCCCGTCCAACAACCCCCCCGCCCCCCCGCCCCGTCCAACAACCCCCCCGCCCCCCCGCCCCGTCCAACAACCCCCCCGCCCCCCCCGCCCCGTCCAACAACCCCCCCGCCCCCCCGCCCCCCCCCCACCCCGTCCAACAACCCCCAATCTGGAGACGGTGCCTGTTTAATCACTGTAAACAAAAGACACGATCACTGTTGGAAACACGTCTTTGATGTAATGTTTCTATCGCGACTTCGAGATCTCCTTCGGACAATCTGATTTTCGGATAATTGGTATTCAGATAATCAAGGTTCCTCTCTATCTATTCCCAGTTTAGGTGCCCCAGTTTCTGCCTAATAGCATTGCAATCCCCCCCTCCCTCCCACACCATCTGCTCCTATCCCTCTCCATGAGTATAGTAAAGGTCAGGGAGTTGTGATCACTATCACCGAAATGCCCTTCGACCAAGAATTCTGAGACTTGGCCTGGTTTGTTGCCAAGCACCAAATCCAATATTACCTTCTCTCTCCTATCTACATACTGCATCAGGAATCCTTCCTGGACATTCCTGACAAAAACTGCTCTAAGTAAACTATTTGAACTAAAGGAGGTTCCAATCAATATTAGGTCATGACACCCATGACAACAACCCTTCCCAAGGTGCAGTTACTTCTGCACCTTTCCAAAATCTGCCTCCCAATCTGCTCCTCTGTGTCTCTGTCGCTATTGGGGAGTCTGTAGAAAACTCCCAAAACAGTGACTGCTCCTTTTCTGTTTCTGACTTCTACCCATACTGACTCTGCAGACCAAACCCTCCTCAACGACCTCTCTTTTTGCAGCTATGATACACTTCCTGGTTAGCAATACCACTCCCCCACCTTGTTTATCTTTCCCCTATTCTTTTTGAAAAATCTAAATCCTGGAATATCCAACAACCATTCCTGCCCCTGTGATATCCAAGCCTCCGTAATGACCGCAACATCACAGTTCCAAGTACTGATCCATGCTCTAAGTTCATCACCCTTATTCCTGACACTTCTAGCATTAAAATAGACACACTTTAACTCATCACACTGAGTACAATTTTGCCCTCTCTATTCCTGCTCACATATTCCAGATGAAAGTGAGGACTGCAGATACTGAAGAGTCAGAGTCAAAAGGTGTGGTGCTGGAAAAGAACAGCAGATCAGGCAGCATTTGAAGAGCAAGATAGTTGACATTTTGGTCATAAGCCTGATGAAAGACTTATGCCTGAACCACTGACTCTCCTGCCCCTCGGATGCTGCCTGACCTGCTGTGCTTTTCTAGCACCACACCTTTTGACTCCACCATCTTACATTAAAATGCACCTCCTCTCAACGTTGTCGCTTGCTACGTTCACCTTTAGATGGTGAGTGTCTATGTAAACACATCACTGTAAAGCCTCCTACCAGTGGTAATGATCTGCATCTACTTGTGCACCAGCCAGCAGTGCAGAGACGCTCCAACTAACTCCACTCCTCTGTTTTCCAACCTGTCTTGACTCTTGCTAATTAACTGCAGAAAGAGATTATGAAAGGATTCAAATTGGAAAAGGTGGGACATATGGATAGAAGCTGACTGTTTCCAGCAGGTGTTTCTGCAGAATGAGGAGCCATTACAATATTGTACGGAAGGGATGCACAGTGTGGGGAGAGGCATAAAGGGGAGTAGTGGTGGGAGGAATCTCTTTACAGACAGTTGAAAGTTTGAGAGATTCACTTCTGGGAGTACCACTACAGGAAGAAGTTTCATACAACCAAACAAGGAAGCCATTCAGCTCATCTGGCCTCTTCTGGCTCTTTGAAAGACCTAACCGTTTAGTCCCTTTTTCTGTTTCTTTCTCCAATGTGCTGTCATTTGACATTTTCAAAATTCACTTTTTGAAAATGATTATTGTATCTCCTTCCATGATCCTTTCAGGCAGTGCATTTCAGATCATCGTAACTCAGTGTTTAAAAAGCAAAAGTATAGGTGCCATAGTCTGATCGAACCATAGGGCTGCTCTGTTATTAGAGAGAGACAACTTGTGGTGGTTTAACCTGAAGTTCTCCAGGCCTCTGGTGAGGGGAGATGTTATGAAAGAGTCCTTCAATGGTAACCTCAGTCTGTGCAGGAACTGAACCCATGCCAAGGACTTGGACAGACTGAGCAAGTAGCAGGAGTACGATGTGGAAAAGTATGAGGTTTTGGTAGGAAGAATAGAAGCATATACTATTTCCTAAATGGGGAAAGGCTTCAGAAATCTGAAGCACAAAGGGACTTGGGAGACCTAGGCCAGGATTCTTTCAAGGTTAACATGCAGGTTCAGTTAGCAGTTAGGAAGGCAAATGAAATATTGGCATTCATTTCAAGAGGACTAGCATACAAGAGCAGAGATGTACTGTTGGGGCTGTTTCAGGCTCTGGTCAGACTGTCCTTGGAATATTGTGAGCAGGTTTGGACCCCGAATATAAGGAAAAATGTCTAGGTATTGGAGGGAGTCCAGAGGAGATTTACAAAATGATTTCATAATGAAGGGCTTGTCAGATGAAGAGCCATTGAGGTCTGTGTGTCTGTACATGGAGTTTAGGAGGATGGGTGGGGATCGGATTGAACTCACAGAGGCCTGGATGGAGTGGACTTGGAGAATGGGTTTCCACTGGTAGGAGAGACTAGGACTGAGGGCATAGCCTCAGAGTGAAGGGATGACGCTTTAGAACTGAGATGAGGAGAAATTTCTTTAGCCAGAGAGTGGTGACTCTGTGGAACCCATTGCTGCAGAGGGTTATGGAGGCCAAATTATTGCGTGTATTTAAGACAGAGATAAATTGATTAGTAAGATGATTAAGAGTTATGGGGAGAAGGCCAAAGAATGGGATTAAGAAACGTACCAACCATGATTGAATGGTGGAGTAAACTGGATGGGCCAAATGGTCTAATTCTGCTCCTATACATTATGGTCTTATAGTCTTAAGTTTGCATCAATGTGTAATGCAAATCAGTCATCAATATAAAAGGTAATTTCCACTTGAATTTATTTCCAATGAGCTGAAGACGGCATCCAATGGTTACTAATACTGTTGCTAATTGAAACAGTTTTTGCTTATTAATACCATCCAAACTCTCATCCTTATGAGTGTTTTGAATAAATCGCCCCGCAACCTTCTCTGTTCTAGAGAAGGTCACAGTTTCTCCAATATCCCCAAATAATGGAAGTCTCTCAAGCCTTGTGTCATTCAAATAAATGTCTGATGCACCCTCTTCCAGGCCCATGTTAACGTAAACTCAACTGAAGGAAAAGAATTGAAAATAAGCTTTGTAACTGCAGTTAGAATTTATTATTCCTGTACTGGGACCAGCTGGTTGGGCTGAAAGGCAATTAATTTTGTAGACATTACAATATTGCAAATTGTTAAGTGTTGCAAATAATGTAAAGATCATGGGGAATGAGGAAAACATGTACAGCTTTAAAATGGGCACTGAATCTGTGCTGGAAATGTGTTGCTGGAAAAGCGCAGCAGGTCAGGCAGCATCTAGGGAAGAGGAGAATCGACGTTTCGGGCATTAGCCCTTCTTCAGGAATGGCTAATCTGTGCCAATTGTATCTCTCCTCCCTCACCTTCTAACTCAGCTCAATACCAAAGTCACATCAGCCCAATGTTAGGTACATAGGACTTAGGGACTGGGGCAGGCCATTTGAGCCTGCTTTGCCACTCAATGAGACATGGCTGCTCTTGTCATGGTATCAACCGCACTTTTTAATTTGTCATTCGCTGGCTCTCCTACTAATCAAAAATCTGCCAACGAAAATGATTGTTTAATGTGGGGTTTGAAACCACAACCACATTTAGTGGCATTATCTATCAACTCAGACACCCTGATGATCAGATTATCAACTCCTACTTGCTACCCATGATTACACATCATTGACTGTGAGGTACATTAACCGAGTGTGAGAAGGTGAATGGTGTGAAGTCACTGTAGGACTGGGAATGTGATTGTGGCATTCTAAATCCTGCAGATTCCCCGCTCTGACTCTGGGATATATGTAGCAATCATTCTCTGAACAAGAAGCATCAAAAGTCACAAAATTCCCAACCCAACCAAAGTCCTCTAGACTACCTTGTTAAATGTGCTCCACAGAATGGAAACTAGTCTCCATCCAAACATCTTGCTTGGACTGGGAGCAGTTATTGTGAGACAGATGTATTTTGCACTGGAATTGAGGAGAGAAACAGATTTAACTAAAATCTCTATGAATGTTAACTCCAGTTACCAGTCAAAGAATGGACCAGGTCCGATCACCCAACTGATGATTGGAGGTTTCAGGAGCATGAAGGCAAAATGGTCCATAGCAAAGCCCAGGTAGGTGGGAGACAAATGAAGGTAATTATAAGCCCATTAGCTTAACATCTGTCATTGGGAAAATGCTACAGTCTATTATAGAGGATTTATATGATACTGTATTAATAAGACGTTGCCTATTTACAACAGAGATGAAGTGGAACAACTTCTCTTGGAGAAGAAGGGATCTGTGGAATTCTATATCACAGAGGGCTATTAAGGCTGGTATATAAGTATTTTCAAGGCTGAGACAGATGTTTAATCATGAAAGGACTCAAGCGTTATGGGGAAAGGCAGGAAAGGGAAACTTAGGATTATCAGATCAGCCATGAGAAATCTTTCCTTAAGAAGGTCCATGATGATCTGATAATATGGACTGTACATGTTTTTATATATTTTTACATAATTTTTAAAAACATGCATGTTTTTATGTGCTTAATATACCACTCAATGTTTACCCTATCAAATAGTCCATATTCTCCTTCCCTAAATACAATGTAAAATATCAAACCCTCTTCTGTGAAAACAGATGAGAAGTATTCATTAAGAACATCCCCAGTCTTCCTGATTGAAACACATTCCCTGTTCTGTTTCTATTCAGCTTCACTCTTTCCTTTGTTATCCTTTTATACTTTAAGTATTCATAAAACATCTTTGGAATTTCCTTGGTTTTACTTGTCAATTTCTTTTCATGCTTTTCTTTTCTTTCTCAATGTCCTGTGTAATTTTATCCTTGTACTTTTGATATTCTGCAAGGCTTTCTGCTGACTGATCTCTTTGTTTCTTGGAAGATATATTTTCTATTTTTACAATGCAATACCTGATTTACGTTAAACTTGTTGGAGTCCTTCCTTTATTTTCCAAAGTATTATTACATGTCAAGTTTGTAGTTCAAAACTTTTTGTTTCAACTGCAACCACAGTATCAGACCGAACTAACTAGAAATAGTCAACATCTCGGAAGAAAGACACTTACCGGACATGCTTGTTTTTGCTTTATCTTTTGTCAACAAATAAGTTTCTGTCTTTTTTGTCCTGTAAATAGAAAACATGGTACATGAATTAACATACTGGTAATGCTATAAAAAAAAGGAAATGGTGGACATTTTGTTGAATAATTACTTTGCATCAGTTTTATCTGGCAGAACAACAAATTCATATTGAATCTGGGGGCTGTGCTCACCAAAATTAACAAAGGTCAAAGAGCAATAATAAAGGAAATAATGGCACTGAAGAGAGAGAAATCCCCAGGAGTAGATCGTTTTCCTCTTAGACTTTTGAAAGCAGGTGAAAGTATTATTAATGCAATTGAAATCTCCCTCAATTTTGAAACTGTTATTTCAGATGCAGTCATTCAATTCTCTACTTAAAGGAGGTGAAGGGAGAAAGTTAGATAATTATTAATCAGTTTGCCTAACACCTTTTGATTGAGAAATGACTAGAGCCTATAATGAGGGATCGAGTGACTGGACACCTTGAAAATGTTCAGTTGATTAAAGAGAGCCAATGTGGATTTGTACAGAGTTGATCTACTCTGGCAAACCCAAATGAATCCTTTGAAGAGATGACTAAAGGGCAGGAGAATGTCTATGCATGTTATTTTTGTGTATTTCCAGAAGGCATTTGATAAAGTTCCTCATAAGAGACTGTTTACGAAGATTGAAACTCATGGAATTGAAGGCAATTTAATAACAAGGTTTGGAAGCTCATTGAGTGGCAGGACACAGACAAACAGGGACATTGGGCAGAAACCCCAATGGGTGGAATTGGTCTAGGGTCTTGTAGTGTTGGGGCCTTGACTATGTACTGTATTGATTAATGGTTTCAATGCCAGAATAGAGATCCACATGTCCAACATAAAGTTAGATTGCACTGGGAGCAGCTTAAAAATGACCAAAGAGATATTAACTTAATTGTGGCATAAAAATGAAAACTTCTCAGCAGGTCGAGCAGCATCTATGGAGCAAAGCATAGAGACAATGTTTCAGATTGTTCATCAGAAAGGTCTCAACTGGCTCTCATGAAAGGTCTTTGGACTGAAACGTTCACTTAGACTCTCTCTACAGGTAATACCAGGGTGCTGACAAGTCTGACATTTTCGGTTTTCATTTCACATATTTTAATCAATACAGTACATAGTGTTTTGTTTCTGTTTTAAATGAAACTATAACAAATTATTTTCAACATAGACAAGTGTGAATTCACCCACACAGAACACTTCCTAAAGAGTGGGAATTCCTAACAGTGGTTTGCCTGAAGATATTCCAGAATCCATGCATAGAGGTTTCTTGTATGGAATAGACAGCTATGAACAATGGAACACTCACCTTCATATCTAAGGGTAGGAGTGATTGTACTTGGAAACCTTAGTTAGATCCCATCTGAAGTAGGAAATTAGGAAAGCAAATTGTGTTTTAATCTTTATGATAAGGATTTTAGAGTATAACAGCAAAGATTTTATATGGCCTTAATGAGAACTCACTAAAGAAACCCTGTGTAAAGCACGGTTGTCCAATGTTTCACATGGGGAGCTATTTTCCAATTTTCTTTCACTCAGCACAAGGGAATTGAAAACACTTTAACATTTTTGCTATTGCTATTATGATTGAATTGAATTTTGGTAAAATAATTCCAAATAAGAAGTCAATAATTTAAATGAATGAGTAATTAATAAAAAAAATTATTAAAAAGTGTCAAGCAGCAGAGCTAGCGAATCAAACCTTTTTTTGTCTTTTCAGCTTAGTAGCAGAGATAGTGGGAAACAGAGCAGGCCCCTATGTCCTGATCATCAGAGAATGAGACAGGGACTGGGGCTGAGCTTAGGGAGCCGGGTTTAACTATCCCTGCTATTGTGTTCATTTCTGGTGGTGCACACTTTGAGATGGTCTCAGCCAACTGCATTTGAAAGTGTGGGTCAATAGGGGGCTGCCTTTCAGCCTGGGTGTTTCTCCTCCCCAGCCTACCTTGTGGAAAGGTTTTCAGAAGGGAAGAGGGTGGGTATGGCAGCATCATAATAGCAATGTCACTGGTCTAGTCATCCAGAACCCCAGGCTAATGTTCTGGAGATACGAGTTCAAATCCTACTACTGAAGAAGGTGACATTTGAATTCAATAAAAAAACCTGGAATGGACAGCTAGCCTAACCATCATAGTTTCACTGACCTGTTTTCTGACTGTGACATAAGGAATATTTTGAACATTCTGAGGCTAGCACCCGAGGACAGGATAACAGTTGAACATAAGTGGTTGGAGTGCCATAAGCGGATTCATAAGTGGGTGGCACAGTGGCTCAGTGGTTAGCACTGTTGTCTCACACTAGGGACCTAGGTTTGATTCTAGCTTCAAGTGATTGTGTGGAGTTTGTACATTCTCCCAGTGTCTGCAAGGGTTTCCTCCGGGTGCTCCAGTTTCCACCCACGGTCCAAAGATGTGCAGGTTAGGTGGATTGGCCATGCTAACTTGCCTGTCGTGTCCAGGGATGTGCAGGCTACAGGAAATGGAAAAAGCAGGGTTACAGGGAGAGAGTGTCCAAGTGGCCTGCTTCCACATTGTAGGGATTCACTGATTCTATGATAATGGTAACCATGTTGGTTGCTATTAAAAAATGTCTGGTCATTAAAATCTGCCATCCTTACTTGGTGTGGCCTACATGTGATTCCAAACCCATAGCTATACAATTGACTCTTAACTGCCCTTTGGACAATAAATGCTGGTAAAACCCAGTAGATGCCAACATCCCAAGAACAAATCCAAATAAAAAAATCTATTGCTCCCACTTGGACTCACTCACTCACTCTCTCACACTCAGACACACGAACGCGCACACACTCTTTCTTCTCAAGCTTTGCCACCCTCATTGCGATGCGCTCCAGCATCAGCAAAATGCTGATAGCCCTGTAAAATGCCTATGATAGGGTCTTTAATGATGGTAATCCCATGCCTGTCCCTGGGAGTGGTCAGCCTACCTGTTTCTGGCTCCTCCATTGAGAAATTTTCCCTCGTGACAGGAAAGGTTAGCAAGGTTAGACCTCACAGAATACAGGGAGAACTAGCCATTTGGATACAGAACTGGCTCAAAGGTAGAAGACAGAGGGTGGTGGTGAAGGGTTGTTTTTCAGACTGGAGGCCTGTGACCAGTGGAGTGCCACAAGGATCGGTGCTGGGTCCTCTACTTTTTGTCATTTATACAAATGATTTAGATGTGAGCATAAAGAGGTATGGTTAGTAAGTTTGCAGATGACACCAAAATTGGAGGTGTGGTGAACAGCGAAGAAGGTTACCTCAGATTACAACAGGATCTTGATCAGACCGGCTGATGGGCTGAGAAGTGGCAGATGGAATTTAATTCAGATAAATGTGAGGTGCTGCATTTTGGGAAAGCAAATCTCAACAGGACTTATATACTTAATGGTAAGGTCCTAGGGAGTGTTGCTGAACAAAGAGACCTTGGAGTGCAGGTTTGTAGCTCCTTGAAAGTGGAGTTGCAGGTAGATAGGATAGTGAAGAAGGCATTTGGTATGCTTTCCTTTATTAGTCAGAGTATTGAGTACAGGAGTTGGGAGGTCATGTTGCGGCTGTACAGGACATTGGTTAGGCCACTGTTGGAATACTGCGTGCAATTCTTGTCTCCTTCCTATCGGAAAGATGTTGTGAAACTTGAAAGAATTCAGAAAAGATTAACAAAGATGTTGCCAGGGTTGGAGGATTTGAGCTACAGGGAGAGGCTGAACAGGCTGGGGGTGTTTTCCCTGGAGCGTCGGAGGTTGAGGGGTGACCTTATAGAGGTTTACAAAATTATGAGGGGCATGGATAGGATAAATAGACAAAGTCTTTTCCCTGGGACTGGGGAGTCCATAACTAGAGGGCATAGGTTTAGGGTGAGAGGGGAAAGATATAAAAGAGACCTAAGGAGCAACTTTTTCACGCAGAGGGGGTACATGTATGGAATGAGCTGCCAGAGGAAGTGGTGGAGGCTGGTACAATTGCAACATTTAAGAGGCATTTGGATGGGTATATGAATAGGAAGGGTTTGGGGGAATATGGGCTGGGTGCTGGCAGGTGGGACTAGATTGGGTTGGGATATCTGGTCGGCATGGACGGGTTAGATCGAAGGGTCTGTTTCCATGCTGTACATCTCTATGACTCTATGACAGGATCAATGTGAAATTTCTTCCCAAATTTATTGCTCCACCCACTTATATCCAACTATCATCGTGCCCTCAGGTGCCAGTATAATCCGAGCCTTAGAATTTGTAAAATATTCCCTTTGTCACAGTCAGAACACAGGTTGATAAAATTACGATTCTTAAAGTTGTTTGATTGTTCTGTATAATTTAATTTATACAATAAATTTAAATGCCTGAACATTACCATATCATTGTATAAGGTTTGAAAGGATAACCAGTAGAAGACAAGAACCTCTATTAAAGCCAGTGCATCTGCAAATCGTAAGATTTATTGATTGAAATCAATGGAAAAGAAAAATGTAAAAATTGCTGACAATTTTCTTTTACTTATTTTACATTATTATAAAGAGTTAAAATTACTCTTGGAAAGTAGAGAAGGTGTAGATTTATGGTAGAGACAATAAAACTCCGACTGTACAGAGGGCCCAAAGTAAACTGGGTAAAGTGTATAACGATTCCTGATCTATTATCATAAATATATCAAGTGGCATCCCTTCTCAGGTCGAACATTTTGTCATTGTGTTGGGCTGATAACAGGAGTGGTCCATACTCACGGGTGTGGATCTGGCAGGACCACATCGTCAGGGCGGACCTGAAAGAAGTTCAGAATCCACTGGCAGCGGGAGATCTTTGGCGGTTGGTTGACCAAGGACTGGATGTAGTCAGAAAGAGTACTTTGCCTGTTCTCTGTGGCCTTGTGACCCTCTAACCATCTGGGAGCTGTGAAGAACACAATGCTGTGTCATTGCCCAAAAGAAGAGTTGACTGTCACTGAAGAGATCACCATTTTCCTGCAGGAAACACAGCAGCCAATTTGCACACAGCAAGCTCTCACAAATAGCAATTTGATCATTCAGTATACGAACAGCACATCCACATTTAATTTATGTTCAGTACATACGGAACCAAAGATTGGGCCTGGAGTGAAGAGGGGTTTGCAGGGAGCTGGGGGTAGGGATTATTGTGGGCGATGGCTGGTTGTAATATAACAGGAAATTACCTGTAATATTGGCTGAGAAATCAAGGAAAACACTAGACATGACACTTGGAAGAGTATGGTTTAGGCTTAATAGTGGGAGTTCTGTGAATACAGAGAGATAGATGTGGCACTAACAGTATGAAGGTGAGGGGTGAGGGGTGGGGGGTTGGGGGGTGGCTAGCTGACTGTTAGGCTGCCGGCTGACTGATGTGGCTGGAGCAGCCAGTCAGGTTTCTGATGTTTGGGGAGGAGATGAATCCACTTGTGAGGTCACTGAATGTTTTCCAGCGCAGTGGCCAGCTCCTTGGGGCCAGACCCTTTTCTCTGGTCACCTTTGGCCTTCTCAAGATCTATCGTCAGGGCTCTTCCAGGGTTCTCTCCTTCTTTCCCTTCCGTCATTAACACCTCCAGCAGTCCGTTTGAAAATGTGAGGGTGCTCTCTCTTTGGTCTCAGTGCTCATTTGATCTCCTGTTCCCTCCAAGTGAAAATTCCAGAGACACTCTGCAGTAACTTTTGTCAATTGAGTCAATTGCTTTCAGAGGGATAGGTTGTCTTTAAGAGCTGCAGGCTGGCTGTACATTGTGCTCGCCACACAGACTACTGGGCTCCCTGATCAGCAGGATTGTTTCACACTCTGCTTCCTTAATAAGATTTGGATTTGCCGGTATAAAGCAAGAATCTCCATCAACATAAACATTCATATTCACTGCTCTCATGTGATAAGGTAAATCAATGAAAATGTTTCTTCTCCCTCATATTAAAGACAATTTAATGATGATCCTAAGCTGCAGAGAGTTTACACAGGGATCACCATCCTCAAAATTCCTCTCCCTCCACCTTACCCTTAAACAGAGAAAACATTGAAGCAAATGTTTTCACAATAAACGACAGCTTCCAAGCCTAATGCAGACCTACCTGGTAAACGGGGTAGAGTCCTGTTTTTGGAATCAATTTCTCCAGCTTCAATAGGAAACATCTCCTTCAGCATTTTCTGATGAGAGGAAGAAAAACCTAAATGTGAAATTGTTAAATAGAAAACATTGACTTACTTTAACAGGTACAAAGTTCGTCCGGTGAAATGTAAGAAAATATATTCTGAAACAAGAAGATTTGAGAAGATAAATCAAAAATAAAAAATTTGGCCATAAATATGGATTTTAAAGAGAATCATCATGAAGAAGAAAGCTGGAGCTGCTTTCCTTCGAGAGAAGCGAGCCAAGAGAAGTTTCTATTGAAGTTTTCAGAGTCCACATGGGTATGGACAGGGAGAAACTGCTCCCACTCAAAGGATTGAATACAAGAGGACACAAATTTAAAGTTAATTTGCAAAAGAAACAAAGGCGAGGTGAGAAAGAAAAACCTTTACACACAGTGAGTGTTTAGGGTCTGGAATGCACTGCCTGGAAATGTGATGGAGGTGGGTTATAGAGGGCACCAGATGTTTATTTGAATAGAAACAATATTCAGGGTTTAGAGGAAGAGGCTGAAGAATAACAGCAAATTATAATGCTCATTCAGAGGGAAGGGTGCTGATAGATGGGAGGAATGGCCTTCTGCATTGCATCAATTCTGAGAGGGGGAGAGTATGGTATGGAGTGACTGAGCAATTTAGGAAAGGGGCAATTAAAGAGGGCGTGGAATAGATGACCAGAAGCACAGGCTAAATGGGGAAGGGGTTAAGCAAGGATCTGTACTTTAAGCTGGTTTGGTGTAGTGTCAGATCATGAACAAACAGCAACATCAACCCAGCTATCTCCCACCAATCACTCTAACTGGCAACAGCTTTGCTGTCTCTCCCTTCCTCAAGGAATGATATTCAGTAAGTCCCTCAAAGATGAATAAAATGGAGCCAGGGAGTTTTATAGAAAAAGGGTTCTGGGAAAAATTCATAACATCAAGGAGCAATGAACAGAAGCTAACTTCAATACCTAATAATGAAGACTGAAGAATCATATTCCCAATATGGGAAGTGAAATTCGGATATACCTAACAGGAATAGATTGCTCTGCTCCCACAGCCCCATAATGTGGAGGAGCTAGTGTTGGACTGGGGTGGACAAAATTAAAAATCACATACACCAGGCTATAGTCCAATAGGTGTATTTGAAAGCACTGGCTTTCAGAGCACTGCTCCTTCATAGGCAGCTACCTGGTGTAGGAGCAGTGCTTCAAAAGCTACTGCTTCCAAGTAAACCTGTTGGACTATAACCTGGTGTCATGTGATTGTTGACTTTGTGAGCCCCAGAATGATCATTCTACTCGAGTTACAAATGACTCAGGAGCTCACTCCAAATTGTTCACAGCTTCCAAGGACATTTAAATTCAGCTGCTTGTCGAGTTACACCTCACCTGTCCTCCAGGTTGAGTTTAGCTATGACCCAATAGAATATAAGAACATAAGCCCCAGGAGCTGGAATTACAATTCAGTCTCTCACGCCTGCTCTGCTGCCTGATCATGGCTCATCGCATCTTAGCTTCAAATCTACTTTCCTGACCGCCCTCCTTAACCATTCAAGCCTTTAGTAACTAAAAATCTGTCAACCTCCTCCTTAAAATTATTCAGTGTGCCAGTGAATTCGAGATTCACTGCCGTTTGAGGGAAGAACCCCTCTTCATCTCTTCAGATTGAGACCTGATACCCTTTATCCAAAAACTATGACCTTGTTCCAGATTGTCTCTGAAGGGAAAATATCAATTTTGTCAATTGCCTTTAATATCTTAGATATCTCAATTATAGCTGTCATTCTTTTAAACGTGAGTGAATATGGGTTTGAACTGCTCCATCTTTCCTCACAGGAATTAGATTCTTCTGATCCGAGACAAACTTCTTCTGATCCGAATTCAATGTAGCTAAGTGCGAGGTGATTCACTTTGGGAAGAATAACAAAAAGATGGGGTACTGGGCTAATGGTCGGATACTTGGTAGTGTGGATGAGCAGAGGGATCTTGGTGTCCATGTACACAGATCTCTGAAAGTTGCCACCCAGGTAAATAGTGCGGTGAGGAAGGCATATGGCGTACTGGCTTTTATTGGTAGAGGAATTGAGTTCCGGAGTCCTGAGGTCATGATGCAGTTGTATAAGACTCTGGTACGGCCGCATCTGGAATATTGTGTGCAGTTTTGGTCGCCATACTATAGGAAGGATGTGGAGGCATTGGAACGGGTGCAGAGGAGGTTTACCAGGATGTTGCCTGGTATGGAAGGAAAATCGTATGAGGAAAGACTGAGGCACTTGGGGCTGTTTTCACTAGAGAAAAGAAGGTTTAGGGGTGACTTGATTGAGGTGTACAAGATGATTAGGGGGTTAGATAGGGTCGACAGTATGAACCTTTTCCCGCGTATTGAGTCGGGTATTACAAGGGGGCATAGCTTTAAATTAAGGGGGGGTAGATATAGGACTGATGTTAGGGGTAGGTTCTTCACTCAGCGAGTCGTTAGTTCATGGAATGCCCTGCCAGTAACAGTGGTGGACTCTCCCTCTTTATGGGCATTTAAGAGGGCATTGGATAGGTATATGGAGGATAGTGGGTTAGTGTAGTTTAGGTGGGCTTGGATCGGCGCAACATCGAGGGCCCAAGGGCCTGTACTGCGCTGTATTCTTCTATCTATCTATCTAAACTCTAATAAGTGAGACATCATTGCTGCCTTGCTTTCCATAATGATGCATCCTATGATCACAAATGGATACCATTTCAAAGCCATTGAAACCAGTGAAATCTACAGAGAAGCCTTTACAAATTTCTGACCATTTTTTAAATGTCTGACTGTAACCTTTGACCACTACCTCAATTTGTTAATATCCACTGACTTTAGCATAAACACTCACAGAACTTATCGTTCGTTTATCAATTTCAATAACTTGTTTCAAATTGAAGAAACTGAGTACATTTATTCAAAAGCAGGGTTAACAGTGGCCCTATGCAAAACAGAGATCACAACACAATAACTGAATAGCTTCAGCACATATTCTGCAAAGAGATTACTCCAGATTCAGGAGGGATTGCTTGGCAGAAACTTGCAGGAAGGAGTAAGATGGCCTAATTTATCGTAATGTTTTGTACTTCTTCCTCAAAGCCTTCCATTTTGCTTCCCCCCCCCACTACCATTCTTCCACAAATCTCCAAAACTGAGGCTCACCTTCTCAATTCAAGATGTTAGGTTCTCACTGGTGTGTTCAGCTGGTAGCTCAGCCGATTGGCCAAAGATCTTTGGTGAACCTTTTTGGTGAATGTTGTTGGAGGGAGCAAGTTAAGCTTCTGAGGGACATGATACAAAAGCAGGAAGTCAGAGTGAAGTGCTGATCAACAGTAATCTAATTGAATGATAGAGTAGGGTCAAGCACTAAAACGCCTTTCTCTGTCTCCTGCATTCCACAAGGTGAAGGCATTACATGTGTTAGGTCATATCCTCACACAGTGCTCCTGCGTGTACACTTTCCAAGAGGGTACAGGGTAGGCTGAGGAGAAGGACAGTCACTCAATATTAAACAGAGAGGAAACACAAACTGGTTTCCCTTCGTCTATCTCATGGGCAATGAAACCAGTTTTTTCAAAGTTTTCCTGTAGGATTTGGAACATCATTAGCTGGGCCTGTATGTATTGCCTGTCCCTACTTAACTTGGTGTACAAGATGATTAGGGGTTTAGATAGGGTCGACAGTGAGAATCTTTTTCCACGTATGGAGTCAGCTATTACAAGGGGGCATAGCTTTAAATTAAGGGGGGGTAGGTATAGGACAGATGTTAGGGGTAGGTTCTTTACTCAGCGAGTCGTGAGTTCATGGAATGCCTTGCCAGTAGCAGTGGTGGACTCTCCCTCATTATGGGCATTTAAGCGGGCATTGGATAGGCATATGGAGGATAGTGGGCTAGTGTAGGTTAGGTGGGCTTGGATCGGCGCAACATCGAGGGCCGAAGGGCCTGTACTGCGCTGTATTCTTCTATGTTCTATGTTCTAACCTCAAGAAGCTGCCTTCTTGAATGACTGAAGCCTATCTACCCAGATTGTTAGGGAGGGAATTCCAGGATTTGACCCAGCAACAGTGAAGCAATAACAATATATTTCCAAGTCAGGATGGTGAGTAGCTCGGAGGGGAATTTACAGTAGTGTTCCCACGTATCTGCTGCCATTGTTCTTCTCATTTTGTAGATAGTACACATGCCGGTGCGGAGCATCAGAGGTGGAGGGAGCAGATGTTGAAAGTGGTAGATGAAGTGTCAATCAAGTGGGCTACTTTGTATTATGAATACACAAACATAGAAATTAGAAGCAAAAGTAGGCCCTTAAAGTCTGCTCTGCCAGTTAATAAGATCATAAATAAATGTTTATGTTTTAAATTCCACATTCCCATCCACTCCCTGATAACTTTTGATTCACCTGCAAATAATAATCTGCCTGAAAAAAATCTAGTGAGACTGCCACCACCACCTTCTGAGCCAAGAGTTCCAACGTCAAATGACCTTCTAAGAAAAAAAAGTCATAGAGTCATAGAGATGTACAGCACAGAAACAGACCCTTCGGTCCAACCCGTCCATACTGACCAGATATCCCAAGCCAATCTAGTCTCACCTGCCAGCACCGGGCCCATATCCCTCCAAATCCTTCCTATTCATATACCCATCCAGATGCCTTTGAAATGTTGCAATTGTACCAGCCTCCACCACCTCTGCTGGCAGCTCATTCCATACACGTACCACCCTTTGTGTGAAAAAGTTGCCCCATAGGCCTCTTTTATATCTTTCTCCTCTCATCCTAAACCTATGCCCTCTAGTTCTGGACTCCCCGATCCCAGGGAAAAGACTTTGTCTATTTACCCCATCCATGCCCCTCATGATTAAATCCCGTCATCTCTGGCTTAAAATTTGTGACTTCTAATTGTAAAACAGTTAAGGACTTACTCACAACACACGCTTTCCACATCCATTTTGCCGAGACCATTCAGGATTTTATAAACTTCAAACATTCACCTCTCAGTTGTCTAAACTCCAGTGGAAACAAGCAGAACCTGTCCAACTAGAAAACCTTTTCTGAACTACCTCCAATGCATCTACATCCTTCTTTACTTAAATAAGGTGATATTATCTCACCAATAACTGAAACATATATTTATGTTCACTTCCTCTTATTATAAAGGCCAGCACCGCTTTTGTCTTCCTGATTATGTGCTGCACTTGGATGGTGTCAAGTTTCTTGAGCATTATTGCACTCATCCAGGCAAGTGGGGAGTATTCCATCACAGTGCTGGCTTGTGCCTTGTGCATAGTGGACAGGCTTTGGGGAGGCAGGAGATGAGTTACTTGCTGCATATTCCTAGCCTCTGACCTGCTTTGATAGCCACTGTACTTGGATGACTAGTCCAATTCAATTTCTGGTCAATGGTAACAATGTTGGTTGTTGAAAATGGGGAATTCAGTGACAGAGGTGACATTGAATGTCAAGGGAAGAAGATTAAATTCTCCATGCTTGGAAATGATCATTGCCTGGCATTTGTGTGATGTGAATGTAACTTACCTATTGTCAGTCCAAACTTGAGTGCTGTCCAGGTCTTGCTGCATAAGGACACAGACTGCTTCAGTATCAAAGATATGTGAACATCATACAGTCATCAATGGAATTCTAACCTGATGATGGAGGGAAGGTCAATGATGAAGCAGCTGAAGATGGTTGGGCCTGGGACATTACCCTGAGGAGCTCCTGCAGAGATGTTCTGAAACTGAGATGACTGACCTTCAAACATAACCATTTTCCTGTGTGCTAGGTAGGACTCAAACCAGCAGAGAGCTTTCCCCCGATTTCCATTGATTCAAGTTTTGCTAGGGTTCCTTGGAGCCACACTTGGTCAAATGCAGCCTCGATATCAAGGGTTGTCACTCTTGCTAAACTATGTAAGATGAGCTCACCCCAGTACAGATGCTGTCATTCTAAGCACATGTCAATGATTGAAAAGATGGATCACTCATAAAGGTGACTGGAGGGAAAACAGACTCAGAGCTAGAAATGTGTTGCTGGAAAAGCGCAGCAGGTCAGGCAGCATCCAAGGATCAGGAGAATCGACGATTCGGGCATAAGCCCTTCCTCAGGAATAAGCCCTGAGGAAGAGCTTATGCCCGAAACGTCGATTCTCCTGTTCCTTGGATGCTGCCTGACCCGCTGCGCTTTTCCAGCAACACATTTCTAGCTCTGATCTCCAGCCCTCACTTTCTCTCGGGAAAAGAGACTCAGTTCTGCATTGTAAATCAGAATGATTTCCTGCTACCCAATTCTTTCCCCTCTCTCTGCTGCTAGATACTAAACCAAGGAGGATAGCAACAACCAACTGACTCCCATGGATACATTAAAGAGGAGGTGAAAATTAAATCAGGGGAAAGGAATGAAGAGGTACAAGGATAGAGAAGGAGGCAGCTTGTGTGATCCAACATCACTGGTATGAGCTATTAGGGCCAAATGGTCTGTGTCCAGGTTATAAATTCACTGTCAATTTGAAATGCGTTTCTGAGTGCCTGGTGAAGCAAGCAGCAGCTGGTGGAATGACACTCAGTCACAGTTAGTCAGTCTCTGCTGTCCAACATCACTGTGGGAAGACAGTCAGAACACTCACTTCCCACTGTCTAGATTTGAAGTATGCAAATTTTTAATGTCGAAATGTCGAAGGAAAATGGTATAAGACAGACTGGGTCAGCATGAAGAAGATAGAACTGATCGCTTAGCTAATGACAGAGATGGGGGAACAGCAAGTTAGCCAACTGCCAAGTTAGTTTAAGCCCTCCCCAATATTGCCCCCACCTCCCAATATTTCTGATTGATAATAACCTGCCCTCAATCTAATTTAAACTGATTGTGAGCATATCAGCGAGTTTCAATGGTGTTTCTTGCCAATGTGACAAACTGAGGATAACTGGGATGAAGAAGGTAAACTCAGCTTGTCTTCTCAATTCAAGAAAAACACTCTAAAAAGGTTTGAGGATTTCTTTTGAAAATTTCACATTGAGAAAGCTCATTTTGAAAAAGCCTATTTGTTTAAACACTGCTGCCAAAATACATCAGATGTTCTAACTTTCTGTCTTATTTATTCTGTTTTATCACACCAAGTACTCCTACTGAAAGGTAAAATTAGACCACATTAGATCACTCAGTCACAAGTGGATCCATTTACTCCCATTGTAAATGTTAATAAATGATTTATTCGCTTGAATACAGTGCCATTCTCAAGTGCTATGTGATGGTAAACCACTTCATTCTTCATGGAACAAATGAAGCACTGCCATTTCATTGGACTCTTAGAAGCAGAACATCCTCTTTAAGGGCGCAAATGTCACGCCTTGTCATAATTAAAGGCTCTATGTCTATTAAAAGACTGTGTTTCATTGTACTTTAACATTGTGTTGCTTTAAGAGCTGGATACGTTGATAAACTAGAGACCAGGATGAAACCACATGACCAACTGCAATAGATGTGAACTAAGGTGCTTTTGTGATGCAGTGGTAATATCTCTACCTCTGGGTCAGGTGGTTTGGGGTCAAGTCCTATCTGCTCTAGACTTGTGTCATAACATCTTTGAACAGGTTGATTCGAAAGTACCTAAAAGTGAGCAAGAGACAGGACATAAAATGGTTATCTGCAGTGAAAACAAAACCTGCTGGAGATCACCATGGGTCAGGCGGCATCCATGGCAAGCTAATGTTTCTTTATCTAGATGACTCTTTATCAGAGATGAACGTTAGTTTGCTTTCTCTCCATGGATGCTGCCTGACCTGCTGTGATCTCGAGTATTTTTTTTGTTTTCAGTTCATATTCCAGCATCTCCGGTAATTTGCTCCTCCATGGTTATCTGCAAGTTGTGGTCTGTGCTGTTTAATAAACGCGTTAAAAAATGAGGTTGTGGTTATTCAAACAGCTTTTCAGAAGAAAAGTCCTTAATACGTGTTAATTAATATTGGAAAATAGAGGAGGGCAAAAGGACATCCAGTTAGGAAACAGTAAATGAATTTAACAGCTAGGAACTAGCTCAAGAGGACTGGAAAGGATCAGCACCCAATTCCAGCCAAAATCAATCATCAGAATTACTGGTAAAATTCAAGATCTAATGCAGGATTAAGACCTATTGCAAAATGACAGAAAAAAAAACAGCCTGAAAATGCAAGTTTAAGGACACAGAAGAAAGGCCAACTTTCAACGAGTGAGGGACTCTGCATAACCTGAAGTACAAGAAGTGCTAATTGAAAAGAACAAGCTCACAACATTACAGACTATACACATTGGCAGAACAAGCGAAGCCATGTACAGACAAGTGAGCATGTTGTTTATCCAAACGACCAGCCTTCAATTAAAGAAGAAAAGTAAGTGAAACAGTGACAAAAGAATGTACATCAGAGAGGGAGAGAATTGTGTCGATGCTTTGAATGACCACGTGAATTCACAGACAGATGGAAATGTCTCATCTCTGCATCAATCTGCAGAACTTGTGGGAAGAACACTGGGAAAAGATGTGCAGAACAAAAGAGGAATGTTAACCATGAATCAAAGGAAACAGAGTAACAGGGCCAATGGTTAGGAAAAAAAAACAATGCATCCAATCACCTGCAAGATGCCTTTGAGTTTGAGAACACGATAGACACAGGAAATACACAACTGCATGAAGTGGCTAGATTAGAGTGGTGCTTGAAAAACACAAGCAGTTCAGGCAGCATCTGAGGAGCAGTAAAAACAACGTTTCGGGTAAAAGCCCTCCATACTGTATTCCTGGTGAAGGGCTTTTGCCCGAAACGTCGATTTTACTGCTCCTCGGATGCTGCCTGAACTGCTGCGTTTTTCCAGCACCATTCTAATCTAGACTTTGGTTTCCAGCATCTGCAGTCATTGTTTTTACCTGCATGAAGTGGCTGCATGCCACAACTTCCAGACAAAGGAAATTCACACAAACATTTAGATGAGATAGAGGATGAGGAACAAGCTCATAGTGAGAAATCTGACGGTAAAGGTTAACACCAGAGTACAGGTTAACATCATCCAACTTAGACGAGACCAGAGCATCTTTCCTGAAAATTTGGAGATAACTGGAAAGGTGTTGTGAAAACAAGCTAACAGTGCACCAGGGAAGTGAGATTCAACAGTTAGGAACAAGCTATACCAGAGGGATACACTAGACATTAATTGTATGTTCTATGCCACTGAAACAAAGGTTTCCACTCTCCTGGGGCTGAACATTTGTAAAAAGCTGCAATTTATCCCAATGAACATGAGGTGGAGGAGACAGAATAGAGAGTTGGAGATAGTTCATCCACTGAAAAGCAGCCTCCAAGAGTGTTCTGCATGCCCTACTCCTGGGGCAATAATTTCCTGTCTTGTGAACAGGGTGTTTATACACACTCTTATCACTTACAAATAAACATCAGTTTTCTCTTTGCAAGTGTGTTCCATATGCCACCTAGAGGTAGTTCTTATACAATTTACCTGCACAGCTTTTTCTGTAACACAATACCAACATATCAAGTTTCTAGCCAGGCAGCCAGTTAGGTTAGAATTCAATAAAGAGCACGATTCTTTCCAAACACAAAGGGTGATTCAAACATTGAGGAGCTGAACGATTATGAGAAGCCATAATAATAGTTGAGGCAAATGATACAGGTCCATTTAAGGTGAGACTCAATAAAAAGGTGAAGGAGACAGGGCTAAGAGCTCGTACTGAGAGAAATGCATGAGGAAGCTGAAAATGTGTTGCTGGAAAAGCGCAGCAGGTCAGGCAGCATCCAGGGAACAGGAGAATCGACGTTTCGGGCATAAGCCCTTCTTCAGGGCTTATGCCCGAAACGTCGATTCTCCTGTTCCCTGGATGCTGCCTGACCTGCTGCGCTTTTCCAGCAACACATTTTCAGCTCTGATCTCCAGCAGCTGCAGTCCTCACTTTCTCCTCGAAGAAATGCATGAGGAAGGATGGCAGGAACAACCTCATAGACTGGTGAGACCAAATGGCCTGTTTCTGTGCTGTACATTCGACCTGTCTCTCAGGGCAGTAATCTTTGTGAAGTTTGCTGGTTGTGGATACCATTTGCCCTCAAATTCATTGTTTAAGAGAAACAAAGATCGTAAAACGTTTGGGAGACAACAAGCACCAGCCTCAGGAACTGAAATGGGATCAGAAGAATCATAGAAAGAGGCCATTCAGTCCATTGAGCCCACACTGACCCCTCTGAAGGGCATCCCACTCAGACCAACCTGCCTACCTCTGTAACCCTGCATTTTCCATGGCTAATTCACCAAGCCTACACATCCCTGGACACTGGCAATTTCAGCCTGGCTGCACATCTTTTACCTGTGGGGTAAAACCAGAGCTCCTGGAGGAAACCCACATAGACACGGGGAGAATGTGCAAACTCCACACAAGCAGTTGCCCGAGGGTGGAATCAAACCTAGGTCCCTAGTGCTGTGAGACAGCAATGCTAACCACCGAGCTACTGTGCTGCCCTGGAATGGTGGCTGAAATATCAAAGATAAATTCAGATTTATATAGCACCTTTCAAAACTTCAAGCAAAGCATGGTATAGTCAATTAATCACTACTTGAAGTGCAGTCAATGTTAAGAAACATTGGTGGCGACAAGAGCAGTTCAGAGGTTGAGGAACCGGCAGTGAGTAACTCACATTCTCACTCTCCAAAGTCTGTCCACCATCTACAAGGCACATGTCAGGAGTGTAATGGAATGCTCCCCACCTGCCTGGATGGGGGCAGCTCCAACAACACTCAAGAAGCTCGACACCAACCAGGACAAAGCAGCCCACTTGATTGTCACTGCATCCACAGAAGCAGCAGTGTGTACTGTCTACAAGATGCACTACAGAAATTCACCCAAGGTCCTTAGCTAGCACCTTCCAAATCCTCGACCACTTCCATCTATAAGGACAAGGGCAGCAGATACATGGGAATACCACCATCTCCAAGTTTCCCTCCAAGGCCCTCACCACGTGGTGTTGCTGGGTCAAAATCCTGGAACTCCCTTCCTAATGGCACTGTGGGTGAACCAGACAGACACCATCACTTTCTCAAGGGCAATTAGGGGTAGACAATAAATGGTGGTCCAGCGAGGGACACCTACATCCCATAAGAGAAAAGAAGTAAATAACAGCAAACTTGTGCTTAGTACCTGAGAAATGAATCAGCAACTGGGCCTAATCCATGTCCCAGGGAGTGGATTAATAAATGGCCCAGATTTGCGGCCTACTACCTGAGGAGTGACTCAGCAGCAGGAAGTTGCTGGAGTTTGAAAATGTAAAGCTAAACTGTGACATTACAAGAAGGCATTGACTGGAGATAATCGCTGCTGCTCCCATTCTGAGATATTAGGGAATGAGTCTAAACAGATTGGAGATTAAAAGCATTACAAATTTTAAGTAAATCTTTCAGTTAGCTTCCCTATTTAACAGGAGGAAAGTACAGCCAGCAAGTTCTCCCTTTCATCTTTAAGTAGTAAAGTTTATTAGAATTAGTAATTTCAATTAGTATCGGAGTGTGGTTTAATATCTAATATATAGAGGAAGAGCTGGGCTGTTCTAATCTGTACAGTCCACATCCTAAACTCTGTGGGAATTCCTGGACACTTCCCATTTGTGTAGCAAGTTTGTTTCTCCAGGGCTTTGGAACTTGCAATTGACAGCACTGCATCCACAAAGTTGAGAATTTTGTGGTTAGAACATTTAGAGATGTGGTCACCATACAGCTTAATGGTATGCATGGAGGTAGGGAATGGACGACCATCAGGAAGTCAATGAGAAAAAGGCAGACAGTGCTGGAATATCCTGACTGCACCTGAGTTTCCAAATGGAAGAGCCTTAATGATATGAAACTGGACAGATTAGAGGACAGATCGGTGTTTCTGCAGCCACGGATGTCAATCCAAGATGGTATGTTGTGCCCCCAGAGCCAGGGTCAAGGGTGTCACTGAGCAGTTCACACCAACAGAGGAAGAAGGAGGCATGTCATCCTGCAGTTAGAATTTAGGGAGCTAGGCAGGAAATTAGCAAGTATACCTCCAAAGTAGTAAACTGCATGTTGTTGGGTTTTTTTTATTCATTCATTCATAAGATGTGGCATTGTTGGCTGGGACAGAATTTATTGAGAAGGTGGTGGTGAGCTGCCTTCCTGAAACACTGCAGTTCCTTTAGGTTACATAGTGAGTCATAGAGCCATAGAGTTATAGAGATGTACAGCATGGAAACAGATCCTTCAATCCAACTTGTCCATGCGACCAGGTATCTTATATTAATCTAGTCCCATTTGCCAGCATTTGACTGTTATCCCTGTCTTCCTATTCATTTACCCATACAGATGCCTTTTAAATGTTGTATTTGTACCAGCATCCACCACCTCTTCTGGCAATGCATTCCATACACGCACCACACTCTGCGTAAAAAGTTGCCCCTTAGGTCCCTTGTACATCTTTCCCATCTCACCTTAAATTCTGCCCTCTAATTCTGGACTTCCCTATCCTGTGGAAAATACTTGGACTATTCACCCTATCTATGGTCCCCTCATGGTTTTATAAATCTCTATGAGATCACCCCTCAACCTCTGGTGCTACAGGGAAAATAGCACCCCCCAGCCTATACAGCCTCTCCCTATAGCTCAAACCCTCCAACCTCGTGGGCGGCACGGTGGCACAGTGGTTAGCACTGCTGCCTCACAGCGCCAGAGACCCGGGTTCAATTCCCGCCTCAGGCGACTGACTGTGTGGAGTTTGCACATTCTCCCCGTGTCTGCGTGGGTTTCCTCCGGGTGCTCCGGTTTCCTCCCACAGTCCAAAGATGTGCAGGGTCAGGTGAATTGGCCATGCTAAATTGTCCGTAGTGTTAGGTAAGGGGTAAATGTAGGGGTATGGGTGGGTTTCGCTTCGGCGGGTCGGTGTGGACTTGTTGGGCCGAAGGGCTTGTTTCCACACTGTAATCTAATCTAATCTAAAATCTAATCTAATCTTAGCAACACTCTTGTAAATATTTTCTGAACCCTTTCAATTTAACAACATCTTTCCAATAGGAGGGAGACCAGAATTGAATACAGTATTCCAAAAGAGGCCTAATCAATGTCCTGTACAGCTGCAACATGATCTCCAAACTCCTATATTCAATTCATTGACCAAGCATACCAAATGCTTATTTCACTACCCTGTCTACCTGTGACTCCATTTACAAGGAACTATAGACCTGCACTCCAAGGTCTTTTTGTTCAGTAACACCCCAAGACCTTACCATTAAGTGTATTCGTCCTGTCCTGATTTGCCTTTCCAAAATGTCGTACCTCACGTTTATCTGGATTAAACTTCACCTGCCACTCCTTGGCCCATTGGTGCAGCTAATCAAGATGCCATTGTACTCTGAGGTAACCTTCTTCACTATCCACTACACCACCAATTTTGTTTTCATTTACAAATTTACTAACCATTCTACTGAGCCCGTCAGTTCAGCCAGGTCCTGTTGACTGGTGGCTACAACATAGGATACTAATGTAAGCGTGCAATAAATACCGAGTAAAAACACTACGTCATTTCTTCCAGAATAAAGAACTGTCCTTAACTCCACTGTAACCATCAATATGTATTCCAATGATGAATTCTGACTAAGACAGTTTCAGTGAATTACAATGATGAAGAAAGAGAAATTAATGTAATATTAATGTAGACAAGTGAAATTTAAATTTGTAGATACCCATGCTTTTTCATCAATACGTCCTATGTTAATGATACTAATAGTCTCCCTATTTGGCCAGGAGGTGCTCTATTAGGCTACTCACACCTGTTACATTGGGACTAATGAAAAGATTCCCCCCACCCCCTCCAACCCGACAGCATGTCGTTGGCACTTAATTTTAACGTTGAGTGGGAAACAGCAAAAAGTTAGAGAACTTGATTGAGTTTTTTGAGGAGGAGGCAAAGAAGATTGATGAAGGCAGAGCAGTAGACATTGTCTACGTGGACTTCAGCAAAGCATTTGACAAGGTTCCACATGGTAATCTGCCTAGTAAGGTTAGATCACAGGGGATCCAGGGGGAGCTAACCAATTGGATACAAAATTGGATTGAAAGTAGAAGACAGAGGGTGATGGTGGAGGGTTGTTTTTCAGACTGAAGGCCTGTGATCAGTGGATTGCCACAAGGATCAGTGCTGGGTCCACTGCTTTTTGTCATTTTATTTAAACGATTTGGATATGAATATAGGACATATGGCTAGTTAATTTTCAAAAGACACCAAAATTGGTGGTGTAGTGGATAGTGAAGAAGATTATCTCAGAGTACACAGGGATCTTGATCAGATGGGCCAATGAGCCGAGGGGTGGCAGATGAAATTTAATTTAGATAAATGTGAGGTGTTGCATTTTGGTAAGGCAAACCAGGGCAGGACTTATATTTACTTAATGTTAGGGCCTTGGGTTCAGGAGTCCTTGTGTATGAATCACAAAAAGCTAGCATCCAAATTGAGTGAGTAATGGAGAAGGCAAATGGAATGATGGCCTTTACTTCAAAGGGAATGGAATATATAAGTAGGGAGGTCTTTCTAAAACGTTACATGCACTAGTCAGACCACAGTAGACAAGGAGGTGGCTGGAAGAACAAAACAAGCCAGGCAGCATCAGGAGGTGGAAAAGTCAAGGGAAGGTTATACTTGAAACATTGACTTATGCATTTCCTGATGCTGCCTGGTTTGCTGTATTCTTCCAGCCTTCTGCTTATCTACCTTGGATTCCAACATCTGGAGTTTTCTTTGATTCTAACCCGTAAACCACGGTTGGAATATTGTAACAGTTTTGGGCCCTTTTGGAGGCAGTCCAGAGAAGGCTGATACCATATTAGATATGAAGGGACTGACTTAGGAGAGGTTGAGTAGACTGGGGCTTTAATCATTAGAATACAGAATAAGAGGCAATTTTGTTGAAACATATAAGATTCTGGGAATTTGACAGGGTAAGAGGACAAGGGTAGCAGATACACAGGAACACCATCCCCTGCAAGTTCCCCTCCAAGCCACTCACCATCCTGACTTTGAAATATACTGACATTCCTTCAATGTCGCTAGGTCAGAATTCTGCAATTCCCTCCCTAAAGGCATTCTGGGTCTACCTACAGCAGGTTATCTGCAGTGGTTCAAGAAGGCAGCTCACCACCACCTTTTCCAGGGGCAACTAGGAATGGATAACAAAGGCTGGCTCAGCCAGTGATTCCTGTGAGTAAATAAAAATAAAATGGAGCTAAAGATAGATAAGACCTCTGGACCTTATGGGCTGTATACTGAAATATTAAAGGAAGTAGCTACATAGATATTGGATGCTGTGGGAGAGTCAACAAGGGCATAATCTCTCAATAAGGGGCCACCCACTGAAGACAGATGAGGAGAAATTTCTTCTCTCAAAGGGTAGTGAATCTATGGTATTGTTTACCATGGAATGCTGTTGAGGCTAGATCATTAAATATATGTTATGCTGATATAGACAGATTTTTAGTTAGTAAAAGAATCTAGGATTCTTGAGAAAAAGACAAGAAAATGGATGTAGGGTTTATCAAATAAGTAATGATACCATTGAATGGTGGAGGTGACCTGGGAGCATTGAGTAATTTGATCAAATCTTGAATTTTTGTGAGATCCCGGGAACAGTGGGCCTCAGGAATCTGCCATTGACCACTGTACCACAGCTGACAGCCAGGATGTTACAGTAGAATCGGAAGTCTTTGAGATAGTGGGTTATGTGAGAGGGCACAGGGAAGGCTGGCTGCCAAGGGAAGTAAGTCACCAAGTCCATGTGAAGTGCATCCTCAATTGGAGATATAAGTATGAGGGGAAATCATGGTGCAACAACGTTTCAATTATCCTCAGATATGAAGGACCAGAGAATTGCAAAAATTATAATCTGGTTTAAAAAGATGGAGAGCAATAAAACTAGAATCTACAAGACGTTCAGTGTAATCTCAGGTAGGAAACCATTGCCTGGAACATGATTAAGACTAAGTTGGACAAGTGGGTGTGATCCAAAGGAAGTCAACTTGAATTTATTTGTGCTATAGTTAACTAGGTGGAATTTTTTGATGAGATAGCTTGATGTAGGAAGCAGATGGTAATAGTGGAAGGATGCTTGTTGGACTGGAGGCCTGCGGTGGTATACCTCTAGTGGTGTACCTCAGGGGTTGGTGCTGGGCCTATTACTGTTTATTATCTGTATCAATGACTTGGATAAGAATGTACAAGGCATGATTAGTAAGTTTACAGATGACACTAAAATAGGCGGCATCGTGGACAGTGAAGAAGGTTATCAGAAATTGCAGCAGGACCTTGATCATCTGGGGAGTGAGCTGAGAAATGGCAAATGGAGGTTAATATAGGTAGGTGTGAGGTCTTGCATTTTATAAAGTCAAATCAAGATAAGAGTTTCATGGTGAATGGTGGGGCCTTAAGGAGCGTAATGAAACAGAGGGACCTTGGAGTTCAGGTTCATGGTTTTCTGCATGGTTGATAGTCACTAGTAGATAGCACAGTAAAGAAGCTTTTGGCACACTGACCTTCATCAGTCAGAGCCCCGAGTTGTGAAATTGGGAAGTTATGTTGCAGTTGTACAGGACATTGGCGAGGCTGCACTTGGAGTATTATGTTCAGTTTTGGTCATCTTGCTATCGGAAGGATGTTATTAAACTGGAAAGAGTGCAGAACAAATTTACAAGGATGTTGCCAGTACTCAAGAGTCTGAGTTATAGGGAGAGGTTGGACAAGCTAGGACCTTTTTTTTTTTACAGTTTAGAAAACTGAGGGGGGGGATCTTATTGCCACGTATAAGAACATGAGAGATATAGATAGAGTGAGTGCACTCAGTCTTTTTCCCAGGGTTGGGGAATTGAGGTTAGAGAGGAAAGAATAAAAGGGAACCTGAGGGGCAGCGTTTTTACACAGAAGGTGGTATGCATAAGGAATAAGCTGCCAGTGGAAGTGGTTGAGGCGGGTACATTCACAACATGTAAAAGGCATTTGGACAAATACATGGATAGGAAAGGTTTAGAAGGATATGGGGCAAGTGCAGGGAAATGGGGTTAGCATTGATGGACATTCTGGCCAGCATGGACCAGTTTGGGCCAAAGGGCCTGTCTCCGTGCTGTAGGTCTCTATGACTCTATGACCCTTCAAGTTGTTCACAAATGGAGATAAGAGGTGAGAGTGTGGTGCTGGAAAAGCACCGCAGGTCAGCCAGCATCTGAGGAGCAGGAGAATCAACCCTTCTGGTAAAAGCCCTTCTCCTAACAGATGTAGATAACCTATTTCCAACACTGGGGAACCTAGGGCCATGGAGCATCAAAACATTCAGGAATGAAACTAGGAAACACTCACCACAGGGAGTGGTGGGACTTCAGGATTCTCTGCCACAAAGCACAACTAATGGGAGATCAATGGCAAATTTGAAATCTGAGATTGACGGTTCCTGTAAACCCTGTGTATTCAAGGACCATGTGCCAATGGAGTCAGGTCATGGGCTATCTATGTTCAAATTGAATGATAGGACACACCTGAAGGACCTTTTCTTATTCCTATGTCCCTAAAGTCCCCATTCAACAAACTTCCAGTGGCTAAATGAGCTGGCAATTTTTAATTTTCTAATTTTGAGCTTCAGCTGTCCAAGGCAATGGGGCAGTCAGTGACAGAAAACAGAACTCTTCTATGGGTTCAATACACAAGTATTCTACAATAAGGTCAGTCAGATCTCAACTCTTGATCAGCGAAGTTTTGCCAAGGTCAATTTCATGCTATCTTTGTCTTGTTGTATTAAAGAGTCTATAACCCTTAAACCCAGTGGGTACAGTATTCCGGCAGTTAAAACGTATTTTGGAAGTAGATCAGCGAACCATGCTGATGTGATCGTCACACAGTCATTTCTCAACTTCTTCATTCCAGAATCAATGACACAGAATGAAAAACTTACATGAAAATCATAAATTTCAGAGAACCTCCTATAGATGAGCTTTTCCGTCAAGTCACTCCATTTCACCATCAGCATGTAAACCTAAAACAGAAAGGGAATGGTCAGTTCTGCAGGAAGGGGCACCTCCTAATAGTTCTCTGCCCACTCACTAACTACAGCATTCACATTCTACGTTGACTCAACATGAAAGGACTTGTCAAGTTTTAGGTAGTAACTGCCTACAATGTACTGTATACCACGTAGTCCTCTACATCCACCACTGGCTCATCACACTGACACCCACTCAAGCACAATAGGCTTCGGATGCTATTCCACACTTCACCATGAGGTAAATGACATGTAACAATGATATAACAAGACAGACCACATGGAATGTGCTAACTAATTGACCAACAGAAAGCCCAGTATACCTGTATTTTTCTTTATCATAACCTGCTAAAATAACTGTCCAGCCTTTTAAATTTTTGTTTCTTTTCTTTGAAGCCTGGATTTCTTCCAGCTGCTGATTCAGAGGCTGTTGGTTTCCTCTCTATGCCTTGTTCGAGTCCCTTCACTATAACATCGCTACCAGCATTTATTGCTGAAAGGACTAGCTCATGAGGAGCTCCTCATTGTGTCTGTCGTGTATCTCCACCTAATTTTCCTGACGTGGCATTTGTTTCCAGCATTGCATTGAGCTTCAGCTGATGTTTCTGTAGGCTAGATTTATTTCACTCGCAAATTGCACAGATATTCCTGTAAGCCAGTAATGTTCTTCTTGGATTGAAGATACAAAGCTTGTAGTCCATCCTGCTTTGATTCTTTCTCATGCTGCTCTTCATTCATCCTGTGGGCCAGCAGAGGTTTCCCCTAGGTACATGTCCCCGCATCAATCTTAGGTTGGACCAGGGAAGGGGATGGGAGACTGGTGAGGAGGGAGAGGGGGAAGACTGGTCAGGAAATGGGGTGGGAGAGACTGTTAGCAGAGAAGGGGGAGAGGGAGACCTTGGTGGTTGGGATTGGTCTGAGAGGGGGTGATCATGGTCAGGGACAGGGAAGAAGCAAATGTGGTAGGGATGGGGAAAGATGGGGGAAGGGGGAGAGAAGAATGTTGTCAGGGAATGAGGGGCAGGACTGGTGGGGATAGGGGGGCAGTATGGGAAGACTTGTAAACCACTCCCTCTAATGCAATGCTGTGGGCCTTTGGCTCACTAGAGGCACTTGGTCTTGGACTTGGATGCAGGATTCAATCCCATCTCCAGTTAGTTACAAGAAATGGAGACAGTCTCCTTGAAACCCCAACACCAAATTTAGTTCTTAAGAAGGGTCACTAGATCTGAAACCTTAACTCTGCTTTATCTCCACAGATATTGCCTGACCTACTGAGTTTTTCTAGCATTTTCTGATTTTGTTTCTGAATTCCAGGTTGATAAGAAGCAAGTGGGCCCCTTCATCTTTATGTAACATGAGAGTTGAGGACACAAAGAGCCCAAACATCATGAAGCTGGGATATATAACTGCACTGACATCAAGTCACAATAAAAATGAAGAGAAATTAAGGTAAAACAAGGAAGTATTTACAATATTTACACGGATTGAAGTCTGTGGTTTATACTGGGTTGAGTCTGCTCTTTCTTCCCCATTAGCCCTCCTGCCCCAAAGATAGGGTGGCATGGTGGCTCAGTGGTTAGCAATGCTGCTTCATAGCATGTATACATTAAGGACAAAAGGGTAACGAGGGAGAGAATAGGGCCCCTCAAAGATCAGCAAGGCAGCCAATGTATGGAGCCACAGGAGATGGGGGAGATACGAAACAAGTATTTTGCATCAGTATTTCTGTGGAGAAGGACACGGAAGATATAGAATGGAGGGAAATAGATGGTGACAGCTTGAAAAATGTCCATATTACAGAGCAGGAGTTGTTGGATGTCTTGAAATGCATAAAAATGGATAAATCCCCAGGATCTGATCAGACGTACCCCAGAACTCTGTGGGAAGCCAGGGAAGTGATTGCTGGGCCCCTTTCTAAGATATTTGTAACATGGATAGTGACAGGTGAGGTGCCGGAAGACTAGAGGTTGGCTAACATGATGCCACTATTTAAGAAAGGTGGTAAAGACAAGCCAGGGAATTACAGACCAATGAGCATGGTCAGCGGGGGGCAAGTTGTTGGAAGGAATCCTGAGGTACAGGATGCACATTTATTTGGAAAGGCAAGGACTGATTAGGGACTGTTGGCATGGTTTGTGCGTGGGAAATCATGCCTCACGAACTTGATTGAGCTTTTTGAAGTAACAAAGAGGATTGATGAAGACAGAGTGGTAGATGTGATCTACATGGACTTCGACAAGGTTCCCCATGGGAAACTGGTTAGCAAGGCTAGATCTCATGGAATACAGAGAGAACTAGCCATTTGGATACAGAACTGGCTTAAAGTTAGGAGACAGAGGGTGGTGGTGGACAGTTGATTTTCAGATTGGAGGCCTGTGACCAGTGGTGTGCCACAAGGATCGGTGCTGAGTTCACTACTTTTCATCATTTATATAAATGATTTGAATGCTAACATAGGAGGTATAGTTAGTAAGTTTGCAGATGACACCAAAATTGGAGGTGTGGTGGACAGCTAAAAGGTTACCTCGGATTACAACGGGATCTTAATCAGGTGGGCTACTGGGCTGAGGGGTGGGACATGGAGTTTAATTTAGATAAATGTGAGGTGCTGCATTTTGGGAAAGCAAATCAGAGCAGGACTTATACATGTAATGATATAGGGAGTGTTGCTGAACAAAGAGACCTTGGAGTGTAGGTTCATAGCTCCTTGAAAGAAGAATCGCAGGTAGATAGGATAGTGAAGGCGGCATTTGGTATGCTTTCCTTTACTGGTCAGAGCCTTGATATAGGAGTTGGTAGGTCATGTTGCAGCTGTACAGGACATTGATTAGGCCACTTTTGGAATATTGCTTGCAATTCTGGTCTCCTTCCTATCAGAAGGATGTTGTGAAACTTTAACGTGGGCGGCACAGTGGTTAACACTGCTGCCTCACAGCGCCAGAGACCTGAGTTCAATTCCCACCTCAGTTTCCTCCCACAGTCCAAAAATGTGCAGGTTAGGTCAATTGGCCAAGCTAAATTGCCCGTAGTGTTAGGCGAAGGGGTAAATGTAGGGGAATAGGTGTGGGTGGGTTGCGCTTCGGCAGGTCGGTGTGAATTTGTTGGGCCGAAGGGCCTGTTCCCACACTGTATGTAATCTAATCTAAAGGGTTCAGAAAAGATTTACAAGGATATTGCCAGGGTTGGAGGATTTGAGCTACAGGGAGAGGCTGAATAGGCTAGAGCTGTTTTCTCTCGAGTGTCAGAGGCTGAGGGGTGACATTACAGAGGTTTACAAAATCATGAGGGGCATGGATAGGATAAATAGACAAAGTCTTTTCCCTGGGGTGGGTGAGTCCAGAACTAGAGGGCATAGGTTTTGAGTGAGAGAGGAAAGATATAAAAGGGATCTAAGGGGCAACTTTTTCATGCAGAAGGTGGTACGTGTATGGAATGAGCGGCCAAAGGAAGTGGTGGAGGCTGGTACAATTGCAACATTTAAAAGACATCTGGATGGGTATATGAATAGGAAGGGTTTGGAGGGATATGGGCCAGGTGCTGGCAGGTGGGACTAGATTGGGTTGGGATATCTGGTTGGCATGGACGGGTTGGACCGAAGGGTCTGTTTCTGTGCTGTACATCTCTATGACTCTTGGGTGATGTGTGATTTTTAGCTTTGTCCACCCTAGCCCAACAAAGGCACCTCTACATCATTACTGAAACACACCAGGATTCTGAGGGGCTTGACAGGGCAAATGTTGAAAAATGTTTTTCCAAGTGAGGGATATAGTTGCAGGATAATGGATACTCACTTAAAACTGAAATGAGAGGGAATTTCTTCTCCCAAAGGCTAGTGATTGTCTGGAATTCTGTAATCCAGAGATTGTGGAGGATCAATCAGTTGATCACTGAGTATTTAAAGATTTTTGAAATAGAGGGGAGTTGAGGATTATGAGGAACTGGCACACTAAAGGAGTTGAGGCCTGGGTAAGATTAGTCATGATCTTATAGAATGGTAGGCTTGAGGTGCTGAATAGCCTACACTTGCTGCTATTTCTTATGTCCTTATGCCTCACTATCACAGACTACTGCTGGAGGCCCAGATACATTTACCTGATGGAACTCTACAAAATTCTCCCATCATATAGGATAAAATGATTCTGTTGGCTGCCGGAAGGATTGTTATAGGCAGGAGGGTGGAAGAACACAACAAGCCAGGCAGCATCAGAAGGTGTAAAAGTTGACGTTTCAAATGTAACCCTTCTTCAGGACTGGGTAAGGATTGTCATATGCAGGGAAGGAGTGTTTAGGTCATAGTGTATTATCCTGTTAATCAGGCTATAAATCCTTTCACTAACTGAACAGCAATCTTCAGAGGAGATGTACAACAGTAAAACAAACAGGCTAATAGAATTCTTTACATTTAATTAATTGTGAGAGTTCAGGCAGGAATGTTCCCTCCCAGTCGGGGAGCACTTCAGCAGTAAGGGACATTCAGCCTTGGATCTTCGGGTGACCGTCCACCAAGGTGGACTTCGGGATAGGCACAACACAAAGTAGCCGAGCAGAGGGTGATAGTCAAGTTCGGTACCCGTGAGGGTGGTCACAACCGAGACCTTGGGTTCATGTCACACTACAGGTGACCCCACTATACACTATGCACACACTCTCTCACACACACACTTACATACTCACACACTCATGCAGACCCTCTCTCATACACACACACCAACGCACACACCCTCTCACAGGCTTATACTCCATGACATTCACACACACACTTTATTAAGCTTTCATACATGCAAACACACACTCTCTCACGTGCAATCACACTCACACGCACACACTCATTCTCTCTATCTCTCTCTCTCACATACACGCACACACATACAAGTCTATGGGGTGAATTTGTATTTGCAGATACATTCTATTTTGCTCAAAAAATGCATAATCTGTGGGCTGTCAATAGAGGTAATATTTTATAAATTCCACTTTGGAAATAGAACCAGTCTGACTCAAGATTGGGATACAGACAGACTCTAAACTCACACCTTTAATGCATTGTCTGAGCAAAGATGTCACCTTTTGTTATAAAGTCTTAAGTTATCTCGAGAAATTGACTTAAAAGAAGTTCTGGGATTTACATATTAATGAATCAAAACCTGCATTCTAAAAGATGAAAGATTTAACAATCCAGGTTTGTTCAATATATCGCTGTATATTACTGTAACCTTTTGCTATAACTTCTGTGTCTTATGATTTTATATTCCACAACCACCTGATGAAGGAGCAGCACTCCAAAAGTTTGTACTTCCAAATAAACCTGTTGGACTATAACCTGGTGTTGTGTGATTTTTAAACTTTGTCCACCCCAGACCTACACTGGCTCCTTCACAACAACACTACCTATTGTAGCCACTAACACTCTCCATTAACAGTTATTCACACTCCTTTGTCCGTCCAACTGTTCTTCTCTCCCTTTGGGCTTCATCCCCACTTATTGTTTACCCCTTAACCCCTCCGCCCACCCTATCTTCCGCATATAAACTAACATTTTTCTAGCTACCATTAGTTCTGGGGAGGGATCATCAGAATGGAAACACTAACTGATTTGTCTTTACAGATGCTGCCAGACCTGCTGAGCTTTTCCAGCAACTTATGTTATTACACACCTATGCAGCAGGTGAGATTTCAACACAGGCCTCCTGAATCATGGGTAGGAACACTACCCCAAGAGAGACCCTCTAGAATTCAAATGTAATCATTTGCAATGGCAGGATTCAAACCTGGGATCCAGAAAATTTTCTGGGACTCTGGATTGATAGTCTAGTGAAAATGTCACTACGCCATTGATTCCAAGTTAAGACTTTACAGTACAATTGAAATGGTTAACAGGATACTGGTTTTCAAAAGATATAGTTATTGACCATTTCCACAGGTCAGTGAAATGGCAAAGAATGGACATAAACTCAACATATTTCACAAAAGGAATTAGTCAGGGGATTAGAAACATTTCTTAATTGAGAGAATGGTTTGAATTTCCACCTAAATTCAAGATAACCAGTTTAGGAATGAAATTATGGAAGTAATTTTACACATCAAAGGAACAGGAAGTCTATAGCAATTTTCCCAAATTGCCATTTCCACAAGTAAGATCAGTAGCTTTTTGTCAATGAAGCTGAATGGAATTGAGGTGGATTATTGAGGGGCTGCATAGCTTCCTGCCTTTGTGCTTAACTCTCTCGATCAAAAAACACCACGGAAAAGAAACTATCAGTATTTATAAGAAAGTAGATTGATTGTTTAAATAGAATATTAATGGTTGTCGGGAGAAACAGGAGAATGGGTTTGGACCGGGTGAGATATTAAAGCATGGGGTATGGGAGTAGGCAAGTAGGATTAGGCTGGATGGGATATTAAGGGGGCATGGAGTGAGGAGGAGAGAGGGATTAGACAGGATGGGATATTAAAGGATGTGGGCAGTGATAGAAAGAGTGGGATTAGGTTGAGTGGGTTGTTGAAGGGTGCATGAGTGAGAGGGAGGGAGGGATTAGGCTGGGTGGGATATTAAAGGGAATGGGGAATGAGAGGGAGAGCGGGATTTGACTGGGTAGGATATTAAAGGGTGCACAGTGTGAGGGGGAGAGTAGGATTAGGCTAGGTGGGATACTAAAGGGATGGGCAGTGAGGGCGAGAGAGGGCTTACATTACTGGGTCAGGTGGATGACAAAGACATTTATAAAATTGATAAGACGTTTTACATTTTCACTACTTTAGTCTTCAATATTCAAAGAACAAAATATTATTTAAGAATATGTTGACTATATAAATGTTTTTATTACATTTATTTCCAAGTGCTGTGTGATTACACTCTGTAATTCTTCCCACTTCCTTAAGAATGCCATACTCCCTAATCTTTTAAAAAAACTTTGTCTTGGGTTTGACCCTGACAATATTACATTTGTGTTCACATTTGTCATCAAGTTGTTTAATTGGATAATTGCTGCAACAAACAGTCTCTCAAAGCTCATCAGCACATCGACGGCTCTCCAGAAACATGCTGCTCGTTTCTAATTCATGTGACACTGCTACTCACGTAATGTTGGTTTGGGACAAATCTTTTCTCAAATCCTAGAACCTCGATGTGTCTGATGTAAAGCCCCTCCATCTTAGGTTGATAATAAAGTTGTCAATCTTCTCCAAAGGGGTGTGAAGTTTTCTTCCACTCTTCAGTCTACACAACGAGCTGTCACTGGGGGCTTTCCTGAACCTGACTGATTAGTTAAGTTTGTCTTCCTCATCTCTCCCTTCTCTCATTTCTCACTTCCGGTTCGCATTAATTGGCTTTAATAATCTTAGGTTTTTTCCAACAGACATCAGCTCTCTATGAACTGTCTACGTGACTCAGAGTTACTCCCAGCAGCATTTACTGGTAACGCTCTAGAGAAGTGAAAGTAGATATAATTAGATTCTGGTTACATGAAGCAAGAACTTAGCAAATCTATTTTGCCTATTCATTTATTTTGAAAAGTTAACCGTTAAACAATGCCAAGCTTGGATCAGGACTCTGGTTACTAACCTTAGAAAGAGAGTCTCCAATTCTACCTGAAATAACTCCACAGAAGCTGGTATCCCATGACCAACTCACCCTTTATTTACATGTGGAGAGTCTTTAATGCTGATCCATCTCCCTCAGAACCAGCCTTCAGAATCAGCAGGGAGTCTGTCACTACTTATTTAACCCATTTTGACTCATCAATCTGTTCAGAGATGTCATTATACACCTCTGGTGGAACACGAACCCGAGTCACTACTGCTGTGCCACAAGAGCAACCCCCCTTCCCCTCCGCACCCCACTCCACTGCTGTTTGACCTGCCTTATCTGTCAGCCAGGGCTCCCTGTTTAGACCAGATTAACATCCCCAATCAGGAAACTCATATTCTGAGGTCCATATGACTGACCTCATTACAATCACTGCACTGCCCACTCTGATCATATTGTTGGCCACATGAAAGTGACAAAATCTTGTGAAGCCCATCTGAAATAAATGCTAAACTAAACGTTATTGTTGAGAGGTCAGGAATCACACCAGGAAGGTCAACAGTGAGCTCCTGAGAATCAAGGAATGAAGTGAGAAGGAGACAGAAAAGACATCCACCCTATGGAGAGACACAAGTTGGTTTAAGACAGTGGATTCAGGACAGCTTATGTGCCATGATGGAAAACAGTGGAAAGGTGACGGCCTAGAAGTCACCTAAACTATTCATCCAGACACCAAGACAATGTTCTGGTGCCCCAGGTTTGAATCCTGACATGGCAGATGATGGAATTTGAATTCATTAAAAATCTGGAAGTAAGAGTCTAATGATGACCATGAAACCATTGTCAATTGTTAGAATCCCATCTCGTTTGCTAATATCCTTTAGATAAGGAATCTCCTGGTCTGGCCTACATGTGACTCCAGACCTGCAGCAATGACTGCCCTCTGGGCAATTAAGGATGGAAAATAAATGCAGGCACATCATGAGAATGAATAAAAAACAAAATTTCTACAAATGCTGGACCAAGCATGATTATTGGGAGGTCATGGGTTTCATCAGGTGAGATCCAGAGAATCAATGCTAACTGAATGAACACCACTGAATTTCCAGAGATTCCTAGCATTTACTGAAAAAGTATCTCCAGCAATCTTAGAGAAAAAGATTGAAGTGGGCAGAGCTGAGAGAAATGAAATGAGTACACTGGTTGACTCCCTCAAGGAGCTGGCACAAGCATGTTATCAACAGACAGTTTTGACATGAGAGGTATTTTCCATTATTGTGGACCCCAACACAATCAAGCAATGTTGTGAATAAATGTCAATGCCAATGTGTTGCCAGGTACATAGTCTGTACTTCACAGTGATTGGCTGATCAAATCAAATAGCATATAATTGTCATCAAAACTAATACATGCTCGAAAAACATTAAATCTCTGTTGTTCAATGTTACTCCATAATTGTAAACACCTACTGAACAGTCCTGAGTGGAACAATAACTTGCAACCTGGCTTTATTAAGCTTCCTAGAGGTGACATACATTTATACACAGGGGCTCTTTCACTTTAAATAAATACAAATATAAATACCCTGAAACATGGCGAGCCTACAGTTCTCTGTGGCAATGTGTCAGCCAGTTTGGAATCACCAAACAAATTGGCACTCTGATCTGATGAGTCCAAGGCTCAAAGCTTCAACAACACAACTTTTTGCAGCATTTTTCAAGAATCCTTTACATTCAGACATGTAAGAGCTGGCCTGCACACAACTCTTTATTGAACCATCATTGAAAGGTTTTGCAGTGGGACAACAGTAGGACAAGCAAAATCTAGATCTGCTTTTTGAACTATTACACAATACCTTGGGGCTCCTTTTCTCAGCTTCCTGCACAGGCGTCTACATTACAGAATTTTCTACTTTAATCTTAGGGAAGTTATTTTGGACGGGAGCTCATTTTTGGCTCATTTACATGTCAAATGTAAGTTGACATTCCCCATTGACTTTAAGAACTTAATATTATTAAACAACAAGCAAAACAACAAAATGTTAAACAGTTACAGCAAGACTGATTAATACAGAGACTGTAAGAGGAACAGAAACATTTAAATCAACTTCCTTACCGCAGAAAAACAACAGGGAAAAAATTGTTAAAAATATGATGGGGTTGCATTCACTCAGATACTGAAATTAGGCCATTCGACCCTACTAGCCTACTCCACCACTTAATATGATTGTGGCTGTTCTGATTAGATTACCTACAGCATTCGGCCCAGCAAGTCCACACCGACCCTCCGAAGAGTAACCCACCCAGACCCGTTCCCCTAACTAATGGACTTAAACTATGGACAATTCACCTGAACTGCACATTTTTGGATTGTGGGAGGAAACCAGAGCACCCAGAGAAAACCCACACAGAAAAAGGGAGAATGTGCAAACTCCACACAGACGAGGGCCCAAGGCAGGAACTGAACCCTAGTCCCTGGCACTGTGAGGCAGCAGCGCTAACCACTAGGCTACTGTGCTGCCCTGATCTCCACATTCTCATTTACCCTGATAACCTTTGACAGCCTCATTATTCAAGAATACTCCATGACCCTGCTCCACCCATTCTAATTAAGAGAATTCCAAAGACTAATGGCCCTCAGAAGAAATCCTTCTCAACTCCTCTTAAAATTCCTCATTCTTAAGCTCTGTCCCTGAACGCTACCCTCTGCAAGAGAGAACATCCTTTCACATCCACCCTGTCAAGTCCCTTCAAAATCTTATATCTTTCAATAGATAAACTCCAATAGATAAAAGCTTAACCTGTCCAACCTTTCCTCATAACTAGATCTATTCCAGGTGATAAATGAAACCATTCCTGAAGAAGGGCTTCAGGAATGTAAGAGGAACAGAAACATTTAAATCAACTTCCTTACCGCAGAAAAACAACAGGGAAAAAATTGTTAAAAATATGATGGGGTTGCATTCACTCAGATACTGAAATTCCTGGGTGGAATGTTGTGTTTTTTTTTTAAGAGTAATTATGGAAATGGGTCTAAAAGTGAGGACTTCTACCCCTGCGACAGTAGGCCAGGTTTACGTGTGCTGTTATGTTTTCATGATTTTCTCTATTTATTACATATTCATATGGAAGTAAAATGCCAGAAGATCTCCCGCCCCTCACCCCCTCCAACAACCTGAAACGTTGATTCTCCTGTTCCCTGGATGCTGCCTGACCCGCTGCGCTTTTCCAGCAACACATTTTCAGCATAAATGAAACCTCGTTAAGTTGCTTTTAACATATTTAGAAACAGAAAAGTTAGATAATTGGAGCAGGAATAAGCCATTTGGCCTTTCGAGCCTGCTCGACCACTGATGTGACCATGGTTTGATCATCCTACCCAGGAACTTGTTCCCATTTTCTCCCCCATATCCGTTGACCCATTCAGCATTAAGAAATGTATCTAACTCCTTCTTGAAGACATCCAGTGCTTTGGCCTCAACTGCTTTCTGTTGCAGAGTATTCCATTGGCATTACATCCTATCTTAAATAAAGAAACCAAAACTGTAAACTGGACTCCAGATGTAGTCTCACCAATGCTCTATCAAAAATGCAAAACATCCTTACTTTTATTTTCCATTCCTTTTGCAACAAACATCAATATTCTATTTGGTTTCCTAATCTCTTGCTGCACATGCAGACCAATGTTATGTGAATAACAACGATCTATCTGTACCTCGGCATTTTGCAAGACAGTATTATTAACAGTGTCGCACTCCCTCAATACTACAACGGAGTATTAGCAAAGGCTTCTGTTCCTGGGTGGAATGTTGTGATTTTTTTTAAGAGTAATTATGGAAATGGGTCTAAAAGTGAGGACTTCTACCCCTGCGACAGTAGGCCAGGTTTACGTGTGCTGTTAGGTTTTCATGATTTTCTCTATTTATTACATATTCATATGGAAGTAAAATGCCAGAAGATCTCCCGCCCCTCACCCCCTCCAACAACCTGTTGGAACTTTGAGCTCAGACCTTGGGCTGTATAATTAAAAAGGCCGTACTTCACTCTCTGATTATCACCCACCCAGCCCCAGAGCTGTCTCACAGTATGCACAAAACAGTGTTACTCTTTCACAATATCTCTCTCCCTACAGGTCGTCTGAGGGCTGACTAGGCCAGAGAGATTGCAACAAAAGACCATCCCAACAGATAGATATGGCCTGATAGAGACTGCTGCTGAGGTCAGCGCTTGTGGGCACCTCAAGAGAACCTGGCTCAGGTGCCACAAGAGATGCTATCCCACTGCTCAATGCATCAAGCCTCTCTCTGGCCTGGCAGTGTACAGTGCCCACTGCAAAGGGCTGTCACACAGGAGATGTGGTACAAGGTATCTCCATCAGATGCTCTGTTCAGGAAAGGAGCTATAACACCATCAGCTTAGTGACCTTTCATCACAATCCAGAGAGTGCATACATCTCAGAGCTTCATAACAAAGCCTTGCACAGGGCAGCTGTGAGTTGTGCCTGCTTGCCTGCCCAGGTCAGCTTGCTTCACATGGGGCAGGTTTGCTGATCCCGCCAGGTTCCAACTCTAACACTGTAAATTATTGCACAAAGAAACACTAAAATGAAACAAAGAACTACAGATGTGGGGGAATCTGGAACAAAAACAGGAAATGCAGGCAAAACTCAGCAAATCTGGTAGCGTCTGTGGGATAGAAAGCAGAGTTAATGAGTTTCAAGTCTGGTGACTCTTGATCATGGCCATGGAAGTGGGTTTTGGCAAAGGTTTGGTCAAATATGAGGAGTCAAAATGAAAGTAATAATGGAGAGCAAGAAGAAAAGTTAGAATGGAGATCCTGTCTGAGAGAGGAGCAGAACTCTGTCAAGGTGGGTACACCTAGAAAAGGTGTGGCAGTGAGTTAAACACTGAAATAAAACAAAGAACAGCAGATGCTGGAGATCTGAAACAAAAATAGAAACTGCAGGACTGGCAGCATCTGTGAGAAGGAGAAAGTGAGGACTGCAGATGCTGGAGATCAGAGTCGAGAGTGCTGAAAAAGCACAGATGGTCAGGCAGCAGCCAAGGAGCAGCAGAATTGACGTTTTGGGCATAAACCCTTCATCAGGAGTGTTTCTCTTGGATGGCTTATGCCCGAAACATCAAATCTCCAGCTTCTTGGATGCTGCCTGACCTGCTGTGCTTTTTGACTTTATGAGAAGCAAGCAGAGTTAACCCACCTGACTCGAAACACTAATTCTAGTTTCTCCAGTTATTTCTGTACTGGTACAAAGAAACTCTTCGGTTACAAAGGAAACAATGTACTGAAGCAATTCATACGCAGCCTGTGAGATAGAGCTATGCCTATGTTTCTTGTTTTGGATTGACAGGCCTGTTTCCCCTTGAGGTAACTTCAGTAGCCTGGGTTGTCAATGACAATTCTTAATCTATTAATCAATAGGCAATCTACCTGAAAGGTTCAGAGAAATTAATTCCAGGAAACTGCATTCCTGCCTCCCCATCCCCATCCTCTCAAGATAGCAACACACTTTAGCCCTAGAGGATCGTCTGAGGGCTGACCCAGAGGGGTACCAATATCCTGGGGGGGAAATTTGCTAATGCTCTTTGGGAGGGTTTAAACTAATTCAGCAGGGGGATGTGAACCTAAATTGTAGTTCCAATGTCCTGGAGGTTGAGAGTAGTGAGGTCAGAAATTTGGTTTCAAGGTCGCAAGAGTGCACCGTCAAGCAGGAAGGTGGTTTAAAATGTGTCTACTTCAACGCCAGGTGCATCTGGGATAAGTCCACTGGACCGGATAGGATTCATCCTCGGATTCTCTGGGAAGCCAGGGAGGAGATTGCAGGTGAATATTGCAGTATGGGTTGGTACCTGGGACTTCGATGTTGTGGCCATTTCGGAGACACAGGTAGAGCAGGGACAGGAATGGTGGTTGAATATTCTGGGATTTAGAAGTTTCAGTAAGAACAGAGAAGATGGGAAAAGAGGGGGAGGTGTGGCATTGTTCGTCAAGGTCAGTATAATGGTGGTAGAAAGGATGTTTGATGACTCGTCTACTGAGGTTGCATGGGCTGAGGTTAGAGTTGAAAAATGTGATGCTGGAAAAATACAGCAGGCCAGGCAGCATCCAAGGAGCAGAAAAATCAAAATTTCGGGCTGGAGTCCTTCATCAGGAATCCTGATGAAGGATTCATCATCCTGGAATATCAACAGCCCAATATCAACAGTCGATTTTCCTGCTCCTCAGATGCTGCCTGACCTGCTGTGCTTTTCCAGCAACACACTCTCAACTCTGACCTCCAGCATCTGCAGACCTTGTTGTCTCCTGCTTGAGAGTTATAAGCTAGCCAGGAAAGAACAAAAGAGAGAACTAACAAGAGCCAGGAGGGGACTTCAGAAGTCATTGGCAGATAGGATCAAGGAAAACACTAAAGCTTTCTATAGGTATATCAGGAAAAGAAGAATTACTAGAGTAAGATTAGGGCCAATCAAGGACAGTAGTGGGAAGTTGTGCATGGAGTCTGAGGAGATAGGAGAAGCACTAAATGAATATTTTTCATTGGTACCCACACTGGAAAAAGACAATTTGTTGAGGAGAATACTGATATACAAGCTACT